>NC_071582.1:4753968-5047963 GCF_024509145.1 Vidua macroura | reverse complement strand
GTACAGGATCTGCGGGCCATAAACAAGGTCACTGAGGATCTGTATCCTGTGGTGGCCAATCCCTACACGTTATTAACTTGCTTAACAGCCGAGCTAACTTGGTTTACCGTTTTAGATTGAAAAGATGCCTTCTTTTGCCTTCCTATCCACGAAGCCAGAAAATTTTTGCATTTGAATGGGAAAATCCTAAGAGCGGGCCAAGAACTCAACTGACATGGACCAGACTCCCACAAGGATTCAAAAACTCACCCACTTTGTTTGGAGAACAACTTGCAAAAGAATTAGAGACCTGAGAAGCCCCTCCAGAGGAAGGGAAGTTGCTAGAGTACGTAGATGACATCCTGATAGCCACACGGACAAGGGAAGCATGCACGGCCTGGACGATAAGCCTCTTGAACTTTTTGGGGCTCCAAGGGTACCGAGTATCAAAGAAAAAAGCCCAAGTAGTAAAACAGAAAGTAACTTATCTGGGCTACGAAGTCAGTGCTAGACAACGTACCTTGGGCCAAAGCCGGAAGGAGGCAATATGCCAGAGCCCAAAACCTCAGACTGTAAAGGAACTACGAACTTTCCTGAGGATGACAGGGTGGTGCAGGTTATGGATCTATAACTATGGACTGTTTGTTAAGCCCTTCTATGAACTGATTGCAACTGAAAGCAGGAACATCCAAGAGACAAAGGAAGCTACGCAAGCTTTCAACCAGCTGAAAAAAGCCCTCATGTCAGCTCCAGCCCTGAGATTGCCGGACGTGAGTAAGCCTTTCCTTTTATTCTCCCATGAGAAGCAAGGAATCGCCTTAGGAATACTAGCACAGGACCTCGGCCCATATCGGAGAGCAGTGGCTTACTTCTCTAAGCAATTGGATACAGCAGCTAAAGGGTGGCCTGGGTGCCTCAGAGCTGTTGCAGCAGTCGTACTGAACATCCAAGAGGCACACAAATTCACCCTAGGCCAGAAAAGAACTGTGCTAGTGTCTCACACAGTGTCTGCAGTGCTAGAGGTAAAAGGTGGGCATTGGCTTTCCCCACAACGGCTCCTGAGATACCAAGCTATCATAGCGGAGCAAGATGATGTAGAGATAGTAGTGGCTAACATTGTCAATCCAGCCTCCTTCCTCAGTAGAAACCAAGGGGAACCAGTGGAACATGACTGCCTGGAGACCATTGAAGCCACCTACTCCAGCTGCCCTGACTTGAAGGACACCCCTCTGGAGAATGCAGAAGTCTCGTTTACTGATGGAAGCAGTTATATCATCAGTGGAAAACGGCACGCCGGGTAGGCAGTTCCAACGTGCAAGGAAGTAATATCATCTGGGCCCCTGCCAACAAATACCTCTGCACAGAAGGCCGAGATAATTGCTCTAACTCGGGCCCTAGAATTGGCAAGAGGGAAAGAAATAAACATATACACGGACTCGAAGTATGCATTTGGAGTAGTGCATGCTCACAGAGCCATTTAGAAAGAGAGAGGACTGCTGAACTCTCAAGGGAAAAATATTAAAGATGCATCAGAAGTACTGCGACTTCTAGAAGCAGTCCAGTTGCCAGAGAAAGTAGCGATCATGCACATTAAGGCACATCAGAAGATCAACTCAGAATTGGAAGAAGGAAACGAGCTGGCAGATAGGGAAGCAAAAGAAGCAGCAAGACGGGCAAATTTCCCCTAAAGGTAAGCCAAGATACAACAAACTAGAAAAAAAATTAATCTATGAGCAAAAAGGAGACTATAACCAAGAGGGATGGGCCACCATAGAAGGAAAATTACTTCTACCCTCCTATTTCTGATGGTCCCTAATAAAGGAAGAACACCAGAAAACCATTGGGGTATTGATGCTCTAGCATAACTAGACATTTACAACTCGACAATGTGACCTTTGCCTCCAGACCAACCCCAAAAATACTCCCAAACCAAAGCTTAGCCAGATTAGGAAGGGTCATGGGCCGGAGCAGCAATGGCAGATAGATTGTACAGAATTGCCAAGAAAAGGGGGGTATAAGTTTTTACTGGTGCTAACAGATACCTTTTCAGGATGGCCAGAAGCATTCCCCACCAGGACTTCTAAAGCTCAAGAAGTAACTAAGGTATTGGTACAAGAAAACATACCACGCTTTAGAGTCCTGGCCACAATCTCCTCAAATAGAGGACCACATTTTATCGTAAAATTAGTGCAACAAGTTAGCCAATACTTGAACATAGACTGAGAACTTCACACCCCATATAACCCACAATCAAGTGGTCAGGTAAAAAAAATGAACCATTTGATCAAACAACAAATTGTACAATTGGGACAAGAAGCTAATTTGTCATGGACTCAATCCCTCCCATTAGCACTACTGCAGATCCGAACCAAACCCAAGACTAAAGAAAAGCTAAACCACTTTGAATTGCTTTATGAAAAACCATATGGGGTGCGAAAGAGAATGTCTACCCAAGACATGTCACTAACCTCCTGTATGTTAAGTCTCTTAACTTGGTGTATCCAGCACCAATCACTAGCTAATAAACACAAGTCATAACTAGTGAAATACGCTGTTTAGAACACTTTATGTCACCCAATTACAATTCTATTAATTTTAGTTACTGTAAGTTTAATGATGTCTACTTTAACACTCATGTAGAATTCGAGGATGTTAAAACACATGGCCAGTCTGACATCACTCTCTAGAACTCCTAGAATCTTACTGAAAGAGGACGGTCATGATAGTAGATCAGAATTTAAATCAAGACCCCTGTAGTAAAAGAATTTACTCTATTTTAAGAAAAGGGGGGACTGAAGCAGAGATTTTTAGAGTTAGGTTAACAAAATGAATGAAGCATTTCTAATTTAGCTTGTAGAGTTATGTGTTGAATTTTCAACCTTTTACTTAAGAAACCTCTGCCTAGTACAAAGGGCATAGGAAAATGCAAATTTCTGAAGCTTCTTGCATAAAGAACAATACCAGAAGAAGCAAAGAACCCAGATAAAGAAGCTCCTCTGTCTCCAAGCCTATCAAGACTGACAGACGTACTCAGATAAGCACCAAAGGACCAAAAGCGCACGCGCAGAGAGGAAAAGTTCAAAAGTTCAATCATGAGGAAGACCACAATCGTCAGCCTCAGGACCACCAAGAGACCCCCGTACGACCACCACAGCAAACCACGCATGCCCAGAAGGACGTGGACTTACTTAGCATGAGAAGCGAGGACAGGCGGGGCCAGGGGTTGAATATGCATGAAAAAGTTGTGCAATGTTTTGCATATGGAACGACTTTAAGAATAAAAGTGTGGGTCAGACTGAGGCTCGGGGCACAAGTTTTGGAGAGCTATCTCACTTGTGCCGGGCGCTGACATACATACCCACTTCATAACTACCCCAGGTTATGGAGTCTATTGATTTATTCCGCGTATCGTTTCAGAGGTTTCTTCCCTTCGCCAGGCTGCAACGTGCCCGCTACTACCCAGAGCTGGGCAGGAGTGGGCAGAGAGCACGGCCATCTGCCAGCAGGTTGCAGCTTGCCCAGGAAAATGAAGTGTCCTTGGAATGTGCAGCAAATCTTATTTCCTGGCAAGGTCGGGCTAAGTGAGCAGTGCTGGTACACTTTCTCCTTGAGAACTGGAGCGGAAAAGCTTTTCGCTAAGATGTAGGCGACTAGAGAGGCAGAATACGCAGCTCCGCAGCTGGCCGAAAGCAAGTGCCGCTTCCCGGCGTCTTTCGGCAAAAGCGGCGCTTCGGAGCGCACCGCTGCCGCTCCAGTCATCTGTGCGCGAAGTAGCGGCTTCTTCGCCTCCGGCAGCCGGAGATCGCGGTAGCTTACAAGAGGCGAAGAACGAAGCCGCGAAGAAGCCGGCTTGTGTGCGAAGCTCGCACACAGCCGCAGGACGGTGGCTGCCGCTCTCCTGCCTCTTGAATTCACTTCTGGCATGCCAATGGGAGGTGTTCCAGGACAACTTTCCTGGGTTTTGACATAGTCGTCATGCATCCCTCCTTGGAAATTCTTTTTGCTCCCCAGAGGCTCCGAGATGCAGAGAACACGGTGGCAGCTGCTGAAAAGAAGGGCAACTGTGAGTTGGTCAAGAAGCAAGAACACAGGCAGCTGCCTGTGCTTGGCAAGGAGCAGCTGCTGGATTCTTGCAATTGCCTTCAGTGCGCACAGAAGCCCGCTGCTCTGCTGCTTGGTTTTTCGCCTTCAGTCAATTACACACTGCTGAAGTTGAGGCAGGCAGTTCAGCTTTGCTGCTTTTCAGCATCTCAGCTGCCTTTCTGCTCTGTGACAGCTCTCCAGGTTTCTTGCCTTCGCCAGGCTGCAACGTGCCCGCTAGTAGCAAGAACTGGGCAGGAGTGGGCAGAGAGCACGGCCATCTGCCAGCAGGTTGCAGCTTGCCCAGGAAAATGCAGTCTCCTCGGAATGTGCAGCATATCATATTTCCTGGCAAGGTCGGGCTAAGTGAGCAGTGCTGGTACACTTTCTCCTTGAGAACTGGAGCGGAAAAGCTTTTCGCTAAGATGTAGGCGACTAGAGAGGCAGAATACGCAGCTCCGCAGCTGGCCGAAAGCAAGTGCCGCTTCCCGGCGTCTTTCGGCAAAAGCGGCGCTTCGGAGCGCATCGCTGCCGCTCCAGTGATCTGTGCGCGAAGTAGCCGCTTCTTCGCCTCCGGCAGCCGGAGATCGCGGTAGCTTGCAAGAGGCGAAGAACGAAGCCGCGAAGAAGCCGGCTTGTGTGCGAAACTCGCAGACAGCTGCAGGACGGTGGCTGCCGCTCTCCTGCCTCTTGAATTCACTTCTGGTATGCCAATGGGAGGTGTTCCAGGACAACCTTCCTGAGTTTTTATTTTAGTTTTCATGCATCCCTCCTTGGAAATTCTTGTTGCTCCCCAGAGGCTCCGAGATGCAGAGAACACGGTGGCAGCTGCTGAAAAGAAGGGCAACTGTGAGTTGGTCAAGAAGCAAGAACACAGGCAGCTGCCTGTGCTTGGCGAGGAGCAGCTGCTGGATTCTTGCAATTGCCTTCAGTGCGCACAGAAGCCCGCTGCTCTGCTGCTTAGTTTTTCGCCTTCAGTCAATTACACACTGCTGAAGCTGAGGCAGGCTGTTCAGCTTTGCTGCTTTTCAGCATCTCAGCTGCCTTTCTGCTCTGTGACAGCTCTCCAGGTTTCTTGCCTTCGCCAGGCTGCAACGTGCCCGCTAGTAGCAAGAACTGGGCAGGAGTGGGCAGAGAGCACGGCCATCTGCCAGCAGGTTGCAGCTTGCCCAGGAAAATGAAGTGTCCTTGGAATGTGCAGCAAATCTCATTTCCTGGCAAGGTCGGACTAAGTGAGCAGTGCTGGTACACTTTCTCCTTGAGAACTGGAGCGGAAAAGCTTTTCGCTAAGATGTAGGCGACTAGAGAGGCAGAATACGCAGCTCCGCAGCTGGCCGAAAGCAAGTGCCGCTTCCCGGCGTCTTTCGGCAAAAGCGGCTCTCCGGAGCGCATCGCTGCCGCTCCAGTGATCTGTGCGCGAAGTAGCGGCTTCTTCGCCTCCGGCAGCCGGAGATCGCGGTAGCTTACAAGAGGCGAAGAACGAAGCCGCGAAGAAGCCGGCTTGTGTGCGAAACTCGCAGACAGCTGCAGGACGGTGGCTGCCGCTCTCCTGCCTCTTGAATTCACTTCTGGCATGCCAATGGGAGGTGTTCCAGGACAACCTTCCTGAGTTTTTATTTTAGTTTTCATGCATCCCTCCTTGGAAATTCTTGTTGCTCCCCAGAGGCTCCGAGATGCAGAGAACACGGTGGCAGCTGCTGAAAAGAAGGGCAACTGTGAGTTGGTCAAGAAGCAAGAACACAGGCAGCTGCCTGTGCTTGGCAAGGAGCAGCTGCTGGATTCTTGCAATTGCCTTCAGTGCGCACAGAAGCCCGCTGCTCTGCTGCTTGGTTTTTCGCCTTCAGTCAATTACACACTGCTGAAGTTGAGGCAGGCAGTTCAGCTTTGCTGCTTTTCAGCATCTCAGCTGCTTTCTGCTCTTTGACAGCTCTCGAGGTGAAATAGAGATTTTTAGCGTTGGTTTAACAAAATGAATTAAGCATTTCTAGTTTAGCTTGTA
Organism: Vidua macroura; assembly: GCF_024509145.1. Lineage (NCBI taxonomy): Eukaryota > Metazoa > Chordata > Aves > Passeriformes > Viduidae > Vidua > Vidua macroura. The sequence goes on along the minus strand of NC_071582.1, from coordinate 5,041,905 downwards.
GAGTTATGTGTTGAATTTTCAACCTTTTGCTTAAGAAACCTCTGCCTAATAGAAAGGGCAAAGGAAAATGCAAATTTCTGAAGCTTCTTGCATAAAGAACAATACCAGAAGAAGGAAAGAACCCAGATAAAGAAGCTCCTCTGTCTCCAAGCCTATCAAGACTGACAGACGTACTCAGAGAAGCACCAAAGGACCAAAAGCGCACGCGCAGAGAGGAAAAGTTCAAAAGTTCAATCATGAGGAAGACCACAATTTTCAGCCTCAGGACCACCAAGAGACCCCCGTACGACCACCACAGCAAACCACGCATGCCCAGAAGGGCGTGGACTTACTTAGCATGAGAAGCGAGGACAGGCGGGGCCAGGGGTTGAATATGCATGAAAAAGTTGTGCAATGTTTTGCATATGGAACGTCTTTAAGAATAAAAGTGTGGGTCAGACTGAGGCTCGGGGCACAAGTTTTGGAGAGCTATCTCACTTGTGCCGGGCGCTGACATACATACCCACTTCATAACTACCCCAGGTTATGGAGTCTATTGATTTCTTCCGCGTATCGTTTCAGTTGGCGACCACGAAGGGACTGCTCTGCTCACCCGCAGGTCCGGTTGGGAGCAGACACCCTCAGGCGCCACAGGGCTTTTCCCCGGAGGGACTCTGCGCCTCGGCTGTACACTGCGGGGAGCAGACCACGGCCCGTCGACTAGCGGATGAAAGCGGTATGTGTTAATTTATTTTCTTACGGTTGGCACTGATAAGTCGCAAAAAGATGTTTTTGCGCGCAGGTTTGCCTAGGGGCTTGCAAGCAGACCGCCATCGGGGGAGAGGCCGGCGGCGGGAGGACCTCCCCAGCTGATAGCGCGGCTCGGGGAGGGCGAAATCGCGATTTCAGTGTGTGGTGTGTGTCCCGATTGCAGTGTAGTGTGTCTGTTACGTCCGGACGTGCGTGCTTGTGCGTGTGTGTGTATGTGTGAGTGGAACGGTGAAGCGCGGTGCGGCCTTGCTAAGATACAGAGAGGCGGCGCGGTGGTGCTAGAGAGCGCATGCGCAGGGCAGCTCTCAGCCCACACTACCTGATCGTGCGGGTAGTGCGCGCTCTACCCGATAGAGCGGGTGGTGCGCATGCGTGGCACGGGCTGTCTCTGGCGAGCTGGGGGAGTGCGGCGCGGGGCTTAAGTCGGGGCTTGCAAAGGTGCTTTAGGCGCGGCCCAGCTGATAGCGCAGCGGGCGCGCGGGCACAAGCCGCGGTTTGAGGAGCTGCTTTGAACGCCGCTAGCTGATAGCGCAGCTAGTGGGAGCGTGGTACAAGCTAGGAGTTACAAGCACCGCTTACAAGCATCGCTAGTTGGTAAAAAGCTTGCAAAAGTAGCCGGCGAGCCCGGCTGGGCTAAGAGTTAAGTGTTTGTTATACAATAGCACTGCCCTTCAGTGTTAAAAGCTGTCACTGGTGCAGGAGGAGGGGTTGGGGAAGGCAGTCTAGGGTTGCCATGGGAAACAGCAGTTGTATGAGTTCTCCACCCCCTTTTGGAAGAGAATTGTACCCTCCCCCTGTCCTGTCAGTTATTGTTCAAGTCTGCCCCTTAGCCTAGAATCTTCTCTGTTCCACGTTTTCCCTTTGGTTCTTCCACCAAGAACACTCCTTTCCCTTTTCCCCACTGGTTAATGTTATATTTCCCCTCCCTTTAGCCTTCTCCCGATTGTACCCTCGAATGCTAAACCCTCCTACCCCTACGCAGTAAAAGAATCCTCAGCCCGCCCTTCGGGGCTCTCGGAATCTGCCTCCCTTCTGCTTCGTTGTCTCCCTGTTTGCCCCTTCTGCGACCCTTCAATCAACGAGCAGGATTTCAGCAGCCCGAGTGTCCCTCCCGTTCTTCTGGTGGACCCTCAGATGTACCAGCTATCCGAGCTTCGTGCCAAGTGGCTAAAAGCCCCCACGGCTCGGCAACTGGGAGATCCTTTGCATTACAGGGCGAATAAAGGGGGGATGAATGTGTGTGAATGAGAGGCTGTAAGAGCCCGTCTGAAGCCCCTCATTTTCCATTCTGCCTTCCGATTGCCACAAGAAAGAATCCCTTCCCCCACTGTAGTTCCGGCTTAGAACAGGACACAGCACAGGTGGGACCACTGAACCGTCATGCTGGCTGTTCCCAACAAGGCCTGGTAAGAACTTGGCAAGGAGTTGGCAAGGACTTGGCAAAGACCTGACATGGAGCCAGCACGGGACAGCCTGATGCGCAGCCTGCTTCTAATCTCCGTTCTTAAGCCAAATGAACTTTTGGGGTGACTCTCGCGGTCCTTCATTGAAGACCCCTCATCTGCCTCGTTACCACTGTGACAAAGAAAGAATGAGAACCCTCCTCCCAAGGACTGAGACTGAGACCCCTGCTATAGGGAGGAGGGGAAATTGGTGCTCTGACCACTAATGACATGACCTGTTTCCCTTCAGTGATTCAAATGGACTTATTCTTCATTGGATTCGTCTTGCTTTGGTGGTTTCTGTGGACTCACCCGTTCCCTCGGGGCGATTACAATGGACTTTCATTATTACACTTGTTCCCCCCCTCTCTCCTCTGTGGATTATAACTGGAGCCCCGAGTCGACCAGAACTTCGAAGACTCCCCCGACACGACAGACGGATCCCCATCGTCCGGAGCACTGAGGATCTCGCCTGTGTTGGTAGCTATTCCCATATCCCTCTTCTCTCTCTAACCTTTTATCTCCTTTCAGATCCCCACTATCGCGTTTACTGTTTTGGCCCCTACTAAAGGTGCATTTGTTGTGATTAACTGATAGTCCCTTGTTGTTTGCCTTTGTTGCACTTTTGGGATCGGTGAAAAGAACCATCACGACACCCCGCCATAAGCGGATCGTGACAGAGGCGGGCTGGTTACCCCAGACCTGCTAAGCGAGAGCGACAGTCTCCCATGCTGCGTTTCCGTCTTTTTCGCGAGAAAAGCGGCCAGTAAAGAGACGAAGCGAGTAATAAAAAGAGTGAGAGAACCCCCCCTGGGACTGGGTCTCAGAGAAAGAGTGGGACCCCTTAGTGGGGGGGGGGGGGGGGGGGAGTAAAAGGTAATTAATTAGAAAAAAAAAATGAATTAAAAGGTAAAAAGAGGGTTTTCTTGGCATAATCTATTGGGGAAAAATAAAAGGTAAAATGTGTAGGAGGGGCCCCTAAAAATTCTGCTGGATTGAGGGATAAGAATGCCCAAGAACATCCAAGATCAAACCTGCTGGATTGAGGGATTAATATTCCAAGAGCATCCAGGGTTGATTCAAACCTGCTGGATTGAGGGATTAATGTTCCAAGAGCATCCAGGGTTAAGTCAAACCTGCTGGGTTGAGGGATTAACATTGCAAGAGCACCCAGAATTAAGTTTGCTGGGTTGTTGAGAGCAGCCAAGATTGAGTAAAAATTTTGCCAGTTTGAAGAGAAGTCTGACAGGATCTAGAGTTGGGAACCACACAGCTAGATTGAGGGGTATCCAAGAACACTGGGACTAGCCAGGGACACCTAAAAGTGTAATAGGTGTGTTGAAAAAGAAAAGGTACCTTGTTGTTGTGGTTGTTTTGTTATGTGTAAGAGTAAGTAAAATAAAGTTAAGTGAATGTAGACGAAGGAAAGTATATGTATGCATCCTGCCCTGTTAAGCAGCCTCACTGTGCTTCCCTGCTGTCACCAACAAACACAAGTTACGAACCCTCAGAACTAAAAAGTTCAATCAAATATTGCTTCCATTGATGACCATGATATTGTCTATAATACCTTGTTCCAACTTATGTTATGTAAGTGTTAATACCCCTATCCTACCAGTTGGTAAACCTGATGGGTCATACCGGTTAGTACAGGATCTGCGGGCCATAAACAAGGTCACTGAGGATCTGTATCCTGTGGTGGCCAATCCCTACACGTTATTAACTTGCTTAACAGCCGAGCTAACTTGGTTTACCGTTTTAGATTGAAAAGATGCCTTCTTTTGCCTTCCTATCCACGAAGCCAGAAAATTTTTGCATTTGAATGGGAAAATCCTAAGAGCGGGCCAAGAACTCAACTGACATGGACCAGACTCCCACAAGGATTCAAAAACTCACCCACTTTGTTTGGAGAACAACTTGCAAAAGAATTAGAGACCTGAGAAGCCCCTCCAGAGGAAGGGAAGTTGCTAGAGTACGTAGATGACATCCTGATAGCCACACGGACAAGGGAAGCATGCACGGCCTGGACGATAAGCCTCTTGAACTTTTTGGGGCTCCAAGGGTACCGAGTATCAAAGAAAAAAGCCCAAGTAGTAAAACAGAAAGTAACTTATCTGGGCTACGAAGTCAGTGCTAGACAACGTACCTTGGGCCAAAGCCGGAAGGAGGCAATATGCCAGAGCCCAAAACCTCAGACTGTAAAGGAACTACGAACTTTCCTGAGGATGACAGGGTGGTGCAGGTTATGGATCTATAACTATGGACTGTTTGTTAAGCCCTTCTATGAACTGATTGCAACTGAAAGCAGGAACATCCAAGAGACAAAGGAAGCTACGCAAGCTTTCAACCAGCTGAAAAAAGCCCTCATGTCAGCTCCAGCCCTGAGATTGCCGGACGTGAGTAAGCCTTTCCTTTTATTCTCCCATGAGAAGCAAGGAATCGCCTTAGGAATACTAGCACAGGACCTGGGCCCATATCGGAGAGCAGTGGCTTACTTCTCTAAGCAATTGGATACAGCAGCTAAAGGGTGGCCTGGGTGCCTCAGAGCTGTTGCAGCAGTCGTACTGAACATCCAAGAGGCACACAAATTCACCCTAGGCCAGAAAAGAACTGTGCTAGTGTCTCACACAGTGTCTGCAGTGCTAGAGGTAAAAGGTGGGCATTGGCTTTCCCCACAACGGCTCCTGAGATACCAAGCTATCATAGCGGAGCAAGATGATGTAGAGATAGTAGTGGCTAACATTGTCAATCCAGCCTCCTTCCTCAGTAGAAACCAAGGGGAACCAGTGGAACATGACTGCCTGGAGACCATTGAAGCCACCTACTCCAGCTGCCCTGACTTGAAGGACACCCCTCTGGAGAATGCAGAAGTCTCGTTTACTGATGGAAGCAGTTATATCATCAGTGGAAAACGGCACGCCGGGTAGGCAGTTCCAACGTGCAAGGAAGTAATATCATCTGGGCCCCTGCCAACAAATACCTCTGCACAGAAGGCCGAGATAATTGCTCTAACTCGGGCCCTAGAATTGGCAAGAGGGAAAGAAATAAACATATACACGGACTCGAAGTATGCATTTGGAGTAGTGCATGCTCACAGAGCCATTTAGAAAGAGAGAGGACTGCTGAACTCTCAAGGGAAAAATATTAAAGATGCATCAGAAGTACTGCGACTTCTAGAAGCAGTCCAGTTGCCAGAGAAAGTAGCGATCATGCACATTAAGGCACATCAGAAGATCAACTCAGAATTGGAAGAAGGAAACGAGCTGGCAGATAGGGAAGCAAAAGAAGCAGCAAGACGGGCAAATTTCCCCTAAAGGTAAGCCAAGATACAACAAACTAGAAAAAAAATTAATCTATGAGCAAAAAGGAGACTATAACCAAGAGGGATGGGCCACCATAGAAGGAAAATTACTTCTACCCTCCTATTTCTGATGGTCCCTAATAAAGGAAGAACACCAGAAAACCATTGGGGTATTGATGCTCTAGCATAACTAGACATTTACAACTCGACAATGTGACCTTTGCCTCCAGACCAACCCCAAAAATACTCCCAAACCAAAGCTTAGCCAGATTAGGAAGGGTCATGGGCCGGAGCAGCAATGGCAGATAGATTGTACAGAATTGCCAAGAAAAGGGGGGTATAAGTTTTTACTGGTGCTAACAGATACCTTTTCAGGATGGCCAGAAGCATTCCCCACCAGGACTTCTAAAGCTCAAGAAGTAACTAAGGTATTGGTACAAGAAAACATACCACGCTTTAGAGTCCTGGCCACAATCTCCTCAAATAGAGGACCACATTTTATCGTAAAATTAGTGCAACAAGTTAGCCAATACTTGAACATAGACTGAGAACTTCACACCCCATATAACCCACAATCAAGTGGTCAGGTAAAAAAAATGAACCATTTGATCAAACAACAAATTGTACAATTGGGACAAGAAGCTAATTTGTCATGGACTCAATCCCTCCCATTAGCACTACTGCAGATCCGAACCAAACCCAAGACTAAAGAAAAGCTAAACCACTTTGAATTGCTTTATGAAAAACCATATGGGGTGCGAAAGAGAATGTCTACCCAAGACATGTCACTAACCTCCTGTATGTTAAGTCTCTTAACTTGGTGTATCCAGCACCAATCACTAGCTAATAAACACAAGTCATAACTAGTGAAATACGCTGTTTAGAACACTTTATGTCACCCAATTACAATTCTATTAATTTTAGTTACTGTAAGTTTAATGATGTCTACTTTAACACTCATGTAGAATTCGAGGATGTTAAAACACATGGCCAGTCTGACATCACTCTCTAGAACTCCTAGAATCTTACTGAAAGAGGACGGTCATGATAGTAGATCAGAATTTAAATCAAGACCCCTGTAGTAAAAGAATTTACTCTATTTTAAGAAAAGGGGGGACTGAAGCAGAGATTTTTAGAGTTAGGTTAACAAAATGAATGAAGCATTTCTAATTTAGCTTGTAGAGTTATGTGTTGAATTTTCAACCTTTTACTTAAGAAACCTCTGCCTAGTACAAAGGGCATAGGAAAATGCAAATTTCTGAAGCTTCTTGCATAAAGAACAATACCAGAAGAAGGAAACAACCCAGATAAAGAAGCTCCTCTGTCTCCAAGCCTATCAAGACTGACAGACGTACTCAGATAAGCACCAAAGGACCAAAAGCGCACGCGCAGAGAGGAAAAGTTCAAAAGTTCAATCATGAGGAAGACCACAATCGTCAGCCTCAGGACCACCAAGAGACCCCCGTACGACCACCACAGCAAACCACGCATGCCCAGAAGGACGTGGACTTACTTAGCATGAGAAGCGAGGACAGGCGGGGCCAGGGGTTGAATATGCATGAAAAAGTTGTGCAATGTTTTGCATATGGAACGACTTTAAGAATAAAAGTGTGGGTCAGACTGAGGCTCGGGGCACAAGTTTTGGAGAGCTATCTCACTTGTGCCGGGCGCTGACATACATACCCACTTCATAACTACCCCAGGTTATGGAGTCTATTGATTTATTCCGCGTATCGTTTCAGAGGTTTCTTCCCTTCGCCAGGCTGCAACGTGCCCGCTAGTAGCAAGAACTGGGCAGGAGTGGGCAGAGAGCACGGCCATCTGCCAGCAGGTTGCAGCTTGCCCAGGAAAATGAAGTGTCCTTGGAATGTGCAGCAAATCTTATTTCCTGGCAAGGTCGGGCTAAGTGAGCAGTGCTGGTACACTTTCTCCTTGAGAACTGGAGCGGAAAAGCTTTTCGCTAAGATGTAGGCGACTAGAGAGGCAGAATACGCAGCTCCGCAGCTGGCCGAAAGCAAGTGCCGCTTCCCGGCGTCTTTCGGCAAAAGCGGCGCTTCGGAGCGCACCGCTGCCGCTCCAGTCATCTGTGCGCGAAGTAGCGGCTTCTTCGCCTCCGGCAGCCGGAGATCGCGGTAGCTTACAAGAGGCGAAGAACGAAGCCGCGAAGAAGCCGGCTTGTGTGCGAAGCTCGCACACAGCCGCAGGACGGTGGCTGCCGCTCTCCTGCCTCTTGAATTCACTTCTGGCATGCCAATGGGAGGTGTTCCAGGACAACTTTCCTGGGTTTTGACATAGTCGTCATGCATCCCTCCTTGGAAATTCTTTTTGCTCCCCAGAGGCTCCGAGATGCAGAGAACACGGTGGCAGCTGCTGAAAAGAAGGGCAACTGTGAGTTGGTCAAGAAGCAAGAACACAGGCAGCTGCCTGTGCTTGGCAAGGAGCAGCTGCTGGATTCTTGCAATTGCCTTCAGTGCGCACAGAAGCCCGCTGCTCTGCTGCTTGGTTTTTCGCCTTCAGTCAATTACACACTGCTGAAGTTGAGGCAGGCAGTTCAGCTTTGCTGCTTTTCAGCATCTCAGCTGCCTTTCTGCTCTGTGACAGCTCTCCAGGTTTCTTGCCTTCGCCAGGCTGCAACGTGCCCGCTAGTAGCAAGAACTGGGCAGGAGTGGGCAGAGAGCACGGCCATCTGCCAGCAGGTTGCAGCTTGCCCAGGAAAATGCAGTCTCCTCGGAATGTGCAGCATATCATATTTCCTGGCAAGGTCGGGCTAAGTGAGCAGTGCTGGTACACTTTCTCCTTGAGAACTGGAGCGGAAAAGCTTTTCGCTAAGATGTAGGCGACTAGAGAGGCAGAATACGCAGCTCCGCAGCTGGCCGAAAGCAAGTGCCGCTTCCCGGCGTCTTTCGGCAAAAGCGGCGCTTCGGAGCGCATCGCTGCCGCTCCAGTGATCTGTGCGCGAAGTAGCCGCTTCTTCGCCTCCGGCAGCCGGAGATCGCGGTAGCTTGCAAGAGGCGAAGAACGAAGCCGCGAAGAAGCCGGCTTGTGTGCGAAACTCGCAGACAGCTGCAGGACGGTGGCTGCCGCTCTCCTGCCTCTTGAATTCACTTCTGGTATGCCAATGGGAGGTGTTCCAGGACAACCTTCCTGAGTTTTTATTTTAGTTTTCATGCATCCCTCCTTGGAAATTCTTGTTGCTCCCCAGAGGCTCCGAGATGCAGAGAACACGGTGGCAGCTGCTGAAAAGAAGGGCAACTGTGAGTTGGTCAAGAAGCAAGAACACAGGCAGCTGCCTGTGCTTGGCGAGGAGCAGCTGCTGGATTCTTGCAATTGCCTTCAGTGCGCACAGAAGCCCGCTGCTCTGCTGCTTAGTTTTTCGCCTTCAGTCAATTACACACTGCTGAAGCTGAGGCAGGCTGTTCAGCTTTGCTGCTTTTCAGCATCTCAGCTGCCTTTCTGCTCTGTGACAGCTCTCCAGGTTTCTTGCCTTCGCCAGGCTGCAACGTGCCCGCTAGTAGCAAGAACTGGGCAGGAGTGGGCAGAGAGCACGGCCATCTGCCAGCAGGTTGCAGCTTGCCCAGGAAAATGAAGTGTCCTTGGAATGTGCAGCAAATCTCATTTCCTGGCAAGGTCGGACTAAGTGAGCAGTGCTGGTACACTTTCTCCTTGAGAACTGGAGCGGAAAAGCTTTTCGCTAAGATGTAGGCGACTAGAGAGGCAGAATACGCAGCTCCGCAGCTGGCCGAAAGCAAGTGCCGCTTCCCGGCGTCTTTCGGCAAAAGCGGCTCTCCGGAGCGCATCGCTGCCGCTCCAGTGATCTGTGCGCGAAGTAGCGGCTTCTTCGCCTCCGGCAGCCGGAGATCGCGGTAGCTTACAAGAGGCGAAGAACGAAGCCGCGAAGAAGCCGGCTTGTGTGCGAAACTCGCAGACAGCTGCAGGACGGTGGCTGCCGCTCTCCTGCCTCTTGAATTCACTTCTGGCATGCCAATGGGAGGTGTTCCAGGACAACCTTCCTGAGTTTTTATTTTAGTTTTCATGCATCCCTCCTTGGAAATTCTTGTTGCTCCCCAGAGGCTCCGAGATGCAGAGAACACGGTGGCAGCTGCTGAAAAGAAGGGCAACTGTGAGTTGGTCAAGAAGCAAGAACACAGGCAGCTGCCTGTGCTTGGCAAGGAGCAGCTGCTGGATTCTTGCAATTGCCTTCAGTGCGCACAGAAGCCCGCTGCTCTGCTGCTTGGTTTTTCGCCTTCAGTCAATTACACACTGCTGAAGTTGAGGCAGGCAGTTCAGCTTTGCTGCTTTTCAGCATCTCAGCTGCCTTTCTGCTCTGTGACAGCTCTCCAGGTTTCTTGCCTTCGCCAGGCTGCAACGTGCCCGCTAGTAGCAAGAACTGGGCAGGAGTGGGCAGAGAGCACGGCCATCTGCCAGCAGGTTGCAGCTTGCCCAGGAAAATGCAGTCTCCTCGGAATGTTCAGCATATCATATTTCCTGGCAAGGTCGGGCTAAGTGAGCAGTGCTGGTACACTTTCTCCTTGAGAACTGGAGCGGAAAAGCTTTTCGCTAAGATGTAGGCGACTAGAGAGGCAGAATACGCAGCTCCGCAGCTGGCCGAAAGCAAGTGCCGCTTCCCGGCGTCTTTCGGCAAAAGCGGCGCTTCGGAGCGCATCGCTGCCGCTCCAGTGATCTGTGCGCGAAGTAGCCGCTTCTTCGCCTCCGGCAGCCGGAGATCGCGCTAGCTTGCAAGAGGCGAAGAACGAAGCCGCGAAGAAGCCGGCTTGTGTGCGAAACTCGCAGACAGCTGCAGGACGGTGGCTGCTGCTCTCCTGCCTCTTGAATTCACTTCTGGCATGCCAATGGGAGGTGTTCCAGGACAACCTTCCTGAGTTTTTATTTTAGTTTTCATGCATCCCTCCTTGGAAATTCTTGTTGCTCCCCAGAGACTCCGAGATGCAGAGAACACGGTGGCAGCTGCTGAAAAGAAGGGCAACTGTGAGTTGGTCAAGAAGCAAGAACACAGGCAGCTGCCTGTGCTTGGCGAGGAGCAGCTGCTGGATTCTTGCAATTGCCTTCAGTGCGCACAGAAGCCCGCTGCTCTGCTGCTTGGTTTTTCGCCTTCAGTCAATTACACACTGCTGAAGTTGAGGCAGGCAGTTCAGCTTTGCTGCTTTTCAGCATCTCAGCTGCTTTCTGCTCTTTGACAGCTCTCGAGGTGAAATAGAGATTTTTAGCGTTGGTTTAACAAAATGAATTAAGCATTTCTAGTTTAGCTTGTAGAGTTATGTGTTGAATTTTCAACCTTTTGCTTAAGAAACCTCTGCCTAATAGAAAGGGCAAAGGAAAATGCAAATTTCTGAAGCTTCTTGCATAAAGAACAATACCAGAAGAAGGAAAGAACCCAGATAAAGAAGCTCCTCTGTCTCCAAGCCTATCAAGACTGACAGACGTACTCAGAGAAGCACCAAAGGACCAAAAGCGCACGCGCAGAGAGGAAAAGTTCAAAAGTTCAATCATGAGGGAGACCACAATTTTCAGCCTCAGGACCACCAAGAGACCCCCGTACGACCACCACAGCAAACCACGCATGCCCAGAAGGGCGTGGACTTACTTAGCATGAGAAGCGAGGACAGGCGGGGCCAGGGGTTGAATATGCATGAAAAAGTTGTGCAATGTTTTGCATATGGAACGTCTTTAAGAATAAAAGTGTGGGTCAGACTGAGGCTCGGGGCACAAGTTTTGGAGAGCTATCTCACTTGTGCCGGGCGCTGACATACATACCCACTTCATAACTACCCCAGGTTATGGAGTCTATTGATTTCTTCCGCGTATCGTTTCAGTTGGCGACCACGAAGGGACTGCTCTGCTCACCCGCAGGTCCGGTTGGGAGCAGACACCCTCAGGCGCCACAGGGCTTTTCCCCGGAGGGACTCTGCGCCTCGGCTGTACACTGCGGGGAGCAGACCACGGCCCGTCGACTAGCGGATGAAAGCGGTATGTGTTAATTTATTTTCTTACGGTTGGCACTGATAAGTCGCAAAAAGATGTTTTTGCGCGCAGGTTTGCCTAGGGGCTTGCAAGCAGACCGCCATCGGGGGAGAGGCCGGCGGCGGGAGGACCTCCCCAGCTGATAGCGCGGCTCGGGGAGGGCGAAATCGCGATTTCAGTGTGTGGTGTGTGTCCCGATTGCAGTGTAGTGTGTCTGTTACGTCCGGACGTGCGTGCTTGTGCGTGTGTGTGTATGTGTGAGTGGAACGGTGAAGCGCGGTGCGGCCTTGCTAAGATACAGAGAGGCGGCGCGGTGGTGCTAGAGAGCGCATGCGCAGGGCAGCTCTCAGCCCACACTACCTGATCGTGCGGGTAGTGCGCGCTCTACCCGATAGAGCGGGTGGTGCGCATGCGTGGCACGGGCTGTCTCTGGCGAGCTGGGGGAGTGCGGCGCGGGGCTTAAGTCGGGGCTTGCAAAGGTGCTTTAGGCGCGGCCCAGCTGATAGCGCAGCGGGCGCGCGGGCACAAGCCGCGGTTTGAGGAGCTGCTTTGAACGCCGCTAGCTGATAGCGCAGCTAGTGGGAGCGTGGTACAAGCTAGGAGTTACAAGCACCGCTTACAAGCATCGCTAGTTGGTAAAAAGCTTGCAAAAGTAGCCGGCGAGCCCGGCTGGGCTAAGAGTTAAGTGTTTGTTATACAATAGCACTGCCCTTCAGTGTTAAAAGCTGTCACTGGTGCAGGAGGAGGGGTTGGGGAAGGCAGTCTAGGGTTGCCATGGGAAACAGCAGTTGTATGAGTTCTCCACCCCCTTTTGGAAGAGAATTGTACCCTCCCCCTGTCCTGTCAGTTATTGTTCAAGTCTGCCCCTTAGCCTAGAATCTTCTCTGTTCCACGTTTTCCCTTTGGTTCTTCCACCAAGAACACTCCTTTCCCTTTTCCCCACTGGTTAATGTTATATTTCCCCTCCCTTTAGCCTTCTCCCGATTGTACCCTCGAATGCTAAACCCTCCTACCCCTACGCAGTAAAAGAATCCTCAGCCCGCCCTTCGGGGCTCTCGGAATCTGCCTCCCTTCTGCTTCGTTGTCTCCCTGTTTGCCCCTTCTGCGACCCTTCAATCAACGAGCAGGATTTCAGCAGCCCGAGTGTCCCTCCCGTTCTTCTGGTGGACCCTCAGATGTACCAGCTATCCGAGCTTCGTGCCGAGTGGCTAAAAGCCCCCACGGCTCGGCAACTGGGAGATCCTTTGCATTACAGGGCGAATAAAGGGGGGATGAATGTGTGTGAATGAGAGGCTGTAAGAGCCCGTCTGAAGCCCCTCATTTTCCATTCTGCCTTCCGATTGCCACAAGAAAGAATCCCTTCCCCCACTGTAGTTCCGGCTTAGAACAGGACACAGCACAGGTGGGACCACTGAACCGTCATGCTGGCTGTTCCCAACAAGGCCTGGTAAGAACTTGGCAAGGAGTTGGCAAGGACTTGGCAAAGACCTGACATGGAGCCAGCACGGGACAGCCTGATGCGCAGCCTGCTTCTAATCTCCGTTCTTAAGCCAAATGAACTTTTGGGGTGACTCTCGCGGTCCTTCATTGAAGACCCCTCATCTGCCTCGTTACCACTGTGACAAAGAAAGAATGAGAACCCTCCTCCCAAGGACTGAGACTGAGACCCCTGCTATAGGGAGGAGGGGAAATTGGTGCTCTGACCACTAATGACATGACCTGTTTCCCTTCAGTGATTCAAATGGACTTATTCTTCATTGGATTCGTCTTGCTTTGGTGGTTTCTGTGGACTCACCCGTTCCCTCGGGGCGATTACAATGGACTTTCATTATTACACTTGTTCCCCCCCTCTCTCCTCTGTGGATTATAACTGGAGCCCCGAGTCGACCAGAACTTCGAAGACTCCCCCGACACGACAGACGGATCCCCATCGTCCGGAGCACGGAGGATCTCGCCTGTGTTGGTAGCTATTCCCATATCCCTCTTCTCTCTCTAACCTTTTATCTCCTTTCAGATCCCCACTATCGCGTTTACTGTTTTGGCCCCTACTAAAGGTGCATTTGTTGTGATTAACTGATAGTCCCTTGTTGTTTGCCTTTGTTGCACTTTTGGGATCGGTGAAAAGAACCATCACGACACCCCGCCATAAGCGGATCGTGACAGAGGCGGGCTGGTTACCCCAGACCTGCTAAGCGAGAGCGACAGTCTCCCATGCTGCGTTTCCGTCTTTTTCGCGAGAAAAGCGGCCAGTAAAGAGACGAAGCGAGTAATAAAAAGAGTGAGAGAACCCCCCCTGGGACTGGGTCTCAGAGAAAGAGTGGGACCCCTTAGTGGGGGGGGGGGGGGGGGGGAGTAAAAGGTAATTAATTAGAAAAAAAAAATGAATTAAAAGGTAAAAAGAGGGTTTTCTTGGCATAATCTATTGGGGAAAAATAAAAGGTAAAATGTGTAGGAGGGGCCCCTAAAAATTCTGCTGGATTGAGGGATAAGAATGCCCAAGAACATCCAAGATCAAACCTGCTGGATTGAGGGATTAATATTCCAAGAGCATCCAGGGTTGATTCAAACCTGCTGGATTGAGGGATTAATGTTCCAAGAGCATCCAGGGTTAAGTCAAACCTGCTGGGTTGAGGGATTAACATTGCAAGAGCACCCAGAATTAAGTTTGCTGGGTTGTTGAGAGCAGCCAAGATTGAGTAAAAATTTTGCCAGTTTGAAGAGAAGTCTGACAGGATCTAGAGTTGGGAACCACACAGCTAGATTGAGGGGTATCCAAGAACACTGGGACTAGCCAGGGACACCTAAAAGTGTAATAGGTGTGTTGAAAAAGAAAAGGTACCTTGTTGTTGTGGTTGTTTTGTTATGTGTAAGAGTAAGTAAAATAAAGTTAAGTGAATGTAGACGAAGGAAAGTATATGTATGCATCCTGCCCTGTTAAGCAGCCTCACTGTGCTTCCCTGCTGTCACCAACAAACACAAGTTACGAACCCTCAGAACTAAAAAGTTCAATCAAATATTGCTTCCATTGATGACCATGATATTGTCTATAATACCTTGTTCCAACTTATGTTATGTAAGTGTTAATACCCCTATCCTACCAGTTGGTAAACCTGATGGGTCATACCGGTTAGTACAGGATCTGCGGGCCATAAACAAGGTCACTGAGGATCTGTATCCTGTGGTGGCCAATCCCTACACGTTATTAACTTGCTTAACAGCCGAGCTAACTTGGTTTACCGTTTTAGATTGAAAAGATGCCTTCTTTTGCCTTCCTATCCACGAAGCCAGAAAATTTTTGCATTTGAATGGGAAAATCCTAAGAGCGGGCCAAGAACTCAACTGACATGGACCAGACTCCCACAAGGATTCAAAAACTCACCCACTTTGTTTGGAGAACAACTTGCAAAAGAATTAGAGACCTGAGAAGCCCCTCCAGAGGAAGGGAAGTTGCTAGAGTACGTAGATGACATCCTGATAGCCACACGGACAAGGGAAGCATGCACGGCCTGGACGATAAGCCTCTTGAACTTTTTGGGGCTCCAAGGGTACCGAGTATCAAAGAAAAAAGCCCAAGTAGTAAAACAGAAAGTAACTTATCTGGGCTACGAAGTCAGTGCTAGACAACGTACCTTGGGCCAAAGCCGGAAGGAGGCAATATGCCAGAGCCCAAAACCTCAGACTGTAAAGGAACTACGAACTTTCCTGAGGATGACAGGGTGGTGCAGGTTATGGATCTATAACTATGGACTGTTTGTTAAGCCCTTCTATGAACTGATTGCAACTGAAAGCAGGAACATCCAAGAGACAAAGGAAGCTACGCAAGCTTTCAACCAGCTGAAAAAAGCCCTCATGTCAGCTCCAGCCCTGAGATTGCCGGACGTGAGTAAGCCTTTCCTTTTATTCTCCCATGAGAAGCAAGGAATCGCCTTAGGAATACTAGCACAGGACCTGGGCCCATATCGGAGAGCAGTGGCTTACTTCTCTAAGCAATTGGATACAGCAGCTAAAGGGTGGCCTGGGTGCCTCAGAGCTGTTGCAGCAGTCGTACTGAACATCCAAGAGGCACACAAATTCACCCTAGGCCAGAAAAGAACTGTGCTAGTGTCTCACACAGTGTCTGCAGTGCTAGAGGTAAAAGGTGGGCATTGGCTTTCCCCACAACGGCTCCTGAGATACCAAGCTATCATAGCGGAGCAAGATGATGTAGAGATAGTAGTGGCTAACATTGTCAATCCAGCCTCCTTCCTCAGTAGAAACCAAGGGGAACCAGTGGAACATGACTGCCTGGAGACCATTGAAGCCACCTACTCCAGCTGCCCTGACTTGAAGGACACCCCTCTGGAGAATGCAGAAGTCTCGTTTACTGATGGAAGCAGTTATATCATCAGTGGAAAACGGCACGCCGGGTAGGCAGTTCCAACGTGCAAGGAAGTAATATCATCTGGGCCCCTGCCAACAAATACCTCTGCACAGAAGGCCGAGATAATTGCTCTAACTCGGGCCCTAGAATTGGCAAGAGGGAAAGAAATAAACATATACACGGACTCGAAGTATGCATTTGGAGTAGTGCATGCTCACAGAGCCATTTAGAAAGAGAGAGGACTGCTGAACTCTCAAGGGAAAAATATTAAAGATGCATCAGAAGTACTGCGACTTCTAGAAGCAGTCCAGTTGCCAGAGAAAGTAGCGATCATGCACATTAAGGCACATCAGAAGATCAACTCAGAATTGGAAGAAGGAAACGAGCTGGCAGATAGGGAAGCAAAAGAAGCAGCAAGACGGGCAAATTTCCCCTAAAGGTAAGCCAAGATACAACAAACTAGAAAAAAAATTAATCTATGAGCAAAAAGGAGACTATAACCAAGAGGGATGGGCCACCATAGAAGGAAAATTACTTCTACCCTCCTATTTCTGATGGTCCCTAATAAAGGAAGAACACCAGAAAACCATTGGGGTATTGATGCTCTAGCATAACTAGACATTTACAACTCGACAATGTGACCTTTGCCTCCAGACCAACCCCAAAAATACTCCCAAACCAAAGCTTAGCCAGATTAGGAAGGGTCATGGGCCGGAGCAGCAATGGCAGATAGATTGTACAGAATTGCCAAGAAAAGGGGGGTATAAGTTTTTACTGGTGCTAACAGATACCTTTTCAGGATGGCCAGAAGCATTCCCCACCAGGACTTCTAAAGCTCAAGAAGTAACTAAGGTATTGGTACAAGAAAACATACCACGCTTTAGAGTCCTGGCCACAATCTCCTCAAATAGAGGACCACATTTTATCGTAAAATTAGTGCAACAAGTTAGCCAATACTTGAACATAGACTGAGAACTTCACACCCCATATAACCCACAATCAAGTGGTCAGGTAAAAAAAATGAACCATTTGATCAAACAACAAATTGTACAATTGGGACAAGAAGCTAATTTGTCATGGACTCAATCCCTCCCATTAGCACTACTGCAGATCCGAACCAAACCCAAGACTAAAGAAAAGCTAAACCACTTTGAATTGCTTTATGAAAAACCATATGGGGTGCGAAAGAGAATGTCTACCCAAGACATGTCACTAACCTCCTGTATGTTAAGTCTCTTAACTTGGTGTATCCAGCACCAATCACTAGCTAATAAACACAAGTCATAACTAGTGAAATACGCTGTTTAGAACACTTTATGTCACCCAATTACAATTCTATTAATTTTAGTTACTGTAAGTTTAATGATGTCTACTTTAACACTCATGTAGAATTCGAGGATGTTAAAACACATGGCCAGTCTGACATCACTCTCTAGAACTCCTAGAATCTTACTGAAAGAGGACGGTCATGATAGTAGATCAGAATTTAAATCAAGACCCCTGTAGTAAAAGAATTTACTCTATTTTAAGAAAAGGGGGGACTGAAGCAGAGATTTTTAGAGTTAGGTTAACAAAATGAATGAAGCATTTCTAATTTAGCTTGTAGAGTTATGTGTTGAATTTTCAACCTTTTACTTAAGAAACCTCTGCCTAGTACAAAGGGCATAGGAAAATGCAAATTTCTGAAGCTTCTTGCATAAAGAACAATACCAGAAGAAGGAAACAACCCAGATAAAGAAGCTCCTCTGTCTCCAAGCCTATCAAGACTGACAGACGTACTCAGATAAGCACCAAAGGACCAAAAGCGCACGCGCAGAGAGGAAAAGTTCAAAAGTTCAATCATGAGGAAGACCACAATCGTCAGCCTCAGGACCACCAAGAGACCCCCGTACGACCACCACAGCAAACCACGCATGCCCAGAAGGACGTGGACTTACTTAGCATGAGAAGCGAGGACAGGCGGGGCCAGGGGTTGAATATGCATGAAAAAGTTGTGCAATGTTTTGCATATGGAACGACTTTAAGAATAAAAGTGTGGGTCAGACTGAGGCTCGGGGCACAAGTTTTGGAGAGCTATCTCACTTGTGCCGGGCGCTGACATACATACCCACTTCATAACTACCCCAGGTTATGGAGTCTATTGATTTATTCCGCGTATCGTTTCAGAGGTTTCTTCCCTTCGCCAGGCTGCAACGTGCCCGCTAGTAGCAAGAACTGGGCAGGAGTGGGCAGAGAGCACGGCCATCTGCCAGCAGGTTGCAGCTTGCCCAGGAAAATGAAGTGTCCTTGGAATGTGCAGCAAATCTTATTTCCTGGCAAGGTCGGGCTAAGTGAGCAGTGCTGGTACACTTTCTCCTTGAGAACTGGAGCGGAAAAGCTTTTCGCTAAGATGTAGGCGACTAGAGAGGCAGAATACGCAGCTCCGCAGCTGGCCGAAAGCAAGTGCCGCTTCCCGGCGTCTTTCGGCAAAAGCGGCGCTTCGGAGCGCACCGCTGCCGCTCCAGTCATCTGTGCGCGAAGTAGCGGCTTCTTCGCCTCCGGCAGCCGGAGATCGCGGTAGCTTACAAGAGGCGAAGAACGAAGCCGCGAAGAAGCCGGCTTGTGTGCGAAGCTCGCACACAGCCGCAGGACGGTGGCTGCCGCTCTCCTGCCTCTTGAATTCACTTCTGGCATGCCAATGGGAGGTGTTCCAGGACAACTTTCCTGGGTTTTGACATAGTCGTCATGCATCCCTCCTTGGAAATTCTTTTTGCTCCCCAGAGGCTCCGAGATGCAGAGAACACGGTGGCAGCTGCTGAAAAGAAGGGCAACTGTGAGTTGGTCAAGAAGCAAGAACACAGGCAGCTGCCTGTGCTTGGCAAGGAGCAGCTGCTGGATTCTTGCAATTGCCTTCAGTGCGCACAGAAGCCCGCTGCTCTGCTGCTTGGTTTTTCGCCTTCAGTCAATTACACACTGCTGAAGTTGAGGCAGGCAGTTCAGCTTTGCTGCTTTTCAGCATCTCAGCTGCCTTTCTGCTCTGTGACAGCTCTCCAGGTTTCTTGCCTTCGCCAGGCTGCAACGTGCCCGCTAGTAGCAAGAACTGGGCAGGAGTGGGCAGAGAGCACGGCCATCTGCCAGCAGGTTGCAGCTTGCCCAGGAAAATGCAGTCTCCTCGGAATGTGCAGCATATCATATTTCCTGGCAAGGTCGGGCTAAGTGAGCAGTGCTGGTACACTTTCTCCTTGAGAACTGGAGCGGAAAAGCTTTTCGCTAAGATGTAGGCGACTAGAGAGGCAGAATACGCAGCTCCGCAGCTGGCCGAAAGCAAGTGCCGCTTCCCGGCGTCTTTCGGCAAAAGCGGCGCTTCGGAGCGCATCGCTGCCGCTCCAGTGATCTGTGCGCGAAGTAGCCGCTTCTTCGCCTCCGGCAGCCGGAGATCGCGGTAGCTTGCAAGAGGCGAAGAACGAAGCCGCGAAGAAGCCGGCTTGTGTGCGAAACTCGCAGACAGCTGCAGGACGGTGGCTGCCGCTCTCCTGCCTCTTGAATTCACTTCTGGTATGCCAATGGGAGGTGTTCCAGGACAACCTTCCTGAGTTTTTATTTTAGTTTTCATGCATCCCTCCTTGGAAATTCTTGTTGCTCCCCAGAGGCTCCGAGATGCAGAGAACACGGTGGCAGCTGCTGAAAAGAAGGGCAACTGTGAGTTGGTCAAGAAGCAAGAACACAGGCAGCTGCCTGTGCTTGGCGAGGAGCAGCTGCTGGATTCTTGCAATTGCCTTCAGTGCGCACAGAAGCCCGCTGCTCTGCTGCTTAGTTTTTCGCCTTCAGTCAATTACACACTGCTGAAGCTGAGGCAGGCTGTTCAGCTTTGCTGCTTTTCAGCATCTCAGCTGCCTTTCTGCTCTGTGACAGCTCTCCAGGTTTCTTGCCTTCGCCAGGCTGCAACGTGCCCGCTAGTAGCAAGAACTGGGCAGGAGTGGGCAGAGAGCACGGCCATCTGCCAGCAGGTTGCAGCTTGCCCAGGAAAATGAAGTGTCCTTGGAATGTGCAGCAAATCTCATTTCCTGGCAAGGTCGGACTAAGTGAGCAGTGCTGGTACACTTTCTCCTTGAGAACTGGAGCGGAAAAGCTTTTCGCTAAGATGTAGGCGACTAGAGAGGCAGAATACGCAGCTCCGCAGCTGGCCGAAAGCAAGTGCCGCTTCCCGGCGTCTTTCGGCAAAAGCGGCTCTCCGGAGCGCATCGCTGCCGCTCCAGTGATCTGTGCGCGAAGTAGCGGCTTCTTCGCCTCCGGCAGCCGGAGATCGCGGTAGCTTACAAGAGGCGAAGAACGAAGCCGCGAAGAAGCCGGCTTGTGTGCGAAACTCGCAGACAGCTGCAGGACGGTGGCTGCCGCTCTCCTGCCTCTTGAATTCACTTCTGGCATGCCAATGGGAGGTGTTCCAGGACAACCTTCCTGAGTTTTTATTTTAGTTTTCATGCATCCCTCCTTGGAAATTCTTGTTGCTCCCCAGAGGCTCCGAGATGCAGAGAACACGGTGGCAGCTGCTGAAAAGAAGGGCAACTGTGAGTTGGTCAAGAAGCAAGAACACAGGCAGCTGCCTGTGCTTGGCAAGGAGCAGCTGCTGGATTCTTGCAATTGCCTTCAGTGCGCACAGAAGCCCGCTGCTCTGCTGCTTGGTTTTTCGCCTTCAGTCAATTACACACTGCTGAAGTTGAGGCAGGCAGTTCAGCTTTGCTGCTTTTCAGCATCTCAGCTGCCTTTCTGCTCTGTGACAGCTCTCCAGGTTTCTTGCCTTCGCCAGGCTGCAACGTGCCCGCTAGTAGCAAGAACTGGGCAGGAGTGGGCAGAGAGCACGGCCATCTGCCAGCAGGTTGCAGCTTGCCCAGGAAAATGCAGTCTCCTCGGAATGTTCAGCATATCATATTTCCTGGCAAGGTCGGGCTAAGTGAGCAGTGCTGGTACACTTTCTCCTTGAGAACTGGAGCGGAAAAGCTTTTCGCTAAGATGTAGGCGACTAGAGAGGCAGAATACGCAGCTCCGCAGCTGGCCGAAAGCAAGTGCCGCTTCCCGGCGTCTTTCGGCAAAAGCGGCGCTTCGGAGCGCATCGCTGCCGCTCCAGTGATCTGTGCGCGAAGTAGCCGCTTCTTCGCCTCCGGCAGCCGGAGATCGCGCTAGCTTGCAAGAGGCGAAGAACGAAGCCGCGAAGAAGCCGGCTTGTGTGCGAAACTCGCAGACAGCTGCAAGACGGTGGCTGCTGCTCTCCTGCCTCTTGAATTCACTTCTGGCATGCCAATGGGAGGTGTTCCAGGACAACCTTCCTGAGTTTTTATTTTAGTTTTCATGCATCCCTCCTTGGAAATTCTTGTTGCTCCCCAGAGACTCCGAGATGCAGAGAACACGGTGGCAGCTGCTGAAAAGAAGGGCAACTGTGAGTTGGTCAAGAAGCAAGAACACAGGCAGCTGCCTGTGCTTGGCGAGGAGCAGCTGCTGGATTCTTGCAATTGCCTTCAGTGCGCACAGAAGCCCGCTGCTCTGCTGCTTGGTTTTTCGCCTTCAGTCAATTACACACTGCTGAAGTTGAGGCAGGCAGTTCAGCTTTGCTGCTTTTCAGCATCTCAGCTGCTTTCTGCTCTTTGACAGCTCTCGAGGTGAAATAGAGATTTTTAGCGTTGGTTTAACAAAATGAATTAAGCATTTCTAGTTTAGCTTGTAGAGTTATGTGTTGAATTTTCAACCTTTTGCTTAAGAAACCTCTGCCTAATAGAAAGGGCAAAGGAAAATGCAAATTTCTGAAGCTTCTTGCATAAAGAACAATACCAGAAGAAGGAAAGAACCCAGATAAAGAAGCTCCTCTGTCTCCAAGCCTATCAAGACTGACAGACGTACTCAGAGAAGCACCAAAGGACCAAAAGCGCACGCGCAGAGAGGAAAAGTTCAAAAGTTCAATCATGAGGGAGACCACAATTTTCAGCCTCAGGACCACCAAGAGACCCCCGTACGACCACCACAGCAAACCACGCATGCCCAGAAGGGCGTGGACTTACTTAGCATGAGAAGCGAGGACAGGCGGGGCCAGGGGTTGAATATGCATGAAAAAGTTGTGCAATGTTTTGCATATGGAACGTCTTTAAGAATAAAAGTGTGGGTCAGACTGAGGCTCGGGGCACAAGTTTTGGAGAGCTATCTCACTTGTGCCGGGCGCTGACATACATACCCACTTCATAACTACCCCAGGTTATGGAGTCTATTGATTTCTTCCGCGTATCGTTTCAGTTGGCGACCACGAAGGGACTGCTCTGCTCACCCGCAGGTCCGGTTGGGAGCAGACACCCTCAGGCGCCACAGGGCTTTTCCCCGGAGGGACTCTGCGCCTCGGCTGTACACTGCGGGGAGCAGACCACGGCCCGTCGACTAGCGGATGAAAGCGGTATGTGTTAATTTATTTTCTTACGGTTGGCACTGATAAGTCGCAAAAAGATGTTTTTGCGCGCAGGTTTGCCTAGGGGCTTGCAAGCAGACCGCCATCGGGGGAGAGGCCGGCGGCGGGAGGACCTCCCCAGCTGATAGCGCGGCTCGGGGAGGGCGAAATCGCGATTTCAGTGTGTGGTGTGTGTCCCGATTGCAGTGTAGTGTGTCTGTTACGTCCGGACGTGCGTGCTTGTGCGTGTGTGTGTATGTGTGAGTGGAACGGTGAAGCGCGGTGCGGCCTTGCTAAGATACAGAGAGGCGGCGCGGTGGTGCTAGAGAGCGCATGCGCAGGGCAGCTCTCAGCCCACACTACCTGATCGTGCGGGTAGTGCGCGCTCTACCCGATAGAGCGGGTGGTGCGCATGCGTGGCACGGGCTGTCTCTGGCGAGCTGGGGGAGTGCGGCGCGGGGCTTAAGTCGGGGCTTGCAAAGGTGCTTTAGGCGCGGCCCAGCTGATAGCGCAGCGGGCGCGCGGGCACAAGCCGCGGTTTGAGGAGCTGCTTTGAACGCCGCTAGCTGATAGCGCAGCTAGTGGGAGCGTGGTACAAGCTAGGAGTTACAAGCACCGCTTACAAGCATCGCTAGTTGGTAAAAAGCTTGCAAAAGTAGCCGGCGAGCCCGGCTGGGCTAAGAGTTAAGTGTTTGTTATACAATAGCACTGCCCTTCAGTGTTAAAAGCTGTCACTGGTGCAGGAGGAGGGGTTGGGGAAGGCAGTCTAGGGTTGCCATGGGAAACAGCAGTTGTATGAGTTCTCCACCCCCTTTTGGAAGAGAATTGTACCCTCCCCCTGTCCTGTCAGTTATTGTTCAAGTCTGCCCCTTAGCCTAGAATCTTCTCTGTTCCACGTTTTCCCTTTGGTTCTTCCACCAAGAACACTCCTTTCCCTTTTCCCCACTGGTTAATGTTATATTTCCCCTCCCTTTAGCCTTCTCCCGATTGTACCCTCGAATGCTAAACCCTCCTACCCCTACGCAGTAAAAGAATCCTCAGCCCGCCCTTCGGGGCTCTCGGAATCTGCCTCCCTTCTGCTTCGTTGTCTCCCTGTTTGCCCCTTCTGCGACCCTTCAATCAACGAGCAGGATTTCAGCAGCCCGAGTGTCCCTCCCGTTCTTCTGGTGGACCCTCAGATGTACCAGCTATCCGAGCTTCGTGCCGAGTGGCTAAAAGCCCCCACGGCTCGGCAACTGGGAGATCCTTTGCATTACAGGGCGAATAAAGGGGGGATGAATGTGTGTGAATGAGAGGCTGTAAGAGCCCGTCTGAAGCCCCTCATTTTCCATTCTGCCTTCCGATTGCCACAAGAAAGAATCCCTTCCCCCACTGTAGTTCCGGCTTAGAACAGGACACAGCACAGGTGGGACCACTGAACCGTCATGCTGGCTGTTCCCAACAAGGCCTGGTAAGAACTTGGCAAGGAGTTGGCAAGGACTTGGCAAAGACCTGACATGGAGCCAGCACGGGACAGCCTGATGCGCAGCCTGCTTCTAATCTCCGTTCTTAAGCCAAATGAACTTTTGGGGTGACTCTCGCGGTCCTTCATTGAAGACCCCTCATCTGCCTCGTTACCACTGTGACAAAGAAAGAATGAGAACCCTCCTCCCAAGGACTGAGACTGAGACCCCTGCTATAGGGAGGAGGGGAAATTGGTGCTCTGACCACTAATGACATGACCTGTTTCCCTTCAGTGATTCAAATGGACTTATTCTTCATTGGATTCGTCTTGCTTTGGTGGTTTCTGTGGACTCACCCGTTCCCTCGGGGCGATTACAATGGACTTTCATTATTACACTTGTTCCCCCCCTCTCTCCTCTGTGGATTATAACTGGAGCCCCGAGTCGACCAGAACTTCGAAGACTCCCCCGACACGACAGACGGATCCCCATCGTCCGGAGCACTGAGGATCTCGCCTGTGTTGGTAGCTATTCCCATATCCCTCTTCTCTCTCTAACCTTTTATCTCCTTTCAGATCCCCACTATCGCGTTTACTGTTTTGGCCCCTACTAAAGGTGCATTTGTTGTGATTAACTGATAGTCCCTTGTTGTTTGCCTTTGTTGCACTTTTGGGATGGGTGAAAAGAACCATCACGACACCCCGCCATAAGCGGATCGTGACAGAGGCGGGCTGGTTACCCCAGACCTGCTAAGCGAGAGCGACAGTCTCCCATGCTGCGTTTCCGTCTTTTTCGCGAGAAAAGCGGCCAGTAAAGAGACGAAGCGAGTAATAAAAAGAGTGAGAGAACCCCCCCTGGGACTGGGTCTCAGAGAAAGAGTGGGACCCCTTAGTGGGGGGGGGGGGGGGGGGGAGTAAAAGGTAATTAATTAGAAAAAAAAAATGAATTAAAAGGTAAAAAGAGGGTTTTCTTGGCATAATCTATTGGGGAAAAATAAAAGGTAAAATGTGTAGGAGGGGCCCCTAAAAATTCTGCTGGATTGAGGGATAAGAATGCCCAAGAACATCCAAGATCAAACCTGCTGGATTGAGGGATTAATATTCCAAGAGCATCCAGGGTTGATTCAAACCTGCTGGATTGAGGGATTAATGTTCCAAGAGCATCCAGGGTTAAGTCAAACCTGCTGGGTTGAGGGATTAACATTGCAAGAGCACCCAGAATTAAGTTTGCTGGGTTGTTGAGAGCAGCCAAGATTGAGTAAAAATTTTGCCAGTTTGAAGAGAAGTCTGACAGGATCTAGAGTTGGGAACCACACAGCTAGATTGAGGGGTATCCAAGAACACTGGGACTAGCCAGGGACACCTAAAAGTGTAATAGGTGTGTTGAAAAAGAAAAGGTACCTTGTTGTTGTGGTTGTTTTGTTATGTGTAAGAGTAAGTAAAATAAAGTTAAGTGAATGTAGACGAAGGAAAGTATATGTATGCATCCTGCCCTGTTAAGCAGCCTCACTGTGCTTCCCTGCTGTCACCAACAAACACAAGTTACGAACCCTCAGAACTAAAAAGTTCAATCAAATATTGCTTCCATTGATGACCATGATATTGTCTATAATACCTTGTTCCAACTTATGTTATGTAAGTGTTAATACCCCTATCCTACCAGTTGGTAAACCTGATGGGTCATACCGGTTAGTACAGGATCTGCGGGCCATAAACAAGGTCACTGAGGATCTGTATCCTGTGGTGGCCAATCCCTACACGTTATTAACTTGCTTAACAGCCGAGCTAACTTGGTTTACCGTTTTAGATTGAAAAGATGCCTTCTTTTGCCTTCCTATCCACGAAGCCAGAAAATTTTTGCATTTGAATGGGAAAATCCTAAGAGCGGGCCAAGAACTCAACTGACATGGACCAGACTCCCACAAGGATTCAAAAACTCACCCACTTTGTTTGGAGAACAACTTGCAAAAGAATTAGAGACCTGAGAAGCCCCTCCAGAGGAAGGGAAGTTGCTAGAGTACGTAGATGACATCCTGATAGCCACACGGACAAGGGAAGCATGCACGGCCTGGACGATAAGCCTCTTGAACTTTTTGGGGCTCCAAGGGTACCGAGTATCAAAGAAAAAAGCCCAAGTAGTAAAACAGAAAGTAACTTATCTGGGCTACGAAGTCAGTGCTAGACAACGTACCTTGGGCCAAAGCCGGAAGGAGGCAATATGCCAGAGCCCAAAACCTCAGACTGTAAAGGAACTACGAACTTTCCTGAGGATGACAGGGTGGTGCAGGTTATGGATCTATAACTATGGACTGTTTGTTAAGCCCTTCTATGAACTGATTGCAACTGAAAGCAGGAACATCCAAGAGACAAAGGAAGCTACGCAAGCTTTCAACCAGCTGAAAAAAGCCCTCATGTCAGCTCCAGCCCTGAGATTGCCGGACGTGAGTAAGCCTTTCCTTTTATTCTCCCATGAGAAGCAAGGAATCGCCTTAGGAATACTAGCACAGGACCTGGGCCCATATCGGAGAGCAGTGGCTTACTTCTCTAAGCAATGGGATACAGCAGCTAAAGGGTGGCCTGGGTGCCTCAGAGCTGTTGCAGCAGTCGTACTGAACATCCAAGAGGCACACAAATTCACCCTAGGCCAGAAAAGAACTGTGCTAGTGTCTCACACAGTGTCTGCAGTGCTAGAGGTAAAAGGTGGGCATTGGCTTTCCCCACAACGGCTCCTGAGATACCAAGCTATCATAGCGGAGCAAGATGATGTAGAGATAGTAGTGGCTAACATTGTCAATCCAGCCTCCTTCCTCAGTAGAAACCAAGGGGAACCAGTGGAACATGACTGCCTGGAGACCATTGAAGCCACCTACTCCAGCTGCCCTGACTTGAAGGACACCCCTCTGGAGAATGCAGAAGTCTCGTTTACTGATGGAAGCAGTTATATCATCAGTGGAAAACGGCACGCCGGGTAGGCAGTTCCAACGTGCAAGGAAGTAATATCATCTGGGCCCCTGCCAACAAATACCTCTGCACAGAAGGCCGAGATAATTGCTCTAACTCGGGCCCTAGAATTGGCAAGAGGGAAAGAAATAAACATATACACGGACTCGAAGTATGCATTTGGAGTAGTGCATGCTCACAGAGCCATTTAGAAAGAGAGAGGACTGCTGAACTCTCAAGGGAAAAATATTAAAGATGCATCAGAAGTACTGCGACTTCTAGAAGCAGTCCAGTTGCCAGAGAAAGTAGCGATCATGCACATTAAGGCACATCAGAAGATCAACTCAGAATTGGAAGAAGGAAACGAGCTGGCAGATAGGGAAGCAAAAGAAGCAGCAAGACGGGCAAATTTCCCCTAAAGGTAAGCCAAGATACAACAAACTAGAAAAAAAATTAATCTATGAGCAAAAAGGAGACTATAACCAAGAGGGATGGGCCACCATAGAAGGAAAATTACTTCTACCCTCCTATTTCTGATGGTCCCTAATAAAGGAAGAACACCAGAAAACCATTGGGGTATTGATGCTCTAGCATAACTAGACATTTACAACTCGACAATGTGACCTTTGCCTCCAGACCAACCCCAAAAATACTCCCAAACCAAAGCTTAGCCAGATTAGGAAGGGTCATGGGCCGGAGCAGCAATGGCAGATAGATTGTACAGAATTGCCAAGAAAAGGGGGGTATAAGTTTTTACTGGTGCTAACAGATACCTTTTCAGGATGGCCAGAAGCATTCCCCACCAGGACTTCTAAAGCTCAAGAAGTAACTAAGGTATTGGTACAAGAAAACATACCACGCTTTAGAGTCCTGGCCACAATCTCCTCAAATAGAGGACCACATTTTATCGTAAAATTAGTGCAACAAGTTAGCCAATACTTGAACATAGACTGAGAACTTCACACCCCATATAACCCACAATCAAGTGGTCAGGTAAAAAAAATGAACCATTTGATCAAACAACAAATTGTACAATTGGGACAAGAAGCTAATTTGTCATGGACTCAATCCCTCCCATTAGCACTACTGCAGATCCGAACCAAACCCAAGACTAAAGAAAAGCTAAACCACTTTGAATTGCTTTATGAAAAACCATATGGGGTGCGAAAGAGAATGTCTACCCAAGACATGTCACTAACCTCCTGTATGTTAAGTCTCTTAACTTGGTGTATCCAGCACCAATCACTAGCTAATAAACACAAGTCATAACTAGTGAAATACGCTGTTTAGAACACTTTATGTCACCCAATTACAATTCTATTAATTTTAGTTACTGTAAGTTTAATGATGTCTACTTTAACACTCATGTAGAATTCGAGGATGTTAAAACACATGGCCAGTCTGACATCACTCTCTAGAACTCCTAGAATCTTACTGAAAGAGGACGGTCATGATAGTAGATCAGAATTTAAATCAAGACCCCTGTAGTAAAAGAATTTACTCTATTTTAAGAAAAGGGGGGACTGAAGCAGAGATTTTTAGAGTTAGGTTAACAAAATGAATGAAGCATTTCTAATTTAGCTTGTAGAGTTATGTGTTGAATTTTCAACCTTTTACTTAAGAAACCTCTGCCTAGTACAAAGGGCATAGGAAAATGCAAATTTCTGAAGCTTCTTGCATAAAGAACAATACCAGAAGAAGGAAAGAACCCAGATAAAGAAGCTCCTCTGTCTCCAAGCCTATCAAGACTGACAGACGTACTCAGATAAGCACCAAAGGACCAAAAGCGCACGCGCAGAGAGGAAAAGTTCAAAAGTTCAATCATGAGGAAGACCACAATCGTCAGCCTCAGGACCACCAAGAGACCCCCGTACGACCACCACAGCAAACCACGCATGCCCAGAAGGACGTGGACTTACTTAGCATGAGAAGCGAGGACAGGCGGGGCCAGGGGTTGAATATGCATGAAAAAGTTGTGCAATGTTTTGCATATGGAACGACTTTAAGAATAAAAGTGTGGGTCAGACTGAGGCTCGGGGCACAAGTTTTGGAGAGCTATCTCACTTGTGCCGGGCGCTGACATACATACCCACTTCATAACTACCCCAGGTTATGGAGTCTATTGATTTATTCCGCGTATCGTTTCAGAGGTTTCTTCCCTTCGCCAGGCTGCAACGTGCCCGCTACTACCCAGAGCTGGGCAGGAGTGGGCAGAGAGCACGGCCATCTGCCAGCAGGTTGCAGCTTGCCCAGGAAAATGAAGTGTCCTTGGAATGTGCAGCAAATCTTATTTCCTGGCAAGGTCGGGCTAAGTGAGCAGTGCTGGTACACTTTCTCCTTGAGAACTGGAGCGGAAAAGCTTTTCGCTAAGATGTAGGCGACTAGAGAGGCAGAATACGCAGCTCCGCAGCTGGCCGAAAGCAAGTGCCGCTTCCCGGCGTCTTTCGGCAAAAGCGGCGCTTCGGAGCGCACCGCTGCCGCTCCAGTCATCTGTGCGCGAAGTAGCGGCTTCTTCGCCTCCGGCAGCCGGAGATCGCGGTAGCTTACAAGAGGCGAAGAACGAAGCCGCGAAGAAGCCGGCTTGTGTGCGAAGCTCGCACACAGCCGCAGGACGGTGGCTGCCGCTCTCCTGCCTCTTGAATTCACTTCTGGCATGCCAATGGGAGGTGTTCCAGGACAACCTTCCTGGGTTTTGACATAGTCGTCATGCATCCCTCCTTGGAAATTCTTTTTGCTCCCCAGAGGCTCCGAGATGCAGAGAACACGGTGGCAGCTGCTGAAAAGAAGGGCAACTGTGAGTTGGTCAAGAAGCAAGAACACAGGCAGCTGCCTGTGCTTGGCAAGGAGCAGCTGCTGGATTCTTGCAATTGCCTTCAGTGCGCACAGAAGCCCGCTGCTCTGCTGCTTGGTTTTTCGCCTTCAGTCAATTACACACTGCTGAAGTTGAGGCAGGCAGTTCAGCTTTGCTGCTTTTCAGCATCTCAGCTGCCTTTCTGCTCTGTGACAGCTCTCCAGGTTTCTTGCCTTCGCCAGGCTGCAACGTGCCCGCTAGTAGCAAGAACTGGGCAGGAGTGGGCAGAGAGCACGGCCATCTGCCAGCAGGTTGCAGCTTGCCCAGGAAAATGCAGTCTCCTCGGAATGTGCAGCATATCATATTTCCTGGCAAGGTCGGGCTAAGTGAGCAGTGCTGGTACACTTTCTCCTTGAGAACTGGAGCGGAAAAGCTTTTCGCTAAGATGTAGGCGACTAGAGAGGCAGAATACGCAGCTCCGCAGCTGGCCGAAAGCAAGTGCCGCTTCCCGGCGTCTTTCGGCAAAAGCGGCGCTTCGGAGCGCATCGCTGCCGCTCCAGTGATCTGTGCGCGAAGTAGCCGCTTCTTCGCCTCCGGCAGCCGGAGATCGCGGTAGCTTGCAAGAGGCGAAGAACGAAGCCGCGAAGAAGCCGGCTTGTGTGCGAAACTCGCAGACAGCTGCAGGACGGTGGCTGCCGCTCTCCTGCCTCTTGAATTCACTTCTGGTATGCCAATGGGAGGTGTTCCAGGACAACCTTCCTGAGTTTTTATTTTAGTTTTCATGCATCCCTCCTTGGAAATTCTTGTTGCTCCCCAGAGGCTCCGAGATGCAGAGAACACGGTGGCAGCTGCTGAAAAGAAGGGCAACTGTGAGTTGGTCAAGAAGCAAGAACACAGGCAGCTGCCTGTGCTTGGCGAGGAGCAGCTGCTGGATTCTTGCAATTGCCTTCAGTGCGCACAGAAGCCCGCTGCTCTGCTGCTTAGTTTTTCGCCTTCAGTCAATTACACACTGCTGAAGCTGAGGCAGGCTGTTCAGCTTTGCTGCTTTTCAGCATCTCAGCTGCCTTTCTGCTCTGTGACAGCTCTCCAGGTTTCTTGCCTTCGCCAGGCTGCAACGTGCCCGCTAGTAGCAAGAACTGGGCAGGAGTGGGCAGAGAGCACGGCCATCTGCCAGCAGGTTGCAGCTTGCCCAGGAAAATGAAGTGTCCTTGGAATGTGCAGCAAATCTCATTTCCTGGCAAGGTCGGACTAAGTGAGCAGTGCTGGTACACTTTCTCCTTGAGAACTGGAGCGGAAAAGCTTTTCGCTAAGATGTAGGCGACTAGAGAGGCAGAATACGCAGCTCCGCAGCTGGCCGAAAGCAAGTGCCGCTTCCCGGCGTCTTTCGGCAAAAGCGGCTCTCCGGAGCGCATCGCTGCCGCTCCAGTGATCTGTGCGCGAAGTAGCGGCTTCTTCGCCTCCGGCAGCCGGAGATCGCGGTAGCTTACAAGAGGCGAAGAACGAAGCCGCGAAGAAGCCGGCTTGTGTGCGAAACTCGCAGACAGCTGCAGGACGGTGGCTGCCGCTCTCCTGCCTCTTGAATTCACTTCTGGCATGCCAATGGGAGGTGTTCCAGGACAACCTTCCTGAGTTTTTATTTTAGTTTTCATGCATCCCTCCTTGGAAATTCTTGTTGCTCCCCAGAGGCTCCGAGATGCAGAGAACACGGTGGCAGCTGCTGAAAAGAAGGGCAACTGTGAGTTGGTCAAGAAGCAAGAACACAGGCAGCTGCCTGTGCTTGGCAAGGAGCAGCTGCTGGATTCTTGCAATTGCCTTCAGTGCGCACAGAAGCCCGCTGCTCTGCTGCTTGGTTTTTCGCCTTCAGTCAATTACACACTGCTGAAGTTGAGGCAGGCAGTTCAGCTTTGCTGCTTTTCAGCATCTCAGCTGCCTTTCTGCTCTGTGACAGCTCTCCAGGTTTCTTGCCTTCGCCAGGCTGCAACGTGCCCGCTAGTAGCAAGAACTGGGCAGGAGTGGGCAGAGAGCACGGCCATCTGCCAGCAGGTTGCAGCTTGCCCAGGAAAATGCAGTCTCCTCGGAATGTTCAGCATATCATATTTCCTGGCAAGGTCGGGCTAAGTGAGCAGTGCTGGTACACTTTCTCCTTGAGAACTGGAGCGGAAAAGCTTTTCGCTAAGATGTAGGCGACTAGAGAGGCAGAATACGCAGCTCCGCAGCTGGCCGAAAGCAAGTGCCGCTTCCCGGCGTCTTTCGGCAAAAGCGGCGCTTCGGAGCGCATCGCTGCCGCTCCAGTGATCTGTGCGCGAAGTAGCCGCTTCTTCGCCTCCGGCAGCCGGAGATCGCGCTAGCTTGCAAGAGGCGAAGAACGAAGCCGCGAAGAAGCCGGCTTGTGTGCGAAACTCGCAGACAGCTGCAGGACGGTGGCTGCTGCTCTCCTGCCTCTTGAATTCACTTCTGGCATGCCAATGGGAGGTGTTCCAGGACAACCTTCCTGAGTTTTTATTTTAGTTTTCATGCATCCCTCCTTGGAAATTCTTGTTGCTCCCCAGAGACTCCGAGATGCAGAGAACACGGTGGCAGCTGCTGAAAAGAAGGGCAACTGTGAGTTGGTCAAGAAGCAAGAACACAGGCAGCTGCCTGTGCTTGGCGAGGAGCAGCTGCTGGATTCTTGCAATTGCCTTCAGTGCGCACAGAAGCCCGCTGCTCTGCTGCTTGGTTTTTCGCCTTCAGTCAATTACACACTGCTGAAGTTGAGGCAGGCAGTTCAGCTTTGCTGCTTTTCAGCATCTCAGCTGCTTTCTGCTCTTTGACAGCTCTCGAGGTGAAATAGAGATTTTTAGCGTTGGTTTAACAAAATGAATTAAGCATTTCTAGTTTAGCTTGTAGAGTTATGTGTTGAATTTTCAACCTTTTGCTTAAGAAACCTCTGCCTAATAGAAAGGGCAAAGGAAAATGCAAATTTCTGAAGCTTCTTGCATAAAGAACAATACCAGAAGAAGGAAAGAACCCAGATAAAGAAGCTCCTCTGTCTCCAAGCCTATCAAGACTGACAGACGTACTCAGAGAAGCACCAAAGGACCAAAAGCGCACGCGCAGAGAGGAAAAGTTCAAAAGTTCAATCATGAGGGAGACCACAATTTTCAGCCTCAGGACCACCAAGAGACCCCCGTACGACCACCACAGCAAACCACGCATGCCCAGAAGGGCGTGGACTTACTTAGCATGAGAAGCGAGGACAGGCGGGGCCAGGGGTTGAATATGCATGAAAAAGTTGTGCAATGTTTTGCATATGGAACGTCTTTAAGAATAAAAGTGTGGGTCAGACTGAGGCTCGGGGCACAAGTTTTGGAGAGCTATCTCACTTGTGCCGGGCGCTGACATACATACCCACTTCATAACTACCCCAGGTTATGGAGTCTATTGATTTCTTCCGCGTATCGTTTCAGTTGGCGACCACGAAGGGACTGCTCTGCTCACCCGCAGGTCCGGTTGGGAGCAGACACCCTCAGGCGCCACAGGGCTTTTCCCCGGAGGGACTCTGCGCCTCGGCTGTACACTGCGGGGAGCAGACCACGGCCCGTCGACTAGCGGATGAAAGCGGTATGTGTTAATTTATTTTCTTACGGTTGGCACTGATAAGTCGCAAAAAGATGTTTTTGCGCGCAGGTTTGCCTAGGGGCTTGCAAGCAGACCGCCATCGGGGGAGAGGCCGGCGGCGGGAGGACCTCCCCAGCTGATAGCGCGGCTCGGGGAGGGCGAAATCGCGATTTCAGTGTGTGGTGTGTGTCCCGATTGCAGTGTAGTGTGTCTGTTACGTCCGGACGTGCGTGCTTGTGCGTGTGTGTGTATGTGTGAGTGGAACGGTGAAGCGCGGTGCGGCCTTGCTAAGATACAGAGAGGCGGCGCGGTGGTGCTAGAGAGCGCATGCGCAGGGCAGCTCTCAGCCCACACTACCTGATCGTGCGGGTAGTGCGCGCTCTACCCGATAGAGCGGGTGGTGCGCATGCGTGGCACGGGCTGTCTCTGGCGAGCTGGGGGAGTGCGGCGCGGGGCTTAAGTCGGGGCTTGCAAAGGTGCTTTAGGCGCGGCCCAGCTGATAGCGCAGCGGGCGCGCGGGCACAAGCCGCGGTTTGAGGAGCTGCTTTGAACGCCGCTAGCTGATAGCGCAGCTAGTGGGAGCGTGGTACAAGCTAGGAGTTACAAGCACCGCTTACAAGCATCGCTAGTTGGTAAAAAGCTTGCAAAAGTAGCCGGCGAGCCCGGCTGGGCTAAGAGTTAAGTGTTTGTTATACAATAGCACTGCCCTTCAGTGTTAAAAGCTGTCACTGGTGCAGGAGGAGGGGTTGGGGAAGGCAGTCTAGGGTTGCCATGGGAAACAGCAGTTGTATGAGTTCTCCACCCCCTTTTGGAAGAGAATTGTACCCTCCCCCTGTCCTGTCAGTTATTGTTCAAGTCTGCCCCTTAGCCTAGAATCTTCTCTGTTCCACGTTTTCCCTTTGGTTCTTCCACCAAGAACACTCCTTTCCCTTTTCCCCACTGGTTAATGTTATATTTCCCCTCCCTTTAGCCTTCTCCCGATTGTACCCTCGAATGCTAAACCCTCCTACCCCTACGCAGTAAAAGAATCCTCAGCCCGCCCTTCGGGGCTCTCGGAATCTGCCTCCCTTCTGCTTCGTTGTCTCCCTGTTTGCCCCTTCTGCGACCCTTCAATCAACGAGCAGGATTTCAGCAGCCCGAGTGTCCCTCCCGTTCTTCTGGTGGACCCTCAGATGTACCAGCTATCCGAGCTTCGTGCCGAGTGGCTAAAAGCCCCCACGGCTCGGCAACTGGGAGATCCTTTGCATTACAGGGCGAATAAAGGGGGGATGAATGTGTGTGAATGAGAGGCTGTAAGAGCCCGTCTGAAGCCCCTCATTTTCCATTCTGCCTTCCGATTGCCACAAGAAAGAATCCCTTCCCCCACTGTAGTTCCGGCTTAGAACAGGACACAGCACAGGTGGGACCACTGAACCGTCATGCTGGCTGTTCCCAACAAGGCCTGGTAAGAACTTGGCAAGGAGTTGGCAAGGACTTGGCAAAGACCTGACATGGAGCCAGCACGGGACAGCCTGATGCGCAGCCTGCTTCTAATCTCCGTTCTTAAGCCAAATGAACTTTTGGGGTGACTCTCGCGGTCCTTCATTGAAGACCCCTCATCTGCCTCGTTACCACTGTGACAAAGAAAGAATGAGAACCCTCCTCCCAAGGACTGAGACTGAGACCCCTGCTATAGGGAGGAGGGGAAATTGGTGCTCTGACCACTAATGACATGACCTGTTTCCCTTCAGTGATTCAAATGGACTTATTCTTCATTGGATTCGTCTTGCTTTGGTGGTTTCTGTGGACTCACCCGTTCCCTCGGGGCGATTACAATGGACTTTCATTATTACACTTGTTCCCCCCCTCTCTCCTCTGTGGATTATAACTGGAGCCCCGAGTCGACCAGAACTTCGAAGACTCCCCCGACACGACAGACGGATCCCCATCGTCCGGAGCACTGAGGATCTCGCCTGTGTTGGTAGCTATTCCCATATCCCTCTTCTCTCTCTAACCTTTTATCTCCTTTCAGATCCCCACTATCGCGTTTACTGTTTTGGCCCCTACTAAAGGTGCATTTGTTGTGATTAACTGATAGTCCCTTGTTGTTTGCCTTTGTTGCACTTTTGGGATCGGTGAAAAGAACCATCACGACACCCCGCCATAAGCGGATCGTGACAGAGGCGGGCTGGTTACCCCAGACCTGCTAAGCGAGAGCGACAGTCTCCCATGCTGCGTTTCCGTCTTTTTCGCGAGAAAAGCGGCCAGTAAAGAGACGAAGCGAGTAATAAAAAGAGTGAGAGAACCCCCCCTGGGACTGGGTCTCAGAGAAAGAGTGGGACCCCTTAGTGGGGGGGGGGGGGGGGGGGAGTAAAAGGTAATTAATTAGAAAAAAAAAATGAATTAAAAGGTAAAAAGAGGGTTTTCTTGGCATAATCTATTGGGGAAAAATAAAAGGTAAAATGTGTAGGAGGGGCCCCTAAAAATTCTGCTGGATTGAGGGATAAGAATGCCCAAGAACATCCAAGATCAAACCTGCTGGATTGAGGGATTAATATTCCAAGAGCATCCAGGGTTGATTCAAACCTGCTGGATTGAGGGATTAATGTTCCAAGAGCATCCAGGGTTAAGTCAAACCTGCTGGGTTGAGGGATTAACATTGCAAGAGCACCCAGAATTAAGTTTGCTGGGTTGTTGAGAGCAGCCAAGATTGAGTAAAAATTTTGCCAGTTTGAAGAGAAGTCTGACAGGATCTAGAGTTGGGAACCACACAGCTAGATTGAGGGGTATCCAAGAACACTGGGACTAGCCAGGGACACCTAAAAGTGTAATAGGTGTGTTGAAAAAGAAAAGGTACCTTGTTGTTGTGGTTGTTTTGTTATGTGTAAGAGTAAGTAAAATAAAGTTAAGTGAATGTAGACGAAGGAAAGTATATGTATGCATCCTGCCCTGTTAAGCAGCCTCACTGTGCTTCCCTGCTGTCACCAACAAACACAAGTTACGAACCCTCAGAACTAAAAAGTTCAATCAAATATTGCTTCCATTGATGACCATGATATTGTCTATAATACCTTGTTCCAACTTATGTTATGTAAGTGTTAATACCCCTATCCTACCAGTTGGTAAACCTGATGGGTCATACCGGTTAGTACAGGATCTGCGGGCCATAAACAAGGTCACTGAGGATCTGTATCCTGTGGTGGCCAATCCCTACACGTTATTAACTTGCTTAACAGCCGAGCTAACTTGGTTTACCGTTTTAGATTGAAAAGATGCCTTCTTTTGCCTTCCTATCCACGAAGCCAGAAAATTTTTGCATTTGAATGGGAAAATCCTAAGAGCGGGCCAAGAACTCAACTGACATGGACCAGACTCCCACAAGGATTCAAAAACTCACCCACTTTGTTTGGAGAACAACTTGCAAAAGAATTAGAGACCTGAGAAGCCCCTCCAGAGGAAGGGAAGTTGCTAGAGTACGTAGATGACATCCTGATAGCCACACGGACAAGGGAAGCATGCACGGCCTGGACGATAAGCCTCTTGAACTTTTTGGGGCTCCAAGGGTACCGAGTATCAAAGAAAAAAGCCCAAGTAGTAAAACAGAAAGTAACTTATCTGGGCTACGAAGTCAGTGCTAGACAACGTACCTTGGGCCAAAGCCGGAAGGAGGCAATATGCCAGAGCCCAAAACCTCAGACTGTAAAGGAACTACGAACTTTCCTGAGGATGACAGGGTGGTGCAGGTTATGGATCTATAACTATGGACTGTTTGTTAAGCCCTTCTATGAACTGATTGCAACTGAAAGCAGGAACATCCAAGAGACAAAGGAAGCTACGCAAGCTTTCAACCAGCTGAAAAAAGCCCTCATGTCAGCTCCAGCCCTGAGATTGCCGGACGTGAGTAAGCCTTTCCTTTTATTCTCCCATGAGAAGCAAGGAATCGCCTTAGGAATACTAGCACAGGACCTGGGCCCATATCGGAGAGCAGTGGCTTACTTCTCTAAGCAATTGGATACAGCAGCTAAAGGGTGGCCTGGGTGCCTCAGAGCTGTTGCAGCAGTCGTACTGAACATCCAAGAGGCACACAAATTCACCCTAGGCCAGAAAAGAACTGTGCTAGTGTCTCACACAGTGTCTGCAGTGCTAGAGGTAAAAGGTGGGCATTGGCTTTCCCCACAACGGCTCCTGAGATACCAAGCTATCATAGCGGAGCAAGATGATGTAGAGATAGTAGTGGCTAACATTGTCAATCCAGCCTCCTTCCTCAGTAGAAACCAAGGGGAACCAGTGGAACATGACTGCCTGGAGACCATTGAAGCCACCTACTCCAGCTGCCCTGACTTGAAGGACACCCCTCTGGAGAATGCAGAAGTCTCGTTTACTGATGGAAGCAGTTATATCATCAGTGGAAAACGGCACGCCGGGTAGGCAGTTCCAACGTGCAAGGAAGTAATATCATCTGGGCCCCTGCCAACAAATACCTCTGCACAGAAGGCCGAGATAATTGCTCTAACTCGGGCCCTAGAATTGGCAAGAGGGAAAGAAATAAACATATACACGGACTCGAAGTATGCATTTGGAGTAGTGCATGCTCACAGAGCCATTTAGAAAGAGAGAGGACTGCTGAACTCTCAAGGGAAAAATATTAAAGATGCATCAGAAGTACTGCGACTTCTAGAAGCAGTCCAGTTGCCAGAGAAAGTAGCGATCATGCACATTAAGGCACATCAGAAGATCAACTCAGAATTGGAAGAAGGAAACGAGCTGGCAGATAGGGAAGCAAAAGAAGCAGCAAGACGGGCAAATTTCCCCTAAAGGTAAGCCAAGATACAACAAACTAGAAAAAAAATTAATCTATGAGCAAAAAGGAGACTATAACCAAGAGGGATGGGCCACCATAGAAGGAAAATTACTTCTACCCTCCTATTTCTGATGGTCCCTAATAAAGGAAGAACACCAGAAAACCATTGGGGTATTGATGCTCTAGCATAACTAGACATTTACAACTCGACAATGTGAC
The DNA here is from genome assembly GCF_024509145.1 of Vidua macroura. NCBI lineage: Eukaryota > Metazoa > Chordata > Aves > Passeriformes > Viduidae > Vidua > Vidua macroura. The sequence continues at coordinate 5,003,905 of NC_071582.1, read as the reverse complement.
CTTTGCCTCCAGACCAACCCCAAAAATACTCCCAAACCAAAGCTTAGCCAGATTAGGAAGGGTCATGGGCCGGAGCAGCAATGGCAGATAGATTGTACAGAATTGCCAAGAAAAGGGGGGTATAAGTTTTTACTGGTGCTAACAGATACCTTTTCAGGATGGCCAGAAGCATTCCCCACCAGGACTTCTAAAGCTCAAGAAGTAACTAAGGTATTGGTACAAGAAAACATACCACGCTTTAGAGTCCTGGCCACAATCTCCTCAAATAGAGGACCACATTTTATCGTAAAATTAGTGCAACAAGTTAGCCAATACTTGAACATAGACTGAGAACTTCACACCCCATATAACCCACAATCAAGTGGTCAGGTAAAAAAAATGAACCATTTGATCAAACAACAAATTGTACAATTGGGACAAGAAGCTAATTTGTCATGGACTCAATCCCTCCCATTAGCACTACTGCAGATCCGAACCAAACCCAAGACTAAAGAAAAGCTAAACCACTTTGAATTGCTTTATGAAAAACCATATGGGGTGCGAAAGAGAATGTCTACCCAAGACATGTCACTAACCTCCTGTATGTTAAGTCTCTTAACTTGGTGTATCCAGCACCAATCACTAGCTAATAAACACAAGTCATAACTAGTGAAATACGCTGTTTAGAACACTTTATGTCACCCAATTACAATTCTATTAATTTTAGTTACTGTAAGTTTAATGATGTCTACTTTAACACTCATGTAGAATTCGAGGATGTTAAAACACATGGCCAGTCTGACATCACTCTCTAGAACTCCTAGAATCTTACTGAAAGAGGACGGTCATGATAGTAGATCAGAATTTAAATCAAGACCCCTGTAGTAAAAGAATTTACTCTATTTTAAGAAAAGGGGGGACTGAAGCAGAGATTTTTAGAGTTAGGTTAACAAAATGAATGAAGCATTTCTAATTTAGCTTGTAGAGTTATGTGTTGAATTTTCAACCTTTTACTTAAGAAACCTCTGCCTAGTACAAAGGGCATAGGAAAATGCAAATTTCTGAAGCTTCTTGCATAAAGAACAATACCAGAAGAAGGAAAGAACCCAGATAAAGAAGCTCCTCTGTCTCCAAGGCTATCAAGACTGACAGACGTACTCAGATAAGCACCAAAGGACCAAAAGCGCACGCGCAGAGAGGAAAAGTTCAAAAGTTCAATCATGAGGAAGACCACAATCGTCAGCCTCAGGACCACCAAGAGACCCCCGTACGACCACCACAGCAAACCACGCATGCCCAGAAGGACGTGGACTTACTTAGCATGAGAAGCGAGGACAGGCGGGGCCAGGGGTTGAATATGCATGAAAAAGTTGTGCAATGTTTTGCATATGGAACGACTTTAAGAATAAAAGTGTGGGTCAGACTGAGGCTCGGGGCACAAGTTTTGGAGAGCTATCTCACTTGTGCCGGGCGCTGACATACATACCCACTTCATAACTACCCCAGGTTATGGAGTCTATTGATTTATTCCGCGTATCGTTTCAGAGGTTTCTTCCCTTCGCCAGGCTGCAACGTGCCCGCTACTACCCAGAGCTGGGCAGGAGTGGGCAGAGAGCACGGCCATCTGCCAGCAGGTTGCAGCTTGCCCAGGAAAATGAAGTGTCCTTGGAATGTGCAGCAAATCTTATTTCCTGGCAAGGTCGGGCTAAGTGAGCAGTGCTGGTACACTTTCTCCTTGAGAACTGGAGCGGAAAAGCTTTTCGCTAAGATGTAGGCGACTAGAGAGGCAGAATACGCAGCTCCGCAGCTGGCCGAAAGCAAGTGCCGCTTCCCGGCGTCTTTCGGCAAAAGCGGCGCTTCGGAGCGCACCGCTGCCGCTCCAGTCATCTGTGCGCGAAGTAGCGGCTTCTTCGCCTCCGGCAGCCGGAGATCGCGGTAGCTTACAAGAGGCGAAGAACGAAGCCGCGAAGAAGCCGGCTTGTGTGCGAAGCTCGCACACAGCCGCAGGACGGTGGCTGCCGCTCTCCTGCCTCTTGAATTCACTTCTGGCATGCCAATGGGAGGTGTTCCAGGACAACTTTCCTGGGTTTTGACATAGTCGTCATGCATCCCTCCTTGGAAATTCTTTTTGCTCCCCAGAGGCTCCGAGATGCAGAGAACACGGTGGCAGCTGCTGAAAAGAAGGGCAACTGTGAGTTGGTCAAGAAGCAAGAACACAGGCAGCTGCCTGTGCTTGGCAAGGAGCAGCTGCTGGATTCTTGCAATTGCCTTCAGTGCGCACAGAAGCCCGCTGCTCTGCTGCTTGGTTTTTCGCCTTCAGTCAATTACACACTGCTGAAGTTGAGGCAGGCAGTTCAGCTTTGCTGCTTTTCAGCATCTCAGCTGCCTTTCTGCTCTGTGACAGCTCTCCAGGTTTCTTGCCTTCGCCAGGCTGCAACGTGCCCGCTAGTAGCAAGAACTGGGCAGGAGTGGGCAGAGAGCACGGCCATCTGCCAGCAGGTTGCAGCTTGCCCAGGAAAATGCAGTCTCCTCGGAATGTGCAGCATATCATATTTCCTGGCAAGGTCGGGCTAAGTGAGCAGTGCTGGTACACTTTCTCCTTGAGAACTGGAGCGGAAAAGCTTTTCGCTAAGATGTAGGCGACTAGAGAGGCAGAATACGCAGCTCCGCAGCTGGCCGAAAGCAAGTGCCGCTTCCCGGCGTCTTTCGGCAAAAGCGGCGCTTCGGAGCGCATCGCTGCCGCTCCAGTGATCTGTGCGCGAAGTAGCCGCTTCTTCGCCTCCGGCAGCCGGAGATCGCGGTAGCTTGCAAGAGGCGAAGAACGAAGCCGCGAAGAAGCCGGCTTGTGTGCGAAACTCGCAGACAGCTGCAGGACGGTGGCTGCCGCTCTCCTGCCTCTTGAATTCACTTCTGGTATGCCAATGGGAGGTGTTCCAGGACAACCTTCCTGAGTTTTTATTTTAGTTTTCATGCATCCCTCCTTGGAAATTCTTGTTGCTCCCCAGAGTCTCCGAGATGCAGAGAACACGGTGGCAGCTGCTGAAAAGAAGGGCAACTGTGAGTTGGTCAAGAAGCAAGAACACAGGCAGCTGCCTGTGCTTGGCGAGGAGCAGCTGCTGGATTCTTGCAATTGCCTTCAGTGCGCACAGAAGCCCGCTGCTCTGCTGCTTAGTTTTTCGCCTTCAGTCAATTACACACTGCTGAAGCTGAGGCAGGCTGTTCAGCTTTGCTGCTTTTCAGCATCTCAGCTGCCTTTCTGCTCTGTGACAGCTCTCCAGGTTTCTTGCCTTCGCCAGGCTGCAACGTGCCCGCTAGTAGCAAGAACTGGGCAGGAGTGGGCAGAGAGCACGGCCATCTGCCAGCAGGTTGCAGCTTGCCCAGGAAAATGAAGTGTCCTTGGAATGTGCAGCAAATCTCATTTCCTGGCAAGGTCGGACTAAGTGAGCAGTGCTGGTACACTTTCTCCTTGAGAACTGGAGCGGAAAAGCTTTTCGCTAAGATGTAGGCGACTAGAGAGGCAGAATACGCAGCTCCGCAGCTGGCCGAAAGCAAGTGCCGCTTCCCGGCGTCTTTCGGCAAAAGCGGCTCTCCGGAGCGCATCGCTGCCGCTCCAGTGATCTGTGCGCGAAGTAGCGGCTTCTTCGCCTCCGGCAGCCGGAGATCGCGGTAGCTTACAAGAGGCGAAGAACGAAGCCGCGAAGAAGCCGGCTTGTGTGCGAAACTCGCAGACAGCTGCAGGACGGTGGCTGCCGCTCTCCTGCCTCTTGAATTCACTTCTGGCATGCCAATGGGAGGTGTTCCAGGACAACCTTCCTGAGTTTTTATTTTAGTTTTCATGCATCCCTCCTTGGAAATTCTTGTTGCTCCCCAGAGGCTCCGAGATGCAGAGAACACGGTGGCAGCTGCTGAAAAGAAGGGCAACTGTGAGTTGGTCAAGAAGCAAGAACACAGGCAGCTGCCTGTGCTTGGCGAGGAGCAGCTGCTGGATTCTTGCAATTGCCTTCAGTGCGCACAGAAGCCCGCTGCTCTGCTGCTTGGTTTTTCGCCTTCAGTCAATTACACACTGCTGAAGTTGAGGCAGGCAGTTCAGCTTTGCTGCTTTTCAGCATCTCAGCTGCCTTTCTGCTCTGTGACAGCTCTCCAGGTTTCTTGCCTTCGCCAGGCTGCAACGTGCCCGCTAGTAGCAAGAACTGGGCAGGAGTGGGCAGAGAGCACGGCCATCTGCCAGCAGGTTGCAGCTTGCCCAGGAAAATGCAGTCTCCTCGGAATGTTCAGCATATCATATTTCCTGGCAAGGTCGGGCTAAGTGAGCAGTGCTGGTACACTTTCTCCTTGAGAACTGGAGCGGAAAAGCTTTTCGCTAAGATGTAGGCGACTAGAGAGGCAGAATACGCAGCTCCGCAGCTGGCCGAAAGCAAGTGCCGCTTCCCGGCGTCTTTCGGCAAAAGCGGCGCTTCGGAGCGCATCGCTGCCGCTCCAGTGATCTGTGCGCGAAGTAGCCGCTTCTTCGCCTCCGGCAGCCGGAGATCGCGCTAGCTTGCAAGAGGCGAAGAACGAAGCCGCGAAGAAGCCGGCTTGTGTGCGAAACTCGCAGACAGCTGCAGGACGGTGGCTGCTGCTCTCCTGCCTCTTGAATTCACTTCTGGTATGCCAATGGGAGGTGTTCCAGGACAACCTTCCTGAGTTTTTATTTTAGTTTTCATGCATCCCTCCTTGGAAATTCTTGTTGCTCCCCAGAGACTCCGAGATGCAGAGAACACGGTGGCAGCTGCTGAAAAGAAGGGCAACTGTGAGTTGGTCAAGAAGCAAGAACACAGGCAGCTGCCTGTGCTTGGCGAGGAGCAGCTGCTGGATTCTTGCAATTGCCTTCAGTGCGCACAGAAGCCCGCTGCTCTGCTGCTTGGTTTTTCGCCTTCAGTCAATTACACACTGCTGAAGTTGAGGCAGGCAGTTCAGCTTTGCTGCTTTTCAGCATCTCAGCTGCCTTTCTGCTCTGTGACAGCTCTCCAGGTTTCTTGCCTTCGCCAGGCTGCAACGTGCCCGCTAGTACCAAGAACTGGGCAGGAGTGGGCAGAGAGCACGGCCATCTGCCAGCAGGTTGCAGCTTGCCCAGGAAAATGCAGTGTCCTTGGAATGTGCAGCAAATCTCATTTCCTGGCAAGGTCGGGCTAAGTGAGCAGTGCTGGTACACTTTCTCCTTGAGAACTGGAGCGGAAAAGCTTTTCGCTAAGATGTAGGCGACTAGAGAGGCAGAATACGCAGCTCCGCAGCTGGCCGAAAGCAAGTGCCGCTTCCCGGCGTCTTTCGGCAAAAGCGGCGCTTCGGAGCGCATCGCTGCCGCTCCAGTGATCTGTGCGCGAAGTAGCGGCTTCTTCGCCTCCGGCAGCCGGAGATCGCGGTAGCTTGCAAGAGGCGAAGAACGAAGCCGCGAAGAAGCCGGCTTGTGTGCGAAACTCGCAGACAGCTGCAGGACAGTGGCTGCCGCTGTCCTGCCTCTTGAATTCACTTCTGGCATGCCAATGGGAGGTGTTCCAGGACAACTTTCCTGGGTTTTGACGTAGTCGTCATGCATCCCTCCTTGGAAATTCTTGTTGCTCCCCAGAGGCTCCGAGATGCAGAGAACACGGTGGCAGCTGCTGAAAAGAAGGGCAACTGTGAGTTGGTCAAGAAGCAAGAACACAGGCAGCTGCCTGTGCTTGGCGAGGAGCAGCTGCTGGATTCTTGCAATTGCCTTCAGTGCGCACAGAAGCCCGCTGCTCTGCTGCTTGGTTTTTCGCCTTCAGTCAATTACACACTGCTGAAGTTGAGGCAGGCTGTTCAGCTTTGCTGCTTTTCAGCATCTCAGCTGCCTTTCTGCTCTGTGACAGCTCTCCAGGTTTCTTGCCTTCGCCAGGCTGCAACGTGCCCGCTAGTAGCAAGAACTGGGCAGGAGTGGATAGAGAGCACGGCCATCTGCCAGCAGGTTGCAGCTTGCCCAGGAAAATGAAGTGTCCTTGGAATGTGCAGCAAATCTCATTTCCTGGCAAGGTCGGGCTAAGTGAGCAGTGCTGGTACACTTTCTCCTTGAGAACTGGAGCGGAAAAGCTTTTCGCTAAGATGTAGGCGACTAGAGAGGCAGAATACGCAGCTCCGCAGCTGGCCGAAAGCAAGTGCCGCTTGCCGGCGTCTTTCGGCAAAAGCGGCTCTCCGGAGCGCATCGCTGCCGCTCCAGTGATCTGTGCGCGAAGTAGCGGCTTCTTCGCCTCCGGCAGCCGGAGATCGCGGTAGCTTACAAGAGGCGAAGAACGAAGCCGCGAAGAAGCCGGCTTGTGTGCGAAACTCGCAGACAGCCGCAGGATGGTGGCTGCCGCTCTCCTGCCTCTTGAATTCACTTCTGGCATGCCAATGGGAGGTGTTCCAGGACAACTTTCCTGGGTTTTGACATAGTCGTCATGCATCCCTCCTTGGAAATTCTTGTTGCTCCCCAGAGGCTCCGAGATGCAGAGAACACGGTGGCAGCTGCTGAAAAGAAGGGCAACTGTGAGTTGGTCAAGAAGCAAGAACACAGGCAGCTGCCTGTGCTTGGCGAGGAGCAGCTGCTGGATTCTTGCAATTGCCTTCAGTGCGCACAGAAGCCCGCTGCTCTGCTGCTTGGTTTTTCGCCTTCAGTCAATTACACACTGCTGAAGTTGAGGCAGGCAGTTCAGCTTTGCTGCTTTTCAGCATCTCAGCTGCCCTTCTGCTCTGTGACAGCTCTCCAGGTTTCTTGCCTTCGCCAGGCTGCAACGTGCCCGCTAGTAGCAAGAACTGGGCAGGAGTGGGCAGAGAGCACGGCCATCTGCCAGCAGGTTGCAGCTTGCCCAGGAAAATGCAGTGTCCTTGGAATGTGCAGCAAATCTCATTTCCTGGCAAGGTCGGGCTAAGTGAGCAGTGCTGGTACACTTTCTCCTTGAGAACTGGAGCGGAAAAGCTTTTCGCTAAGATGTAGGCGACTAGAGAGGCAGAATACGCAGCTCCGCAGCTGGCCGAAAGCAAGTGCCGCTTCCCGGCGTCTTTCGGCAAAAGCGGCGCTTCGGAGCGCACCGCTGCCGCTCCAGTGATCTGTGCGCGAAGTAACGGCTTCTTCGCCTCCGGCAGCCGGAGATCGCGGTAGCTTGCAAGAGGCGAAGAACGAAGCCGCGAAGAAGCCGGCTTGTGTGCGAAACTCGCAGACAGCTGCAGGACGGTGGCTGCCGCTCTCCTGCCTCTTGAATTCACTCTTGGCATGCCAATGGGAGGTGTTCCAGGACAACTTTCCTGGGTTTTGACATAGTCGTCATGCATCCCTCCTTGGAAATTCTTGTTGCTCCCCAGAGGCTCCGAGATGCAGAGAACACGGTGGCAGCTGCTGAAAAGAAGGGCAACTGTGAGTTGGTCAAGAAGCAAGAACACAGGCAGCTGCCTGTGCTTGGCGAGGAGCGGCTGCTGGATTCTTGCAATTGCCTTCAGTGCGCACAGAAGCCCGCTGCTCTGCTGCTTGGTTTTTCGCCTTCAGTCAATTACACACTGCTGAAGTTGAGGCAGGCAGTTCAGCTTTGCTGCTTTTCAGCATCTCAGCTGCCTTTCTGCTCTGTGACAGCTCTCCAGGTTTCTTGCCTTCGCCAGGCTGCAACGTGCCCGCTAGTAGCAAGAACTGGGCAGGAGTGGGCAGAGAGCACGGCCATCTGCCAGCAGGTTGCAGCTTGCCCAGGAAAATGCAGTCTCCTCGGAATGTGCAGCATATCATATTTCCTGGCAAGGTCGGGCTAAGTGAGCAGTGCTGGTACACTTTCTCCTTGAGAACTGGAGCGGAAAAGCTTTTCGCTAAGATGTAGGCGACTAGAGAGGCAGAATACGCAGCTCCGCAGCTGGCCGAAAGCAAGTGCCGCTTCCCGGCGTCTTTCGGCAAAAGCGGCGCTTCGGAGCGCATCGCTGCCGCTCCAGTGATCTGTGCGCGAAGTAGCCGCTTCTTCGCCTCCGGCAGCCGGAGATCGCGCTAGCTTGCAAGAGGCGAAGAACGAAGCCGCGAAGAAGCCGGCTTGTGTGCGAAACTCGCAGACAGCTGCAGGACGGTGGCTGCTGCTCTCCTGCCTCTTGAATTCACTTCTGGTATGCCAATGGGAGGTGTTCCAGGACAACCTTCCTGAGTTTTTATTTTAGTTTTCATGCATCCCTCCTTGGAAATTCTTGTTGCTCCCCAGAGTCTCCGAGATGCAGAGAACACGGTGGCAGCTGCTGAAAAGAAGGGCAACTGTGAGTTGGTCAAGAAGCAAGAACACAGGCAGCTGCCTGTGCTTGGCGAGAGCAGCTGCTGGATTCTTGCAATTGCCTTCAGTGCGCACAGAAGCCCGCTGCTCTGCTGCTTGGTTTTTCGCCTTCAGTCAATTACACACTGCTGAAGTTGAGGCAGGCAGTTCAGCTTTGCTGCTTTTCAGCATCTCAGCTGCCTTTCTGCTCTGTGACAGCTCTCCAGGTTTCTTGCCTTCGCCAGGCTGCAACGTGCCCGCTAGTAGCAAGAACTGGGCAGGAGTGGGCAGAGAGCACGGCCATCTGCCAGCAGGTTGCAGCTTGCCCAGGAAAATGCAGTGTCCTTGGAATGTGCAGCAAATCTCATTTCCTGGCAAGGTCGGGCTAAGTGAGCAGTGCTGGTACACTTTCTCCTTGAGAACTGGAGCGGAAAAGCTTTTCGCTAAGATGTAGGCGACTAGAGAGGCAGAATACGCAGCTCCGCAGCTGGCCGAAAGCAAGTGCCGCTTCCCGGCGTCTTTCGGCAAAAGCGGCGCTTCGGAGCGCATCGCTGCCGCTCCAGTGATCTGTGCGCGAAGTAGCCGCTTCTTCGCCTCCGGCAGCCGGAGATCATGGTAGCTTGCAAGAGGCGAAGAACGAAGCCGCGAAGAAGCCGGCTTGTGTGCGAAACTCGCAGACAGCTGCAGGACGGCGGCTGCCGCTCTCCTGCCTCTTGAATTCACTCTTGGCATTCCAATGGGAGGTGTTCCAGGACAACTTTCCTGGGTTTTGACATAGTCGTCATGCATCCCTCCTTGGAAATTCTTGTTGCTCCCTAGAGGCTCCAAGATGCAGAGAACACGGTGGCAGCTGCTGAAAAGAAGGGCAACTGTGAGTTGGTCAAGAAGCAAGAACACAGGCAGCTGCCTGTGCTTGGCGAGGAGCAGCTGCTGGATTCTTGCAATTGCCTTCAGTGCGCACAGAAGCCCGCTGCTCTGCTGCTTGGTTTTTCGCCTTCAGTCAATTACACACTGCTGAAGTTGAGGCAGGCAGTTCAGCTTTGCTGCTTTTCAGCATCTCAGCTGCCTTTCTGCTCTGTGACAGCTCTCCAGGTTTCTTGCCTTCGCCAGGCTGCAACGTGCCCGCTAGTAGCAAGAACTGGGCAGGAGTGGGCAGAGAGCACGGCCATCTGCCAGCAGGTTGCAGCTTGCCCAGGAAAATGAAGTGTCCTTGGAATGTGCAGCAAATCTCATTTCCTGGCAAGGTCGGACTAAGTGAGCAGTGCTGGTACACTTTCTCCTTGAGAACTGGAGCGGAAAAGCTTTTCGCTAAGATGTAGGCGACTAGAGAGGCAGAATACGCAGCTCCGCAGCTGGCCGAAAGCAAGTGCCGCTTCCCGGCGTCTTTCGGCAAAAGCGGCTCTCCGGAGCGCACCGCTGCCGCTCCAGTGATCTGTGCGCGAAGTAGCGGCTTCTTCGCCTCCGGCAGCCGGAGATCGCTGTAGCTTACAAGAGGCGAAGAACGAAGCCGCGAAGAAGCCGGCTTGTGTGCGAAACTCGCAGACAGCCGCAGGACGGTGGCTGCCGCTCTCCTGCCTCTTGAATTCACTTCTGGCATGCCAATGGGAGGTGTTCCAGGACAACCTTCCTGAGTTTTTATTTTAGTTTTCATGCATCCCTCCTTGGAAATTCTTGTTGCTCCCCAGAGTCTCCGAGATGCAGAGAACACGGTGGCAGCTGCTGAAAAGAAGGGCAACTGTGAGTTGGTCAAGAAGCAAGAACACAGGCAGCTGCCTGTGCTTGGCGAGGAGCAGCTGCTGGATTCTTGCAATTGCCTTCAGTGCGCACAGAAGCCCGCTGCTCTGCTGCTTGGTTTTTCGCCTTCAGTCAATTACACACTGCTGAAGTTGAGGCAGGCAGTTCAGCTTTGCTGCTTTTCAGCATCTCAGCTGCCTTTCTGCTCTGTGACAGCTCTCCAGGTTTCTTGCCTTCGCCAGGCTGCAACGTGCCCGCTAGTAGCAAGAACTGGGCAGGAGTGGGCAGAGAGCACGGCCATCTGCCAGCAGGTTGCAGCTTGCCCAGGAAAATGAAGTGTCCTTGGAATGTGCAGCAAATCTCATTTCCTGGCAAGGTCGGGCTAAGTGAGCAGTGCTGGTACACTTTCTCCTTGAGAACTGGAGCGGAAAAGCTTTTCGCTAAGATGTAGGCGACTAGAGAGGCAGAATACGCAGCTCCGCAGCTGGCCGAAAGCAAGTGCCGCTTCCCGGCGTCTTTCGGCAAAAGCGGCGCTTCGGAGCGCATCGCTGCCGCTCCAGTGATCTGTGCGCGAAGTAGCGGCTTCTTCGCCTCCGGCAGCCGGAGATCGCGCTAGCTTGCAAGAGGCGAAGAACGAAGCCGCGAAGAAGCCGGCTTGTGTGCGAAACTCGCAGACAGCTGCAGGACAGTGGCTGCCGCTGTCCTGCCTCTTGAATTCACTTCTGGCATGCCAATGGGAGGTGTTCCAGGACAACTTTCCTGGGTTTTGACATAGTCGTCATGCATCCCTCCTTGGAAATTCTTGTTGCTCCCCAGAGGCTCCGAGATGCAGAGAACACGGTGGCAGCTGCTGAAAAGAAGGGCAACTGTGAGTTGGTCAAGAAGCAAGAACACAGGCAGCTGCCTGTGCTTGGCGAGGAGCAGCTGCTGGATTCTTGCAATTGCCTTCAGTGCGCACAGAAGCCCGCTGCTCTGCTGCTTGGTTTTTCGCCTTCAGTCAATTACACACTGCTGAAGTTGAGGCAGGCAGTTCAGCTTTGCTGCTTTTCAGCATCTCAGCTGCCCTTCTGCTCTGTGACAGCTCTCCAGGTTTCTTGCCTTCGCCAGGCTGCAACGTGCCCGCTAGTAGCAAGAACTGGGCAGGAGTGGGCAGAGAGCACGGCCATCTGCCAGCAGGTTGCAGCTTGCCCAGGAAAATGCAGTGTCCTTGGAATGTGCAGCAAATCTCATTTCCTGGCAAGGTCGGGCTAAGTGAGCAGTGCTGGTACACTTTCTCCTTGAGAACTGGAGCGGAAAAGCTTTTCGCTAAGATGTAGGCGACTAGAGAGGCAGAATACGCAGCTCCGCAGCTGGCCGAAAGCAAGTGCCGCTTCCCGGCGTCTTTCGGCAAAAGCGGCGCTTCGGAGCGCACCGCTGCCGCTCCAGTGATCTGTGCGCGAAGTAACGGCTTCTTCGCCTCAGGCAGCCGGAGATCGCGGTAGCTTGCAAGAGGCGAAGAACGAAGCCGCGAAGAAGCCGGCTTGTGTGCGAAACTCGCAGACAGCTGCAGGACAGTGGCTGCCGCTCTCCTGCCTCTTGAATTCACTCTTGGCATTCCAATGGGAGGTGTTCCAGGACAACTTTCCTGGGTTTTGACATAGTCGTCATGCATCCCTCCTTGGAAACTCTTGTTGCTCCCCAGAGGCTCCGAGATGCAGAGAACACGGTGGCAGCTGCTGAAAAGAAGGGCAACTGTGAGTTGGTCAAGAAGCAAGAACACAGGCAGCTGCCTGTGCTTGGCAAGGAGCAGCTGCTGGATTCTTGCAATTGCCTTCAGTGCGCACAGAAGCCCGCTGCTCTGCTGCTTGGTTTTTCGCCTTCAGTCAATTACACACTGCTGAAGTTGAGGCAGGCAGTTCAGCTTTGCTGCTTTTCAGCATCTCAGCTGCCTTTCTGCTCTGTGACAGCTCTCCAGGTTTCTTGCCTTCGCCAGGCTGCAACGTGCCCGCTAGTAGCAAGAACTGGGCAGGAGTGGGCAGAGAGCACGGCCATCTGCCAGCAGGTTGCAGCTTGCCCAGGAAAATGCAGTGTCCTTGGAATGTGCAGCAAATCTCATTTCCTGGCAAGGTCGGGCTAAGTGAGCAGTGCTGGTACACTTTCTCCTTGAGAACTGGAGCGGAAAAGCTTTTCGCTAAGATGTAGGCGACTAGAGAGGCAGAATACGCAGCTCCGCAGCTGGCCGAAAGCAAGTGCCGCTTCCCGGCGTCTTTCGGCAAAAGCGGCTCTCCGGAGCGCATCGCTGCCGCTCCAGTGATCTGTGCGCGAAGTAGCGGCTTCTTCGCCTCCGGCAGCCGGAGATCGCGGTAGCTTACAAGAGGCGAAGAACGAAGCCGCGAAGAAGCCGGCTTGTGTGCGAAACTCGCAGACAGCCGCAGGACGGTGGCTGCCGCTCTCCTGCCTCTTGAATTCACTTCTGGCATGCCAATGGGAGGTGTTCCAGGACAACCTTCCTGAGTTTTTATTTTAGTTTTCATGCATCCCTCCTTGGAAATTCTTGTTGCTCCCCAGAGGCTCCGAGATGCAGAGAACACGGTGGCAGCTGCTGAAAAGAAGGGCAACTGTGAGTTGGTCAAGAAGCAAGAACACAGGCAGCTGCCTGTGCTTGGCGAGGAGCAGCTGCTGGATTCTTGCAATTGCCTTCAGTGCGCACAGAAGCCCGCTGCTCTGCTGCTTGGTTTTTCGCCTTCAGTCAATTACACACTGCTGAAGTTGAGGCAGGCAGTTCAGCTTTGCTGCTTTTCAGCATCTCAGCTGCCTTTCTGCTCTGTGACAGCTCTCCAGGTTTCTTGCCTTCGCCAGGCTGCAACGTGCCCGCTAGTAGCAAGAACTGGGCAGGAGTGGGCAGAGAGCACGGCCATCTGCCAGCAGGTTGCAGCTTGCCCAGGAAAATGCAGTCTCCTCGGAATGTTCAGCATATCATATTTCCTGGCAAGGTCGGGCTAAGTGAGCAGTGCTGGTACACTTTCTCCTTGAGAACTGGAGCGGAAAAGCTTTTCGCTAAGATGTAGGCGACTAGAGAGGCAGAATACGCAGCTCCGCAGCTGGCCGAAAGCAAGTGCCGCTTCCCGGCGTCTTTCGGCAAAAGCGGCGCTTCGGAGCGCATCGCTGCCGCTCCAGTGATCTGTGCGCGAAGTAGCCGCTTCTTCGCCTCCGGCAGCCGGAGATCGCGCTAGCTTGCAAGAGGCGAAGAACGAAGCCGCGAAGAAGCCGGCTTGTGTGCGAAACTCGCAGACAGCTGCAGGACGGTGGCTGCTGCTCTCCTGCCTCTTGAATTCACTTCTGGCATGCCAATGGGAGGTGTTCCAGGACAACCTTCCTGAGTTTTTATTTTAGTTTTCATGCATCCCTCCTTGGAAATTCTTGTTGCTCCCCAGAGACTCCGAGATGCAGAGAACACGGTGGCAGCTGCTGAAAAGAAGGGCAACTGTGAGTTGGTCAAGAAGCAAGAACACAGGCAGCTGCCTGTGCTTGGCGAGGAGCAGCTGCTGGATTCTTGCAATTGCCTTCAGTGCGCACAGAAGCCCGCTGCTCTGCTGCTTGGTTTTTCGCCTTCAGTCAATTACACACTGCTGAAGTTGAGGCAGGCAGTTCAGCTTTGCTGCTTTTCAGCATCTCAGCTGCTTTCTGCTCTTTGACAGCTCTCGAGGTGAAATAGAGATTTTTAGCGTTGGTTTAACAAAATGAATTAAGCATTTCTAGTTTAGCTTGTAGAGTTATGTGTTGAATTTTCAACCTTTTGCTTAAGAAACCTCTGCCTAATAGAAAGGGCAAAGGAAAATGCAAATTTCTGAAGCTTCTTGCATAAAGAACAATACCAGAAGAAGGAAAGAACCCAGATAAAGAAGCTCCTCTGTCTCCAAGCCTATCAAGACTGACAGACGTACTCAGAGAAGCACCAAAGGACCAAAAGCGCACGCGCAGAGAGGAAAAGTTCAAAAGTTCAATCATGAGGGAGACCACAATTTTCAGCCTCAGGACCACCAAGAGACCCCCGTACGACCACCACAGCAAACCACGCATGCCCAGAAGGGCGTGGACTTACTTAGCATGAGAAGCGAGGACAGGCGGGGCCAGGGGTTGAATATGCATGAAAAAGTTGTGCAATGTTTTGCATATGGAACGTCTTTAAGAATAAAAGTGTGGGTCAGACTGAGGCTCGGGGCACAAGTTTTGGAGAGCTATCTCACTTGTGCCGGGCGCTGACATACATACCCACTTCATAACTACCCCAGGTTATGGAGTCTATTGATTTCTTCCGCGTATCGTTTCAGTTGGCGACCACGAAGGGACTGCTCTGCTCACCCGCAGGTCCGGTTGGGAGCAGACACCCTCAGGCGCCACAGGGCTTTTCCCCGGAGGGACTCTGCGCCTCGGCTGTACACTGCGGGGAGCAGACCACGGCCCGTCGACTAGCGGATGAAAGCGGTATGTGTTAATTTATTTTCTTACGGTTGGCACTGATAAGTCGCAAAAAGATGTTTTTGCGCGCAGGTTTGCCTAGGGGCTTGCAAGCAGACCGCCATCGGGGGAGAGGCCGGCGGCGGGAGGACCTCCCCAGCTGATAGCGCGGCTCGGGGAGGGCGAAATCGCGATTTCAGTGTGTGGTGTGTGTCCCGATTGCAGTGTAGTGTGTCTGTTACGTCCGGACGTGCGTGCTTGTGCGTGTGTGTGTATGTGTGAGTGGAACGGTGAAGCGCGGTGCGGCCTTGCTAAGATACAGAGAGGCGGCGCGGTGGTGCTAGAGAGCGCATGCGCAGGGCAGCTCTCAGCCCACACTACCTGATCGTGCGGGTAGTGCGCGCTCTACCCGATAGAGCGGGTGGTGCGCATGCGTGGCACGGGCTGTCTCTGGCGAGCTGGGGGAGTGCGGCGCGGGGCTTAAGTCGGGGCTTGCAAAGGTGCTTTAGGCGCGGCCCAGCTGATAGCGCAGCGGGCGCGCGGGCACAAGCCGCGGTTTGAGGAGCTGCTTTGAACGCCGCTAGCTGATAGCGCAGCTAGTGGGAGCGTGGTACAAGCTAGGAGTTACAAGCACCGCTTACAAGCATCGCTAGTTGGTAAAAAGCTTGCAAAAGTAGCCGGCGAGCCCGGCTGGGCTAAGAGTTAAGTGTTTGTTATACAATAGCACTGCCCTTCAGTGTTAAAAGCTGTCACTGGTGCAGGAGGAGGGGTTGGGGAAGGCAGTCTAGGGTTGCCATGGGAAACAGCAGTTGTATGAGTTCTCCACCCCCTTTTGGAAGAGAATTGTACCCTCCCCCTGTCCTGTCAGTTATTGTTCAAGTCTGCCCCTTAGCCTAGAATCTTCTCTGTTCCACGTTTTCCCTTTGGTTCTTCCACCAAGAACACTCCTTTCCCTTTTCCCCACTGGTTAATGTTATATTTCCCCTCCCTTTAGCCTTCTCCCGATTGTACCCTCGAATGCTAAACCCTCCTACCCCTACGCAGTAAAAGAATCCTCAGCCCGCCCTTCGGGGCTCTCGGAATCTGCCTCCCTTCTGCTTCGTTGTCTCCCTGTTTGCCCCTTCTGCGACCCTTCAATCAACGAGCAGGATTTCAGCAGCCCGAGTGTCCCTCCCGTTCTTCTGGTGGACCCTCAGATGTACCAGCTATCCGAGCTTCGTGCCGAGTGGCTAAAAGCCCCCACGGCTCGGCAACTGGGAGATCCTTTGCATTACAGGGCGAATAAAGGGGGGATGAATGTGTGTGAATGAGAGGCTGTAAGAGCCCGTCTGAAGCCCCTCATTTTCCATTCTGCCTTCCGATTGCCACAAGAAAGAATCCCTTCCCCCACTGTAGTTCCGGCTTAGAACAGGACACAGCACAGGTGGGACCACTGAACCGTCATGCTGGCTGTTCC
Source organism: Vidua macroura (assembly GCF_024509145.1). Taxonomy (NCBI): domain Eukaryota; kingdom Metazoa; phylum Chordata; class Aves; order Passeriformes; family Viduidae; genus Vidua; species Vidua macroura. The sequence continues at coordinate 4,988,056 of NC_071582.1, read as the reverse complement.
CAACAAGGCCTGGTAAGAACTTGGCAAGGAGTTGGCAAGGACTTGGCAAAGACCTGACATGGAGCCAGCACGGGACAGCCTGATGCGCAGCCTGCTTCTAATCTCCGTTCTTAAGCCAAATGAACTTTTGGGGTGACTCTCGCGGTCCTTCATTGAAGACCCCTCATCTGCCTCGTTACCACTGTGACAAAGAAAGAATGAGAACCCTCCTCCCAAGGACTGAGACTGAGACCCCTGCTATAGGGAGGAGGGGAAATTGGTGCTCTGACCACTAATGACATGACCTGTTTCCCTTCAGTGATTCAAATGGACTTATTCTTCATTGGATTCGTCTTGCTTTGGTGGTTTCTGTGGACTCACCCGTTCCCTCGGGGCGATTACAATGGACTTTCATTATTACACTTGTTCCCCCCCTCTCTCCTCTGTGGATTATAACTGGAGCCCCGAGTCGACCAGAACTTCGAAGACTCCCCCGACACGACAGACGGATCCCCATCGTCCGGAGCACTGAGGATCTCGCCTGTGTTGGTAGCTATTCCCATATCCCTCTTCTCTCTCTAACCTTTTATCTCCTTTCAGATCCCCACTATCGCGTTTACTGTTTTGGCCCCTACTAAAGGTGCATTTGTTGTGATTAACTGATAGTCCCTTGTTGTTTGCCTTTGTTGCACTTTTGGGATCGGTGAAAAGAACCATCACGACACCCCGCCATAAGCGGATCGTGACAGAGGCGGGCTGGTTACCCCAGACCTGCTAAGCGAGAGCGACAGTCTCCCATGCTGCGTTTCCGTCTTTTTCGCGAGAAAAGCGGCCAGTAAAGAGACGAAGCGAGTAATAAAAAGAGTGAGAGAACCCCCCCTGGGACTGGGTCTCAGAGAAAGAGTGGGACCCCTTAGTGGGGGGGGGGGGGGGGGGGAGTAAAAGGTAATTAATTAGAAAAAAAAAATGAATTAAAAGGTAAAAAGAGGGTTTTCTTGGCATAATCTATTGGGGAAAAATAAAAGGTAAAATGTGTAGGAGGGGCCCCTAAAAATTCTGCTGGATTGAGGGATAAGAATGCCCAAGAACATCCAAGATCAAACCTGCTGGATTGAGGGATTAATATTCCAAGAGCATCCAGGGTTGATTCAAACCTGCTGGATTGAGGGATTAATGTTCCAAGAGCATCCAGGGTTAAGTCAAACCTGCTGGGTTGAGGGATTAACATTGCAAGAGCACCCAGAATTAAGTTTGCTGGGTTGTTGAGAGCAGCCAAGATTGAGTAAAAATTTTGCCAGTTTGAAGAGAAGTCTGACAGGATCTAGAGTTGGGAACCACACAGCTAGATTGAGGGGTATCCAAGAACACTGGGACTAGCCAGGGACACCTAAAAGTGTAATAGGTGTGTTGAAAAAGAAAAGGTACCTTGTTGTTGTGGTTGTTTTGTTATGTGTAAGAGTAAGTAAAATAAAGTTAAGTGAATGTAGACGAAGGAAAGTATATGTATGCATCCTGCCCTGTTAAGCAGCCTCACTGTGCTTCCCTGCTGTCACCAACAAACACAAGTTACGAACCCTCAGAACTAAAAAGTTCAATCAAATATTGCTTCCATTGATGACCATGATATTGTCTATAATACCTTGTTCCAACTTATGTTATGTAAGTGTTAATACCCCTATCCTACCAGTTGGTAAACCTGATGGGTCATACCGGTTAGTACAGGATCTGCGGGCCATAAACAAGGTCACTGAGGATCTGTATCCTGTGGTGGCCAATCCCTACACGTTATTAACTTGCTTAACAGCCGAGCTAACTTGGTTTACCGTTTTAGATTGAAAAGATGCCTTCTTTTGCCTTCCTATCCACGAAGCCAGAAAATTTTTGCATTTGAATGGGAAAATCCTAAGAGCGGGCCAAGAACTCAACTGACATGGACCAGACTCCCACAAGGATTCAAAAACTCACCCACTTTGTTTGGAGAACAACTTGCAAAAGAATTAGAGACCTGAGAAGCCCCTCCAGAGGAAGGGAAGTTGCTAGAGTACGTAGATGACATCCTGATAGCCACACGGACAAGGGAAGCATGCACGGCCTGGACGATAAGCCTCTTGAACTTTTTGGGGCTCCAAGGGTACCGAGTATCAAAGAAAAAAGCCCAAGTAGTAAAACAGAAAGTAACTTATCTGGGCTACGAAGTCAGTGCTAGACAACGTACCTTGGGCCAAAGCCGGAAGGAGGCAATATGCCAGAGCCCAAAACCTCAGACTGTAAAGGAACTACGAACTTTCCTGAGGATGACAGGGTGGTGCAGGTTATGGATCTATAACTATGGACTGTTTGTTAAGCCCTTCTATGAACTGATTGCAACTGAAAGCAGGAACATCCAAGAGACAAAGGAAGCTACGCAAGCTTTCAACCAGCTGAAAAAAGCCCTCATGTCAGCTCCAGCCCTGAGATTGCCGGACGTGAGTAAGCCTTTCCTTTTATTCTCCCATGAGAAGCAAGGAATCGCCTTAGGAATACTAGCACAGGACCTGGGCCCATATCGGAGAGCAGTGGCTTACTTCTCTAAGCAATTGGATACAGCAGCTAAAGGGTGGCCTGGGTGCCTCAGAGCTGTTGCAGCAGTCGTACTGAACATCCAAGAGGCACACAAATTCACCCTAGGCCAGAAAAGAACTGTGCTAGTGTCTCACACAGTGTCTGCAGTGCTAGAGGTAAAAGGTGGGCATTGGCTTTCCCCACAACGGCTCCTGAGATACCAAGCTATCATAGCGGAGCAAGATGATGTAGAGATAGTAGTGGCTAACATTGTCAATCCAGCCTCCTTCCTCAGTAGAAACCAAGGGGAACCAGTGGAACATGACTGCCTGGAGACCATTGAAGCCACCTACTCCAGCTGCCCTGACTTGAAGGACACCCCTCTGGAGAATGCAGAAGTCTCGTTTACTGATGGAAGCAGTTATATCATCAGTGGAAAACGGCACGCCGGGTAGGCAGTTCCAACGTGCAAGGAAGTAATATCATCTGGGCCCCTGCCAACAAATACCTCTGCACAGAAGGCCGAGATAATTGCTCTAACTCGGGCCCTAGAATTGGCAAGAGGGAAAGAAATAAACATATACACGGACTCGAAGTATGCATTTGGAGTAGTGCATGCTCACAGAGCCATTTAGAAAGAGAGAGGACTGCTGAACTCTCAAGGGAAAAATATTAAAGATGCATCAGAAGTACTGCGACTTCTAGAAGCAGTCCAGTTGCCAGAGAAAGTAGCGATCATGCACATTAAGGCACATCAGAAGATCAACTCAGAATTGGAAGAAGGAAACGAGCTGGCAGATAGGGAAGCAAAAGAAGCAGCAAGACGGGCAAATTTCCCCTAAAGGTAAGCCAAGATACAACAAACTAGAAAAAAAATTAATCTATGAGCAAAAAGGAGACTATAACCAAGAGGGATGGGCCACCATAGAAGGAAAATTACTTCTACCCTCCTATTTCTGATGGTCCCTAATAAAGGAAGAACACCAGAAAACCATTGGGGTATTGATGCTCTAGCATAACTAGACATTTACAACTCGACAATGTGACCTTTGCCTCCAGACCAACCCCAAAAATACTCCCAAACCAAAGCTTAGCCAGATTAGGAAGGGTCATGGGCCGGAGCAGCAATGGCAGATAGATTGTACAGAATTGCCAAGAAAAGGGGGGTATAAGTTTTTACTGGTGCTAACAGATACCTTTTCAGGATGGCCAGAAGCATTCCCCACCAGGACTTCTAAAGCTCAAGAAGTAACTAAGGTATTGGTACAAGAAAACATACCACGCTTTAGAGTCCTGGCCACAATCTCCTCAAATAGAGGACCACATTTTATCGTAAAATTAGTGCAACAAGTTAGCCAATACTTGAACATAGACTGAGAACTTCACACCCCATATAACCCACAATCAAGTGGTCAGGTAAAAAAAATGAACCATTTGATCAAACAACAAATTGTACAATTGGGACAAGAAGCTAATTTGTCATGGACTCAATCCCTCCCATTAGCACTACTGCAGATCCGAACCAAACCCAAGACTAAAGAAAAGCTAAACCACTTTGAATTGCTTTATGAAAAACCATATGGGGTGCGAAAGAGAATGTCTACCCAAGACATGTCACTAACCTCCTGTATGTTAAGTCTCTTAACTTGGTGTATCCAGCACCAATCACTAGCTAATAAACACAAGTCATAACTAGTGAAATACGCTGTTTAGAACACTTTATGTCACCCAATTACAATTCTATTAATTTTAGTTACTGTAAGTTTAATGATGTCTACTTTAACACTCATGTAGAATTCGAGGATGTTAAAACACATGGCCAGTCTGACATCACTCTCTAGAACTCCTAGAATCTTACTGAAAGAGGACGGTCATGATAGTAGATCAGAATTTAAATCAAGACCCCTGTAGTAAAAGAATTTACTCTATTTTAAGAAAAGGGGGGACTGAAGCAGAGATTTTTAGAGTTAGGTTAACAAAATGAATGAAGCATTTCTAATTTAGCTTGTAGAGTTATGTGTTGAATTTTCAACCTTTTACTTAAGAAACCTCTGCCTAGTACAAAGGGCATAGGAAAATGCAAATTTCTGAAGCTTCTTGCATAAAGAACAATACCAGAAGAAGGAAAGAACCCAGATAAAGAAGCTCCTCTGTCTCCAAGGCTATCAAGACTGACAGACGTACTCAGATAAGCACCAAAGGACCAAAAGCGCACGCGCAGAGAGGAAAAGTTCAAAAGTTCAATCATGAGGAAGACCACAATCGTCAGCCTCAGGACCACCAAGAGACCCCCGTACGACCACCACAGCAAACCACGCATGCCCAGAAGGACGTGGACTTACTTAGCATGAGAAGCGAGGACAGGCGGGGCCAGGGGTTGAATATGCATGAAAAAGTTGTGCAATGTTTTGCATATGGAACGACTTTAAGAATAAAAGTGTGGGTCAGACTGAGGCTCGGGGCACAAGTTTTGGAGAGCTATCTCACTTGTGCCGGGCGCTGACATACATACCCACTTCATAACTACCCCAGGTTATGGAGTCTATTGATTTATTCCGCGTATCGTTTCAGAGGTTTCTTCCCTTCGCCAGGCTGCAACGTGCCCGCTACTACCCAGAGCTGGGCAGGAGTGGGCAGAGAGCACGGCCATCTGCCAGCAGGTTGCAGCTTGCCCAGGAAAATGAAGTGTCCTTGGAATGTGCAGCAAATCTTATTTCCTGGCAAGGTCGGGCTAAGTGAGCAGTGCTGGTACACTTTCTCCTTGAGAACTGGAGCGGAAAAGCTTTTCGCTAAGATGTAGGCGACTAGAGAGGCAGAATACGCAGCTCCGCAGCTGGCCGAAAGCAAGTGCCGCTTCCCGGCGTCTTTCGGCAAAAGCGGCGCTTCGGAGCGCACCGCTGCCGCTCCAGTCATCTGTGCGCGAAGTAGCGGCTTCTTCGCCTCCGGCAGCCGGAGATCGCGGTAGCTTACAAGAGGCGAAGAACGAAGCCGCGAAGAAGCCGGCTTGTGTGCGAAGCTCGCACACAGCCGCAGGACGGTGGCTGCCGCTCTCCTGCCTCTTGAATTCACTTCTGGCATGCCAATGGGAGGTGTTCCAGGACAACTTTCCTGGGTTTTGACATAGTCGTCATGCATCCCTCCTTGGAAATTCTTTTTGCTCCCCAGAGGCTCCGAGATGCAGAGAACACGGTGGCAGCTGCTGAAAAGAAGGGCAACTGTGAGTTGGTCAAGAAGCAAGAACACAGGCAGCTGCCTGTGCTTGGCAAGGAGCAGCTGCTGGATTCTTGCAATTGCCTTCAGTGCGCACAGAAGCCCGCTGCTCTGCTGCTTGGTTTTTCGCCTTCAGTCAATTACACACTGCTGAAGTTGAGGCAGGCAGTTCAGCTTTGCTGCTTTTCAGCATCTCAGCTGCCTTTCTGCTCTGTGACAGCTCTCCAGGTTTCTTGCCTTCGCCAGGCTGCAACGTGCCCGCTAGTAGCAAGAACTGGGCAGGAGTGGGCAGAGAGCACGGCCATCTGCCAGCAGGTTGCAGCTTGCCCAGGAAAATGCAGTCTCCTCGGAATGTGCAGCATATCATATTTCCTGGCAAGGTCGGGCTAAGTGAGCAGTGCTGGTACACTTTCTCCTTGAGAACTGGAGCGGAAAAGCTTTTCGCTAAGATGTAGGCGACTAGAGAGGCAGAATACGCAGCTCCGCAGCTGGCCGAAAGCAAGTGCCGCTTCCCGGCGTCTTTCGGCAAAAGCGGCGCTTCGGAGCGCATCGCTGCCGCTCCAGTGATCTGTGCGCGAAGTAGCCGCTTCTTCGCCTCCGGCAGCCGGAGATCGCGGTAGCTTGCAAGAGGCGAAGAACGAAGCCGCGAAGAAGCCGGCTTGTGTGCGAAACTCGCAGACAGCTGCAGGACGGTGGCTGCCGCTCTCCTGCCTCTTGAATTCACTTCTGGTATGCCAATGGGAGGTGTTCCAGGACAACCTTCCTGAGTTTTTATTTTAGTTTTCATGCATCCCTCCTTGGAAATTCTTGTTGCTCCCCAGAGGCTCCGAGATGCAGAGAACACGGTGGCAGCTGCTGAAAAGAAGGGCAACTGTGAGTTGGTCAAGAAGCAAGAACACAGGCAGCTGCCTGTGCTTGGCGAGGAGCAGCTGCTGGATTCTTGCAATTGCCTTCAGTGCGCACAGAAGCCCGCTGCTCTGCTGCTTAGTTTTTCGCCTTCAGTCAATTACACACTGCTGAAGCTGAGGCAGGCTGTTCAGCTTTGCTGCTTTTCAGCATCTCAGCTGCCTTTCTGCTCTGTGACAGCTCTCCAGGTTTCTTGCCTTCGCCAGGCTGCAACGTGCCCGCTAGTAGCAAGAACTGGGCAGGAGTGGGCAGAGAGCACGGCCATCTGCCAGCAGGTTGCAGCTTGCCCAGGAAAATGAAGTGTCCTTGGAATGTGCAGCAAATCTCATTTCCTGGCAAGGTCGGACTAAGTGAGCAGTGCTGGTACACTTTCTCCTTGAGAACTGGAGCGGAAAAGCTTTTCGCTAAGATGTAGGCGACTAGAGAGGCAGAATACGCAGCTCCGCAGCTGGCCGAAAGCAAGTGCCGCTTCCCGGCGTCTTTCGGCAAAAGCGGCTCTCCGGAGCGCATCGCTGCCGCTCCAGTGATCTGTGCGCGAAGTAGCGGCTTCTTCGCCTCCGGCAGCCGGAGATCGCGGTAGCTTACAAGAGGCGAAGAACGAAGCCGCGAAGAAGCCGGCTTGTGTGCGAAACTCGCAGACAGCTGCAGGACGGTGGCTGCCGCTCTCCTGCCTCTTGAATTCACTTCTGGCATGCCAATGGGAGGTGTTCCAGGACAACCTTCCTGAGTTTTTATTTTAGTTTTCATGCATCCCTCCTTGGAAATTCTTGTTGCTCCCCAGAGGCTCCGAGATGCAGAGAACACGGTGGCAGCTGCTGAAAAGAAGGGCAACTGTGAGTTGGTCAAGAAGCAAGAACACAGGCAGCTGCCTGTGCTTGGCGAGGAGCAGCTGCTGGATTCTTGCAATTGCCTTCAGTGCGCACAGAAGCCCGCTGCTCTGCTGCTTGGTTTTTCGCCTTCAGTCAATTACACACTGCTGAAGTTGAGGCAGGCAGTTCAGCTTTGCTGCTTTTCAGCATCTCAGCTGCCTTTCTGCTCTGTGACAGCTCTCCAGGTTTCTTGCCTTCGCCAGGCTGCAACGTGCCCGCTAGTAGCAAGAACTGGGCAGGAGTGGGCAGAGAGCACGGCCATCTGCCAGCAGGTTGCAGCTTGCCCAGGAAAATGCAGTCTCCTCGGAATGTTCAGCATATCATATTTCCTGGCAAGGTCGGGCTAAGTGAGCAGTGCTGGTACACTTTCTCCTTGAGAACTGGAGCGGAAAAGCTTTTCGCTAAGATGTAGGCGACTAGAGAGGCAGAATACGCAGCTCCGCAGCTGGCCGAAAGCAAGTGCCGCTTCCCGGCGTCTTTCGGCAAAAGCGGCGCTTCGGAGCGCATCGCTGCCGCTCCAGTGATCTGTGCGCGAAGTAGCCGCTTCTTCGCCTCCGGCAGCCGGAGATCGCGCTAGCTTGCAAGAGGCGAAGAACGAAGCCGCGAAGAAGCCGGCTTGTGTGCGAAACTCGCAGACAGCTGCAGGACGGTGGCTGCCGCTCTCCTGCCTCTTGAATTCACTTCTGGCATGCCAATGGGAGGTGTTCCAGGACAACCTTCCTGAGTTTTTATTTTAGTTTTCATGCATCCCTCCTTGGAAATTCTTGTTGCTCCCCAGAGACTCCGAGATGCAGAGAACACGGTGGCAGCTGCTGAAAAGAAGGGCAACTGTGAGTTGGTCAAGAAGCAAGAACACAGGCAGCTGCCTGTGCTTGGCGAGGAGCAGCTGCTGGATTCTTGCAATTGCCTTCAGTGCGCACAGAAGCCCGCTGCTCTGCTGCTTGGTTTTTCGCCTTCAGTCAATTACACACTGCTGAAGTTGAGGCAGGCAGTTCAGCTTTGCTGCTTTTCAGCATCTCAGCTGCCTTTCTGCTCTGTGACAGCTCTCCAGGTTTCTTGCCTTCGCCAGGCTGCAACGTGCCCGCTAGTAGCAAGAACTGGGCAGGAGTGGGCAGAGAGCACGGCCATCTGCCAGCAGGTTGCAGCTTGCCCAGGAAAATGCAGTGTCCTTGGAATGTGCAGCAAATCTCATTTCCTGGCAAGGTCGGGCTAAGTGAGCAGTGCTGGTACACTTTCTCCTTGAGAACTGGAGCGGAAAAGCTTTTCGCTAAGATGTAGGCGACTAGAGAGGCAGAATACGCAGCTCCGCAGCTGGCCGAAAGCAAGTGCCGCTTCCCGGCGTCTTTCGGCAAAAGCGGCGCTTCGGAGCGCATCGCTGCCGCTCCAGTGATCTGTGCGCGAAGTAGCGGCTTCTTCGCCTCCGGCAGCCGGAGATCGCGGTAGCTTGCAAGAGGCGAAGAACGAAGCCGCGAAGAAGCCGGCTTGTGTGCGAAACTCGCAGACAGCTGCAGGACAGTGGCTGCCGCTGTCCTGCCTCTTGAATTCACTTCTGGCATGCCAATGGGAGGTGTTCCAGGACAACTTTCCTGGGTTTTGACGTAGTCGTCATGCATCCCTCCTTGGAAATTCTTGTTGCTCCCCAGAGGCTCCGAGATGCAGAGAACACGGTGGCAGCTGCTGAAAAGAAGGGCAACTGTGAGTTGGTCAAGAAGCAAGAACACAGGCAGCTGCCTGTGCTTGGCGAGGAGCAGCTGCTGGATTCTTGCAATTGCCTTCAGTGCGCACAGAAGCCCGCTGCTCTGCTGCTTGGTTTTTCGCCTTCAGTCAATTACACACTGCTGAAGTTGAGGCAGGCTGTTCAGCTTTGCTGCTTTTCAGCATCTCAGCTGCCTTTCTGCTCTGTGACAGCTCTCCAGGTTTCTTGCCTTCGCCAGGCTGCAACGTGCCCGCTAGTAGCAAGAACTGGGCAGGAGTGGATAGAGAGCACGGCCATCTGCCAGCAGGTTGCAGCTTGCCCAGGAAAATGAAGTGTCCTTGGAATGTGCAGCAAATCTCATTTCCTGGCAAGGTCGGGCTAAGTGAGCAGTGCTGGTACACTTTCTCCTTGAGAACTGGAGCGGAAAAGCTTTTCGCTAAGATGTAGGCGACTAGAGAGGCAGAATACGCAGCTCCGCAGCTGGCCGAAAGCAAGTGCCGCTTGCCGGCGTCTTTCGGCAAAAGCGGCTCTCCGGAGCGCATCGCTGCCGCTCCAGTGATCTGTGCGCGAAGTAGCGGCTTCTTCGCCTCCGGCAGCCGGAGATCGCGGTAGCTTACAAGAGGCGAAGAACGAAGCCGCGAAGAAGCCGGCTTGTGTGCGAAACTCGCAGACAGCCGCAGGATGGTGGCTGCCGCTCTCCTGCCTCTTGAATTCACTTCTGGCATGCCAATGGGAGGTGTTCCAGGACAACTTTCCTGGGTTTTGACATAGTCGTCATGCATCCCTCCTTGGAAATTCTTGTTGCTCCCCAGAGTCTCCGAGATGCAGAGAACACGGTGGCAGCTGCTGAAAAGAAGGGCAACTGTGAGTTGGTCAAGAAGCAAGAACACAGGCAGCTGCCTGTGCTTGGCGAGGAGCAGCTGCTGGATTCTTGCAATTGCCTTCAGTGCGCACAGAAGCCCGCTGCTCTGCTGCTTGGTTTTTCGCCTTCAGTCAATTACACACTGCTGAAGTTGAGGCAGGCAGTTCAGCTTTGCTGCTTTTCAGCATCTCAGCTGCCCTTCTGCTCTGTGACAGCTCTCCAGGTTTCTTGCCTTCGCCAGGCTGCAACGTGCCCGCTAGTAGCAAGAACTGGGCAGGAGTGGGCAGAGAGCACGGCCATCTGCCAGCAGGTTGCAGCTTGCCCAGGAAAATGCAGTGTCCTTGGAATGTGCAGCAAATCTCATTTCCTGGCAAGGTCGGGCTAAGTGAGCAGTGCTGGTACACTTTCTCCTTGAGAACTGGAGCGGAAAAGCTTTTCGCTAAGATGTAGGCGACTAGAGAGGCAGAATACGCAGCTCCGCAGCTGGCCGAAAGCAAGTGCCGCTTCCCGGCGTCTTTCGGCAAAAGCGGCGCTTCGGAGCGCACCGCTGCCGCTCCAGTGATCTGTGCGCGAAGTAACGGCTTCTTCGCCTCCGGCAGCCGGAGATCGCGGTAGCTTGCAAGAGGCGAAGAACGAAGCCGCGAAGAAGCCGGCTTGTGTGCGAAACTCGCAGACAGCTGCAGGACGGTGGCTGCCGCTCTCCTGCCTCTTGAATTCACTCTTGGCATGCCAATGGGAGGTGTTCCAGGACAACTTTCCTGGGTTTTGACATAGTCGTCATGCATCCCTCCTTGGAAATTCTTGTTGCTCCCCAGAGGCTCCGAGATGCAGAGAACACGGTGGCAGCTGCTGAAAAGAAGGGCAACTGTGAGTTGGTCAAGAAGCAAGAACACAGGCAGCTGCCTGTGCTTGGCGAGGAGCAGCTGCTGGATTCTTGCAATTGCCTTCAGTGCGCACAGAAGCCCGCTGCTCTGCTGCTTGGTTTTTCGCCTTCAGTCAATTACACACTGCTGAAGTTGAGGCAGGCAGTTCAGCTTTGCTGCTTTTCAGCATCTCAGCTGCCTTTCTGCTCTGTGACAGCTCTCCAGGTTTCTTGCCTTCGCCAGGCTGCAACGTGCCCGCTAGTAGCAAGAACTGGGCAGGAGTGGGCAGAGAGCACGGCCATCTGCCAGCAGGTTGCAGCTTGCCCAGGAAAATGCAGTCTCCTCGGAATGTGCAGCATATCATATTTCCTGGCAAGGTCGGGCTAAGTGAGCAGTGCTGGTACACTTTCTCCTTGAGAACTGGAGCGGAAAAGCTTTTCGCTAAGATGTAGGCGACTAGAGAGGCAGAATACGCAGCTCCGCAGCTGGCCGAAAGCAAGTGCCGCTTCCCGGCGTCTTTCGGCAAAAGCGGCGCTTCGGAGCGCATCGCTGCCGCTCCAGTGATCTGTGCGCGAAGTAGCCGCTTCTTCGCCTCCGGCAGCCGGAGATCGCGCTAGCTTGCAAGAGGCGAAGAACGAAGCCGCGAAGAAGCCGGCTTGTGTGCGAAACTCGCAGACAGCTGCAGGACGGTGGCTGCTGCTCTCCTGCCTCTTGAATTCACTTCTGGCATGCCAATGGGAGGTGTTCCAGGACAACCTTCCTGAGTTTTTATTTTAGTTTTCATGCATCCCTCCTTGGAAATTCTTGTTGCTCCCCAGAGTCTCCGAGATGCAGAGAACACGGTGGCAGCTGCTGAAAAGAAGGGCAACTGTGAGTTGGTCAAGAAGCAAGAACACAGGCAGCTGCCTGTGCTTGGCGAGGAGCAGCTGCTGGATTCTTGCAATTGCCTTCAGTGCGCACAGAAGCCCGCTGCTCTGCTGCTTGGTTTTTCGCCTTCAGTCAATTACACACTGCTGAAGTTGAGGCAGGCAGTTCAGCTTTGCTGCTTTTCAGCATCTCAGCTGCCTTTCTGCTCTGTGACAGCTCTCCAGGTTTCTTGCCTTCGCCAGGCTGCAACGTGCCCGCTAGTAGCAAGAACTGGGCAGGAGTGGGCAGAGAGCACGGCCATCTGCCAGCAGGTTGCAGCTTGCCCAGGAAAATGCAGTGTCCTTGGAATGTGCAGCAAATCTCATTTCCTGGCAAGGTCGGGCTAAGTGAGCAGTGCTGGTACACTTTCTCCTTGAGAACTGGAGCGGAAAAGCTTTTCGCTAAGATGTAGGCGACTAGAGAGGCAGAATACGCAGCTCCGCAGCTGGCCGAAAGCAAGTGCCGCTTCCCGGCGTCTTTCGGCAAAAGCGGCGCTTCGGAGCGCATCGCTGCCGCTCCAGTGATCTGTGCGCGAAGTAGCCGCTTCTTCGCCTCCGGCAGCCGGAGATCATGGTAGCTTGCAAGAGGCGAAGAACGAAGCCGCGAAGAAGCCGGCTTGTGTGCGAAACTCGCAGACAGCTGCAGGACGGCGGCTGCCGCTCTCCTGCCTCTTGAATTCACTCTTGGCATTCCAATGGGAGGTGTTCCAGGACAACTTTCCTGGGTTTTGACATAGTCGTCATGCATCCCTCCTTGGAAATTCTTGTTGCTCCCTAGAGGCTCCAAGATGCAGAGAACACGGTGGCAGCTGCTGAAAAGAAGGGCAACTGTGAGTTGGTCAAGAAGCAAGAACACAGGCAGCTGCCTGTGCTTGGCGAGGAGCAGCTGCTGGATTCTTGCAATTGCCTTCAGTGCGCACAGAAGCCCGCTGCTCTGCTGCTTGGTTTTTCGCCTTCAGTCAATTACACACTGCTGAAGTTGAGGCAGGCAGTTCAGCTTTGCTGCTTTTCAGCATCTCAGCTGCCTTTCTGCTCTGTGACAGCTCTCCAGGTTTCTTGCCTTCGCCAGGCTGCAACGTGCCCGCTAGTAGCAAGAACTGGGCAGGAGTGGGCAGAGAGCACGGCCATCTGCCAGCAGGTTGCAGCTTGCCCAGGAAAATGAAGTGTCCTTGGAATGTGCAGCAAATCTCATTTCCTGGCAAGGTCGGACTAAGTGAGCAGTGCTGGTACACTTTCTCCTTGAGAACTGGAGCGGAAAAGCTTTTCGCTAAGATGTAGGCGACTAGAGAGGCAGAATACGCAGCTCCGCAGCTGGCCGAAAGCAAGTGCCGCTTCCCGGCGTCTTTCGGCAAAAGCGGCTCTCCGGAGCGCACCGCTGCCGCTCCAGTGATCTGTGCGCGAAGTAGCGGCTTCTTCGCCTCCGGCAGCCGGAGATCGCTGTAGCTTACAAGAGGCGAAGAACGAAGCCGCGAAGAAGCCGGCTTGTGTGCGAAACTCGCAGACAGCCGCAGGACGGTGGCTGCCGCTCTCCTGCCTCTTGAATTCACTTCTGGCATGCCAATGGGAGGTGTTCCAGGACAACTTTCCTGGGTTTTGACATAGTCGTCATGCATCCCTCCTTGGAAATTCTTGTTGCTCCCCAGAGGCTCCGAGATGCAGAGAACACGGTGGCAGCTGCTGAAAAGAAGGGCAACTGTGAGTTGGTCAAGAAGCAAGAACACAGGCAGCTGCCTGTGCTTGGCGAGGAGCAGCTGCTGGATTCTTGCAATTGCCTTCAGTGCGCACAGAAGCCCGCTGCTCTGCTGCTTGGTTTTTCGCCTTCAGTCAATTACACACTGCTGAAGTTGAGGCAGGCAGTTCAGCTTTGCTGCTTTTCAGCATCTCAGCTGCCCTTCTGCTCTGTGACAGCTCTCCAGGTTTCTTGCCTTCGCCAGGCTGCAACGTGCCCGCTAGTAGCAAGAACTGGGCAGGAGTGGGCAGAGAGCACGGCCATCTGCCAGCAGGTTGCAGCTTGCCCAGGAAAATGAAGTGTCCTTGGAATGTGCAGCAAATCTCATTTCCTGGCAAGGTCGGGCTAAGTGAGCAGTGCTGGTACACTTTCTCCTTGAGAACTGGAGCGGAAAAGCTTTTCGCTAAGATGTAGGCGACTAGAGAGGCAGAATACGCAGCTCCGCAGCTGGCCGAAAGCAAGTGCCGCTTCCCGGCGTCTTTCGGCAAAAGCGGCTCTCCGGAGCGCATCGCTGCCGCTCCAGTGATCTGTGCGCGAAGTAGCGGCTTCTTCGCCTCCGGCAGCCGGAGATCGCGGTAGCTTACAAGAGGCGAAGAACGAAGCCGCGAAGAAGCCGGCTTGTGTGCGAAACTCGCAGACAGCCGCAGGACGGTGGCTGCCGCTCTCCTGCCTCTTGAATTCACTTCTGGCATGCCAATGGGAGGTGTTCCAGGACAACCTTCCTGAGTTTTTATTTTAGTTTTCATGCATCCCTCCTTGGAAATTCTTGTTGCTCCCCAGAGTCTCCGAGATGCAGAGAACACGGTGGCAGCTGCTGAAAAGAAGGGCAACTGTGAGTTGGTCAAGAAGCAAGAACACAGGCAGCTGCCTGTGCTTGGCGAGGAGCAGCTGCTGGATTCTTGCAATTGCCTTCAGTGCGCACAGAAGCCCGCTGCTCTGCTGCTTGGTTTTTCGCCTTCAGTCAATTACACACTGCTGAAGTTGAGGCAGGCAGTTCAGCTTTGCTGCTTTTCAGCATCTCAGCTGCCTTTCTGCTCTGTGACAGCTCTCCAGGTTTCTTGCCTTCGCCAGGCTGCAACGTGCCCGCTAGTAGCAAGAACTGGGCAGGAGTGGGCAGAGAGCACGGCCATCTGCCAGCAGGTTGCAGCTTGCCCAGGAAAATGCAGTGTCCTTGGAATGTGCAGCAAATCTCATTTCCTGGCAAGGTCGGGCTAAGTGAGCAGTGCTGGTACACTTTCTCCTTGAGAACTGGAGCGGAAAAGCTTTTCGCTAAGATGTAGGCGACTAGAGAGGCAGAATACGCAGCTCCGCAGCTGGCCGAAAGCAAGTGCCGCTTCCCGGCGTCTTTCGGCAAAAGCGGCGCTTCGGAGCGCATCGCTGCCGCTCCAGTGATCTGTGCGCGAAGTAGCGGCTTCTTCGCCTCCGGCAGCCGGAGATCGCGCTAGCTTGCAAGAGGCGAAGAACGAAGCCGCGAAGAAGCCGGCTTGTGTGCGAAACTCGCAGACAGCTGCAGGACAGTGGCTGCCGCTGTCCTGCCTCTTGAATTCACTTCTGGCATGCCAATGGGAGGTGTTCCAGGACAACTTTCCTGGGTTTTGACATAGTCGTCATGCATCCCTCCTTGGAAATTCTTGTTGCTCCCCAGAGGCTCCGAGATGCAGAGAACACGGTGGCAGCTGCTGAAAAGAAGGGCAACTGTGAGTTGGTCAAGAAGCAAGAACACAGGCAGCTGCCTGTGCTTGGCGAGGAGCAGCTGCTGGATTCTTGCAATTGCCTTCAGTGCGCACAGAAGCCCGCTGCTCTGCTGCTTGGTTTTTCGCCTTCAGTCAATTACACACTGCTGAAGTTGAGGCAGGCAGTTCAGCTTTGCTGCTTTTCAGCATCTCAGCTGCCCTTCTGCTCTGTGACAGCTCTCCAGGTTTCTTGCCTTCGCCAGGCTGCAACGTGCCCGCTAGTAGCAAGAACTGGGCAGGAGTGGGCAGAGAGCACGGCCATCTGCCAGCAGGTTGCAGCTTGCCCAGGAAAATGCAGTGTCCTTGGAATGTGCAGCAAATCTCATTTCCTGGCAAGGTCGGGCTAAGTGAGCAGTGCTGGTACACTTTCTCCTTGAGAACTGGAGCGGAAAAGCTTTTCGCTAAGATGTAGGCGACTAGAGAGGCAGAATACGCAGCTCCGCAGCTGGCCGAAAGCAAGTGCCGCTTCCCGGCGTCTTTCGGCAAAAGCGGCGCTTCGGAGCGCACCGCTGCCGCTCCAGTGATCTGTGCGCGAAGTAACGGCTTCTTCGCCTCAGGCAGCCGGAGATCGCGGTAGCTTGCAAGAGGCGAAGAACGAAGCCGCGAAGAAGCCGGCTTGTGTGCGAAACTCGCAGACAGCTGCAGGACGGTGGCTGCCGCTCTCCTGCCTCTTGAATTCACTCTTGGCATTCCAATGGGAGGTGTTCCAGGACAACTTTCCTGGGTTTTGACATAGTCGTCATGCATCCCTCCTTGGAAACTCTTGTTGCTCCCCAGAGGCTCCGAGATGCAGAGAACACGGTGGCAGCTGCTGAAAAGAAGGGCAACTGTGAGTTGGTCAAGAAGCAAGAACACAGTCAGCTGCCTGTGCTTGGCAAGGAGCAGCTGCTGGATTCTTGCAATTGCCTTCAGTGCGCACAGAAGCCCGCTGCTCTGCTGCTTGGTTTTTCGCCTTCAGTCAATTACACACTGCTGAAGTTGAGGCAGGCAGTTCAGCTTTGCTGCTTTTCAGCATCTCAGCTGCCTTTCTGCTCTGTGACAGCTCTCCAGGTTTCTTGCCTTCGCCAGGCTGCAACGTGCCCGCTAGTAGCAAGAACTGGGCAGGAGTGGGCAGAGAGCACGGCCATCTGCCAGCAGGTTGCAGCTTGCCCAGGAAAATGCAGTGTCCTTGGAATGTGCAGCAAATCTCATTTCCTGGCAAGGTCGGGCTAAGTGAGCAGTGCTGGTACACTTTCTCCTTGAGAACTGGAGCGGAAAAGCTTTTCGCTAAGATGTAGGCGACTAGAGAGGCAGAATACGCAGCTCCGCAGCTGGCCGAAAGCAAGTGCCGCTTCCCGGCGTCTTTCGGCAAAAGCGGCTCTCCGGAGCGCATCGCTGCCGCTCCAGTGATCTGTGCGCGAAGTAGCGGCTTCTTCGCCTCCGGCAGCCGGAGATCGCGGTAGCTTACAAGAGGCGAAGAACGAAGCCGCGAAGAAGCCGGCTTGTGTGCGAAACTCGCAGACAGCCGCAGGACGGTGGCTGCCGCTCTCCTGCCTCTTGAATTCACTTCTGGCATGCCAATGGGAGGTGTTCCAGGACAACCTTCCTGAGTTTTTATTTTAGTTTTCATGCATCCCTCCTTGGAAATTCTTGTTGCTCCCCAGAGTCTCCGAGATGCAGAGAACACGGTGGCAGCTGCTGAAAAGAAGGGCAACTGTGAGTTGGTCAAGAAGCAAGAACACAGGCAGCTGCCTGTGCTTGGCGAGGAGCAGCTGCTGGATTCTTGCAATTGCCTTCAGTGCGCACAGAAGCCCGCTGCTCTGCTGCTTGGTTTTTCGCCTTCAGTCAATTACACACTGCTGAAGTTGAGGCAGGCAGTTCAGCTTTGCTGCTTTTCAGCATCTCAGCTGCCTTTCTGCTCTGTGACAGCTCTCCAGGTTTCTTGCCTTCGCCAGGCTGCAACGTGCCCGCTAGTACCAAGAACTGGGCAGGAGTGGGCAGAGAGCACGGCCATCTGCCAGCAGGTTGCAGCTTGCCCAGGAAAATGCAGTCTCCTCGGAATGTGCAGCATATCATATTTCCTGGCAAGGTCGGGCTAAGTGAGCAGTGCTGGTACACTTTCTCCTTGAGAACTGGAGCGGAAAAGCTTTTCGCTAAGATGTAGGCGACTAGAGAGGCAGAATACGCAGCTCCGCAGCTGGCCGAAAGCAAGTGCCGCTTCCCGGCGTCTTTCGGCAAAAGCGGCGCTTCGGAGCGCATCGCTGCCGCTCCAGTGATCTGTGCGCGAAGTAGCCGCTTCTTCGCCTCCGGCAGCCGGAGATCGCGCTAGCTTGCAAGAGGCGAAGAACGAAGCCGCGAAGAAGCCGGCTTGTGTGCGAAACTCGCAGACAGCTGCAGGACGGTGGCTGCTGCTCTCCTGCCTCTTGAATTCACTTCTGGTATGCCAATGGGAGGTGTTCCAGGACAACCTTCCTGAGTTTTTATTTTAGTTTTCATGCATCCCTCCTTGGAAATTCTTGTTGCTCCCCAGAGTCTCCGAGATGCAGAGAACACGGTGGCAGCTGCTGAAAAGAAGGGCAACTGTGAGTTGGTCAAGAAGCAAGAACACAGGCAGCTGCCTGTGCTTGGCGAGGAGCAGCTGCTGGATTCTTGCAATTGCCTTCAGTGCGCACAGAAGCCCGCTGCTCTGCTGCTTGGTTTTTCGCCTTCAGTCAATTACACACTGCTGAAGTTGAGGCAGGCAGTTCAGCTTTGCTGCTTTTCAGCATCTCAGCTGCTTTCTGCTCTTTGACAGCTCTCGAGGTGAAATAGAGATTTTTAGCGTTGGTTTAACAAAATGAATTAAGCATTTCTAGTTTAGCTTGTAGAGTTATGTGTTGAATTTTCAACCTTTTGCTTAAGAAACCTCTGCCTAATAGAAAGGGCAAAGGAAAATGCAAATTTCTGAAGCTTCTTGCATAAAGAACAATACCAGAAGAAGGAAAGAACCCAGATAAAGAAGCTCCTCTGTCTCCAAGCCTATCAAGACTGACAGACGTACTCAGAGAAGCACCAAAGGACCAAAAGCGCACGCGCAGAGAGGAAAAGTTCAAAAGTTCAATCATGAGGAAGACCACAATTTTCAGCCTCAGGACCACCAAGAGACCCCCGTACGACCACCACAGCAAACCACGCATGCCCAGAAGGGCGTGGACTTACTTAGCATGAGAAGCGAGGACAGGCGGGGCCAGGGGTTGAATATGCATGAAAAAGTTGTGCAATGTTTTGCATATGGAACGTCTTTAAGAATAAAAGTGTGGGTCAGACTGAGGCTCGGGGCACAAGTTTTGGAGAGCTATCTCACTTGTGCCGGGCGCTGACATACATACCCACTTCATAACTACCCCAGGTTATGGAGTCTATTGATTTCTTCCGCGTATCGTTTCAGTTGGCGACCACGAAGGGACTGCTCTGCTCACCCGCAGGTCCGGTTGGGAGCAGACACCCTCAGGCGCCACAGGGCTTTTCCCCGGAGGGACTCTGCGCCTCGGCTGTACACTGCGGGGAGCAGACCACGGCCCGTCGACTAGCGGATGAAAGCGGTATGTGTTAATTTATTTTCTTACGGTTGGCACTGATAAGTCGCAAAAAGATGTTTTTGCGCGCAGGTTTGCCTAGGGGCTTGCAAGCAGACCGCCATCGGGGGAGAGGCCGGCGGCGGGAGGACCTCCCCAGCTGATAGCGCGGCTCGGGGAGGGCGAAATCGCGATTTCAGTGTGTGGTGTGTGTCCCGATTGCAGTGTAGTGTGTCTGTTACGTCCGGACGTGCGTGCTTGTGCGTGTGTGTGTATGTGTGAGTGGAACGGTGAAGCGCGGTGCGGCCTTGCTAAGATACAGAGAGGCGGCGCGGTGGTGCTAGAGAGCGCATGCGCAGGGCAGCTCTCAGCCCACACTACCTGATCGTGCGGGTAGTGCGCGCTCTACCCGATAGAGCGGGTGGTGCGCATGCGTGGCACGGGCTGTCTCTGGCGAGCTGGGGGAGTGCGGCGCGGGGCTTAAGTCGGGGCTTGCAAAGGTGCTTTAGGCGCGGCCCAGCTGATAGCGCAGCGGGCGCGCGGGCACAAGCCGCGGTTTGAGGAGCTGCTTTGAACGCCGCTAGCTGATAGCGCAGCTAGTGGGAGCGTGGTACAAGCTAGGAGTTACAAGCACCGCTTACAAGCATCGCTAGTTGGTAAAAAGCTTGCAAAAGTAGCCGGCGAGCCCGGCTGGGCTAAGAGTTAAGTGTTTGTTATACAATAGCACTGCCCTTCAGTGTTAAAAGCTGTCACTGGTGCAGGAGGAGGGGTTGGGGAAGGCAGTCTAGGGTTGCCATGGGAAACAGCAGTTGTATGAGTTCTCCACCCCCTTTTGGAAGAGAATTGTACCCTCCCCCTGTCCTGTCAGTTATTGTTCAAGTCTGCCCCTTAGCCTAGAATCTTCTCTGTTCCACGTTTTCCCTTTGGTTCTTCCACCAAGAACACTCCTTTCCCTTTTCCCCACTGGTTAATGTTATATTTCCCCTCCCTTTAGCCTTCTCCCGATTGTACCCTCGAATGCTAAACCCTCCTACCCCTACGCAGTAAAAGAATCCTCAGCCCGCCCTTCGGGGCTCTCGGAATCTGCCTCCCTTCTGCTTCGTTGTCTCCCTGTTTGCCCCTTCTGCGACCCTTCAATCAACGAGCAGGATTTCAGCAGCCCGAGTGTCCCTCCCGTTCTTCTGGTGGACCCTCAGATGTACCAGCTATCCGAGCTTCGTGCCGAGTGGCTAAAAGCCCCCACGGCTCGGCAACTGGGAGATCCTTTGCATTACAGGGCGAATAAAGGGGGGATGAATGTGTGTGAATGAGAGGCTGTAAGAGCCCGTCTGAAGCCCCTCATTTTCCATTCTGCCTTCCGATTGCCACAAGAAAGAATCCCTTCCCCCACTGTAGTTCCGGCTTAGAACAGGACACAGCACAGGTGGGACCACTGAACCGTCATGCTGGCTGTTCCAAACAAGGCCTGGTAAGAACTTGGCAAGGAGTTGGCAAGGACTTGGCAAAGACCTGACATGGAGCCAGCACGGGACAGCCTGATGCGCAGCCTGCTTCTAATCTCCGTTCTTAAGCCAAATGAACTTTTGGGGTGACTCTCGCGGTCCTTCATTGAAGACCCCTCATCTGCCTCGTTACCACTGTGACAAAGAAAGAATGAGAACCCTCCTCCCAAGGACTGAGACTGAGACCCCTGCTATAGGGAGGAGGGGAAATTGGTGCTCTGACCACTAATGACATGACCTGTTTCCCTTCAGTGATTCAAATGGACTTATTCTTCATTGGATTCGTCTTGCTTTGGTGGTTTCTGTGGACTCACCCGTTCCCTCGGGGCGATTACAATGGACTTTCATTATTACACTTGTTCCCCCCCTCTCTCCTCTGTGGATTATAACTGGAGCCCCGAGTCGACCAGAACTTCGAAGACTCCCCCGACACGACAGACGGATCCCCATCGTCCGGAGCACTGAGGATCTCGCCTGTGTTGGTAGCTATTCCCATATCCCTCTTCTCTCTCTAACCTTTTATCTCCTTTCAGATCCCCACTATCGCGTTTACTGTTTTGGCCCCTACTAAAGGTGCATTTGTTGTGATTAACTGATAGTCCCTTGTTGTTTGCCTTTGTTGCACTTTTGGGATGGGTGAAAAGAACCATCACGACACCCCGCCATAAGCGGATCGTGACAGAGGCGGGCTGGTTACCCCAGACCTGCTAAGCGAGAGCGACAGTCTCCCATGCTGCGTTTCCGTCTTTTTCGCGAGAAAAGCGGCCAGTAAAGAGACGAAGCGAGTAATAAAAAGAGTGAGAGAACCCCCCCTGGGACTGGGTCTCAGAGAAAGAGTGGGACCCCTTAGTGGGGGGGGGGGGGGGGGGGAGTAAAAGGTAATTAATTAGAAAAAAAAAATGAATTAAAAGGTAAAAAGAGGGTTTTCTTGGCATAATCTATTGGGGAAAAATAAAAGGTAAAATGTGTAGGAGGGGCCCCTAAAAATTCTGCTGGATTGAGGGATAAGAATGCCCAAGAACATCCAAGATCAAACCTGCTGGATTGAGGGATTAATATTCCAAGAGCATCCAGGGTTGATTCAAACCTGCTGGATTGAGGGATTAATGTTCCAAGAGCATCCAGGGTTAAGTCAAACCTGCTGGGTTGAGGGATTAACATTGCAAGAGCACCCAGAATTAAGTTTGCTGGGTTGTTGAGAGCAGCCAAGATTGAGTAAAAATTTTGCCAGTTTGAAGAGAAGTCTGACAGGATCTAGAGTTGGGAACCACACAGCTAGATTGAGGGGTATCCAAGAACACTGGGACTAGCCAGGGACACCTAAAAGTGTAATAGGTGTGTTGAAAAAGAAAAGGTACCTTGTTGTTGTGGTTGTTTTGTTATGTGTAAGAGTAAGTAAAATAAAGTTAAGTGAATGTAGACGAAGGAAAGTATATGTATGCATCCTGCCCTGTTAAGCAGCCTCACTGTGCTTCCCTGCTGTCACCAACAAACACAAGTTACGAACCCTCAGAACTAAAAAGTTCAATCAAATATTGCTTCCATTGATGACCATGATATTGTCTATAATACCTTGTTCCAACTTATGTTATGTAAGTGTTAATACCCCTATCCTACCAGTTGGTAAACCTGATGGGTCATACCGGTTAGTACAGGATCTGCGGGCCATAAACAAGGTCACTGAGGATCTGTATCCTGTCGTGGCCAATCCCTACACGTTATTAACTTGCTTAACAGCCGAGCTAACTTGGTTTACCGTTTTAGATTGAAAAGATGCCTTCTTTTGCCTTCCTATCCACGAAGCCAGAAAATTTTTGCATTTGAATGGGAAAATCCTAAGAGCGGGCCAAGAACTCAACTGACATGGACCAGACTCCCACAAGGATTCAAAAACTCACCCACTTTGTTTGGAGAACAACTTGCAAAAGAATTAGAGACCTGAGAAGCCCCTCCAGAGGAAGGGAAGTTGCTAGAGTACGTAGATGACATCCTGATAGCCACACGGACAAGGGAAGCATGCACGGCCTGGACGATAAGCCTCTTGAACTTTTTGGGGCTCCAAGGGTACCGAGTATCAAAGAAAAAAGCCCAAGTAGTAAAACAGAAAGTAACTTATCTGGGCTACGAAGTCAGTGCTAGACAACGTACCTTGGGCCAAAGCCGGAAGGAGGCAATATGCCAGAGCCCAAAACCTCAGACTGTAAAGGAACTACGAACTTTCCTGAGGATGACAGGGTGGTGCAGGTTATGGATCTATAACTATGGACTGTTTGTTAAGCCCTTCTATGAACTGATTGCAACTGAAAGCAGGAACATCCAAGAGACAAAGGAAGCTACGCAAGCTTTCAACCAGCTGAAAAAAGCCCTCATGTCAGCTCCAGCCCTGAGATTGCCGGACGTGAGTAAGCCTTTCCTTTTATTCTCCCATGAGAAGCAAGGAATCGCCTTAGGAATACTAGCACAGGACCTCGGCCCATATCGGAGAGCAGTGGCTTACTTCTCTAAGCAATTGGATACAGCAGCTAAAGGGTGGCCTGGGTGCCTCAGAGCTGTTGCAGCAGTCGTACTGAACATCCAAGAGGCACACAAATTCACCCTAGGCCAGAAAAGAACTGTGCTAGTGTCTCACACAGTGTCTGCAGTGCTAGAGGTAAAAGGTGGGCATTGGCTTTCCCCACAACGGCTCCTGAGATACCAAGCTATCATAGCGGAGCAAGATGATGTAGAGATAGTAGTGGCTAACATTGTCAATCCAGCCTCCTTCCTCAGTAGAAACCAAGGGGAACCAGTGGAACATGACTGCCTGGAGACCATTGAAGCCACCTACTCCAGCTGCCCTGACTTGAAGGACACCCCTCTGGAGAATGCAGAAGTCTCGTTTACTGATGGAAGCAGTTATATCATCAGTGGAAAACGGCACGCCGGGTAGGCAGTTCCAACGTGCAAGGAAGTAATATCATCTGGGCCCCTGCCAACAAATACCTCTGCACAGAAGGCCGAGATAATTGCTCTAACTCGGGCCCTAGAATTGGCAAGAGGGAAAGAAATAAACATATACACGGACTCGAAGTATGCATTTGGAGTAGTGCATGCTCACAGAGCCATTTAGAAAGAGAGAGGACTGCTGAACTCTCAAGGGAAAAATATTAAAGATGCATCAGAAGTACTGCGACTTCTAGAAGCAGTCCAGTTGCCAGAGAAAGTAGCGATCATGCACATTAAGGCACATCAGAAGATCAACTCAGAATTGGAAGAAGGAAACGAGCTGGCAGATAGGGAAGCAAAAGAAGCAGCAAGACGGGCAAATTTCCCCTAAAGGTAAGCCAAGATACAACAAACTAGAAAAAAAATTAATCTATGAGCAAAAAGGAGACTATAACCAAGAGGGATGGGCCACCATAGAAGGAAAATTACTTCTACCCTCCTATTTCTGATGGTCCCTAATAAAGGAAGAACACCAGAAAACCATTGGGGTATTGATGCTCTAGCATAACTAGACATTTACAACTCGACAATGTGACCTTTGCCTCCAGACCAACCCCAAAAATACTCCCAAACCAAAGCTTAGCCAGATTAGGAAGGGTCATGGGCCGGAGCAGCAATGGCAGATAGATTGTACAGAATTGCCAAGAAAAGGGGGGTATAAGTTTTTACTGGTGCTAACAGATACCTTTTCAGGATGGCCAGAAGCATTCCCCACCAGGACTTCTAAAGCTCAAGAAGTAACTAAGGTATTGGTACAAGAAAACATACCACGCTTTAGAGTCCTGGCCACAATCTCCTCAAATAGAGGACCACATTTTATCGTAAAATTAGTGCAACAAGTTAGCCAATACTTGAACATAGACTGAGAACTTCACACCCCATATAACCCACAATCAAGTGGTCAGGTAAAAAAAATGAACCATTTGATCAAACAACAAATTGTACAATTGGGACAAGAAGCTAATTTGTCATGGACTCAATCCCTCCCATTAGCACTACTGCAGATCCGAACCAAACCCAAGACTAAAGAAAAGCTAAACCACTTTGAATTGCTTTATGAAAAACCATATGGGGTGCGAAAGAGAATGTCTACCCAAGACATGTCACTAACCTCCTGTATGTTAAGTCTCTTAACTTGGTGTATCCAGCACCAATCACTAGCTAATAAACACAAGTCATAACTAGTGAAATACGCTGTTTAGAACACTTTATGTCACCCAATTACAATTCTATTAATTTTAGTTACTGTAAGTTTAATGATGTCTACTTTAACACTCATGTAGAATTCGAGGATGTTAAAACACATGGCCAGTCTGACATCACTCTCTAGAACTCCTAGAATCTTACTGAAAGAGGACGGTCATGATAGTAGATCAGAATTTAAATCAAGACCCCTGTAGTAAAAGAATTTACTCTATTTTAAGAAAAGGGGGGACTGAAGCAGAGATTTTTAGAGTTAGGTTAACAAAATGAATGAAGCATTTCTAATTTAGCTTGTAGAGTTATGTGTTGAATTTTCAACCTTTTACTTAAGAAACCTCTGCCTAGTACAAAGGGCATAGGAAAATGCAAATTTCTGAAGCTTCTTGCATAAAGAACAATACCAGAAGAAGGAAAGAACCCAGATAAAGAAGCTCCTCTGTCTCCAAGGCTATCAAGACTGACAGACGTACTCAGATAAGCACCAAAGGACCAAAAGCGCACGCGCAGAGAGGAAAAGTTCAAAAGTTCAATCATGAGGAAGACCACAATCGTCAGCCTCAGGACCACCAAGAGACCCCCGTACGACCACCACAGCAAACCACGCATGCCCAGAAGGACGTGGACTTACTTAGCATGAGAAGCGAGGACAGGCGGGGCCAGGGGTTGAATATGCATGAAAAAGTTGTGCAATGTTTTGCATATGGAACGACTTTAAGAATAAAAGTGTGGGTCAGACTGAGGCTCGGGGCACAAGTTTTGGAGAGCTATCTCACTTGTGCCGGGCGCTGACATACATACCCACTTCATAACTACCCCAGGTTATGGAGTCTATTGATTTATTCCGCGTATCGTTTCAGAGGTTTCTTCCCTTCGCCAGGCTGCAACGTGCCCGCTACTACCCAGAGCTGGGCAGGAGTGGGCAGAGAGCACGGCCATCTGCCAGCAGGTTGCAGCTTGCCCAGGAAAATGAAGTGTCCTTGGAATGTGCAGCAAATCTTATTTCCTGGCAAGGTCGGGCTAAGTGAGCAGTGCTGGTACACTTTCTCCTTGAGAACTGGAGCGGAAAAGCTTTTCGCTAAGATGTAGGCGACTAGAGAGGCAGAATACGCAGCTCCGCAGCTGGCCGAAAGCAAGTGCCGCTTCCCGGCGTCTTTCGGCAAAAGCGGCGCTTCGGAGCGCACCGCTGCCGCTCCAGTGATCTGTGCGCGAAGTAGCGGCTTCTTCGCCTCCGGCAGCCGGAGATCGCGGTAGCTTACAAGAGGCGAAGAACGAAGCCGCGAAGAAGCCGGCTTGTGTGCGAAGCTCGCACACAGCCGCAGGACGGTGGCTGCCGCTCTCCTGCCTCTTGAATTCACTTCTGGCATGCCAATGGGAGGTGTTCCAGGACAACTTTCCTGGGTTTTCACATAGTCGTCATGCATCCCTCCTTGGAAATTCTTTTTGCTCCCCAGAGGCTCCGAGATGCAGAGAACACGGTGGCAGCTGCTGAAAAGAAGGGCAACTGTGAGTTGGTCAAGAAGCAAGAACATAGGCAGCTGCCTGTGCTTGGCAAGGAGCAGCTGCTGGATTCTTGCAATTGCCTTCAGTGCGCACAGAAGCCCGCTGCTCTGCTGCTTGGTTTTTCGCCTTCAGTCAATTACACACTGCTGAAGTTGAGGCAGGCAGTTCAGCTTTGCTGCTTTTCAGCATCTCAGCTGCCTTTCTGCTCTGTGACAGCTCTCCAGGTTTCTTGCCTTCGCCAGGCTGCAACGTGCCCGCTAGTAGCAAGAACTGGGCAGGAGTGGGCAGAGAGCACGGCCATCTGCCAGCAGGTTGCAGCTTGCCCAGGAAAATGCAGTCTCCTCGGAATGTGCAGCATATCATATTTCCTGGCAAGGTCGGGCTAAGTGAGCAGTGCTGGTACACTTTCTCCTTGAGAACTGGAGCGGAAAAGCTTTTCGCTAAGATGTAGGCGACTAGAGAGGCAGAATACGCAGCTCCGCAGCTGGCCGAAAGCAAGTGCCGCTTCCCGGCGTCTTTCGGCAAAAGCGGCGCTTCGGAGCGCATCGCTGCCGCTCCAGTGATCTGTGCGCGAAGTAGCGGCTTCTTCGCCTCCGGCAGCCGGAGATCGCGGTAGCTTGCAAGAGGCGAAGAACGAAGCCGCGAAGAAGCCGGCTTGTGTGCGAAACTCGCAGACAGCTGCAGGACGGTGGCTGCCGCTCTCCTGCCTCTTGAATTCACTTCTGGTATGCCAATGGGAGGTGTTCCAGGACAACCTTCCTGAGTTTTTATTTTAGTTTTCATGCATCCCTCCTTGGAAATTCTTGTTGCTCCCCAGAGGCTCCGAGATGCAGAGAACACGGTGGCAGCTGCTGAAAAGAAGGGCAACTGTGAGTTGGTCAAGAAGCAAGAACACAGGCAGCTGCCTGTGCTTGGCGAGGAGCAGCTGCTGGATTCTTGCAATTGCCTTCAGTGCGCACAGAAGCCCGCTGCTCTGCTGCTTGGTTTTTCGCCTTCAGTCAATTACACACTGCTGAAGTTGAGGCAGGCAGTTCAGCTTTGCTGCTTTTCAGCATCTCAGCTGCCTTTCTGCTCTGTGACAGCTCTCCAGGTTTCTTGCCTTCGCCAGGCTGCAACGTGCCCGCTAGTAGCAAGAACTGGGCAGGAGTGGGCAGAGAGCACGGCCATCTGCCAGCAGGTTGCAGCTTGCCCAGGAAAATGAAGTGTCCTTGGAATGTGCAGCAAATCTCATTTCCTGGCAAGGTCGGGCTAAGTGAGCAGTGCTGGTACACTTTCTCCTTGAGAACTGGAGCGGAAAAGCTTTTCGCTAAGATGTAGGCGACTAGAGAGGCAGAATACGCAGCTCCGCAGCTGGCCGAAAGCAAGTGCCGCTTCCCGGCGTCTTTCGGCAAAAGCGGCGCTTCGGAGCGCATCGCTGCCGCTCCAGTGATCTGTGCGCGAAGTAGCGGCTTCTTCGCCTCCGGCAGCCGGAGATCGCGCTAGCTTGCAAGAGGCGAAGAACGAAGCCGCGAAGAAGCCGGCTTGAGTGCGAAACTCGCAGACAGCTGCAGGACAGTGGCTGCCGCTGTCCTGCCTCTTGAATTCACTTCTGGCATGCCAATGGGAGGTGTTCCAGGACAACTTTCCTGGGTTTTGACGTAGTCGTCATGCATCCCCCCTTGGAAATTCTTGTTGCTCCCCAGAGGCTCCGAGATGCAGAGAACACGGTGGCAGCTGCTGAAAAGAAGGGCAACTGTGAGTTGGTCAAGAAGCAAGAACACAGGCAGCTGCCTGTGCTTGGCAAGGAGCAGCTGCTGGATTCTTGCAATTGCCTTCAGTGCGCACAGAAGCCCGCTGCTCTGCTGCTTGGTTTTTCGCCTTCAGTCAATTACACACTGCTGAAGTTGAGGCAGGCTGTTCAGCTTTGCTGCTTTTCATCATCTCAGCTGCCTTTCTGCTCTGTGACAGCTCTCCAGGTTTCTTGCCTTCGCCAGGCTGCAACGTGCCCGCTAGTAGCAAGAACTGGGCAGGAGTGGATAGAGAGCACGGCCATCTGCCAGCAGGTTGCAGCTTGCCCAGGAAAATGAAGTGTCCTTGGAATGTGCAGCAAATCTCATTTCCTGGCAAGGTCGGGCTAAGTGAGCAGTGCTGGTACACTTTCTCCTTGAGAACTGGAGCGGAAAAGCTTTTCGCTAAGATGTAGGCGACTAGAGAGGCAGAATACGCAGCTCCGCAGCTGGCCGAAAGCAAGTGCCGCTTCCCGGCGTCTTTCGGCAAAAGCGGCGCTTCGGAGCGCATCGCTGCCGCTCCAGTGATCTGTGCGCGAAGTAGCGGCTTCTTCGCCTCCGGCAGCCGGAGATCGCGGTAGCTTGCAAGAGGCGAAGAACGAAGCCGCGAAGAAGCCGGCTTGTGTGCGAAACTCGCAGACAGCTGCAGGACGGTGGCTGCCGCTCTCCTGCCTCTTGAATTCACTTCTGGTATGCCAATGGGAGGTGTTCCAGGACAACCTTCCTGAGTTTTTATTTTAGTTTTCATGCATCCCTCCTTGGAAATTCTTGTTGCTCCCCAGAGGCTCCGAGATGCAGAGAACACGGTGGCAGCTGCTGAAAAGAAGGGCAACTGTGAGTTGGTCAAGAAGCAAGAACACAGGCAGCTGCCTGTGCTTGGCGAGGAGCAGCTGCTGGATTCTTGCAATTGCCTTCAGTGCGCACAGAAGCCCGCTGCTCTGCTGCTTGGTTTTTCGCCTTCAGTCAATTACACACTGCTGAAGTTGAGGCAGGCAGTTCAGCTTTGCTGCTTTTCAGCATCTCAGCTGCCTTTCTGCTCTGTGACAGCTCTCCAGGTTTCTTGCCTTCGCCAGGCTGCAACGTGCCCGCTAGTAGCAAGAACTGGGCAGGAGTGGGCAGAGAGCACGGCCATCTGCCAGCAGGTTGCAGCTTGCCCAGGAAAATGAAGTGTCCTTGGAATGTGCAGCAAATCTCATTTCCTGGCAAGGTCGGGCTAAGTGAGCAGTGCTGGTACACTTTCTCCTTGAGAACTGGAGCGGAAAAGCTTTTCGCTAAGATGTAGGCGACTAGAGAGGCAGAATACGCAGCTCCGCAGCTGGCCGAAAGCAAGTGCCGCTTCCCGGCGTCTTTCGGCAAAAGCGGCGCTTCGGAGCGCATCGCTGCCGCTCCAGTGATCTGTGCGCGAAGTAGCGGCTTCTTCGCCTCCGGCAGCCGGAGATCGCGGTAGCTTGCAAGAGGCGAAGAACGAAGCCGCGAAGAAGCCGGCTTGAGTGCGAAACTCGCAGACAGCTGCAGGACGGCGGCTGCCGCTCTCCTGCCTCTTGAATTCACTCTTGGCATTCCAATGGGAGGTGTTCCAGGACAACTTTCCTGGGTTTTGACATAGTCGTCATGCATCCCTCCTTGGAAATTCTTGTTGCTCCCTAGAGGCTCCAAGATGCAGAGAACACGGTGGCAGCTGCTGAAAAGAAGGGCAACTGTGAGTTGGTCAAGAAGCAAGAACACAGGCAGCTGCCTGTGCTTGGCGAGGAGCAGCTGCTGGATTCTTGCAATTGCCTTCAGTGCGCACAGAAGCCCGCTGCTCTGCTGCTTGGTTTTTCGCCTTCAGTCAATTACACACTGCTGAAGTTGAGGCAGGCTGTTCAGCTTTGCTGCTTTTCAGCATCTCAGCTGCCTTTCTGCTCTGTGACAGCTCTCCAGGTTTCTTGCCTTCGCCAGGCTGCAACGTGCCCGCTAGTAGCAAGAACTGGGCAGGAGTGGATAGAGAGCACGGCCATCTGCCAGCAGGTTGCAGCTTGCCCAGGAAAATGAAGTGTCCTTGGAATGTGCAGCAAATCTCATTTCCTGGCAAGGTCGGGCTAAGTGAGCAGTGCTGGTACACTTTCTCCTTGAGAA
The DNA here is from genome assembly GCF_024509145.1 of Vidua macroura. Taxonomy (NCBI): domain Eukaryota; kingdom Metazoa; phylum Chordata; class Aves; order Passeriformes; family Viduidae; genus Vidua; species Vidua macroura. The sequence goes on along the minus strand of NC_071582.1, from coordinate 4,958,159 downwards.
CTGGAGCGGAAAAGCTTTTCGCTAAGATGTAGGCGACTAGAGAGGCAGAATACGCAGCTCCGCAGCTGGCCGAAAGCAAGTGCCGCTTGCCGGCGTCTTTCGGCAAAAGCGGCTCTCCGGAGCGCATCGCTGCCGCTCCAGTGATCTGTGCGCGAAGTAGCGGCTTCTTCGCCTCCGGCAGCCGGAGATCGCGGTAGCTTACAAGAGGCGAAGAACGAAGCCGCGAAGAAGCCGGCTTGTGTGCGAAACTCGCAGACAGCCGCAGGATGGTGGCTGCCGCTCTCCTGCCTCTTGAATTCACTTCTGGCATGCCAATGGGAGGTGTTCCAGGACAACTTTCCTGGGTTTTGACATAGTCGTCATGCATCCCTCCTTGGAAATTCTTGTTGCTCCCCAGAGGCTCCGAGATGCAGAGAACACGGTGGCAGCTGCTGAAAAGAAGGGCAACTGTGAGTTGGTCAAGAAGCAAGAACACAGGCAGCTGCCTGTGCTTGGCAAGGAGCAGCTGCTGGATTCTTGCAATTGCCTTCAGTGCGCACAGAAGCCCGCTGCTCTGCTGCTTGGTTTTTCGCCTTCAGTCAATTACACACTGCTGAAGTTGAGGCAGGCAGTTCAGCTTTGCTGCTTTTCAGCATCTCAGCTGCCTTTCTGCTCTGTGACAGCTCTCCAGGTTTCTTGCCTTCGCCAGGCTGCAACGTGCCCGCTAGTAGCAAGAACTGGGCAGGAGTGGGCAGAGAGCACGGCCATCTGCCAGCAGGTTGCAGCTTGCCCAGGAAAATGCAGTCTCCTCGGAATGTGCAGCATATCATATTTCCTGGCAAGGTCGGGCTAAGTGAGCAGTGCTGGTACACTTTCTCCTTGAGAACTGGAGCGGAAAAGCTTTTCGCTAAGATGTAGGCGACTAGAGAGGCAGAATACGCAGCTCCGCAGCTGGCCGAAAGCAAGTGCCGCTTCCCGGCGTCTTTCGGCAAAAGCGGCGCTTCGGAGCGCATCGCTGCCGCTCCAGTGATCTGTGCGCGAAGTAGCCGCTTCTTCGCCTCCGGCAGCCGGAGATCGCGCTAGCTTGCAAGAGGCGAAGAACGAAGCCGCGAAGAAGCCGGCTTGTGTGCGAAACTCGCAGACAGCTGCAGGACGGTGGCTGCTGCTCTCCTGCCTCTTGAATTCACTTCTGGTATGCCAATGGGAGGTGTTCCAGGACAACCTTCCTGAGTTTTTATTTTAGTTTTCATGCATCCCTCCTTGGAAATTCTTGTTGCTCCCCAGAGGCTCCGAGATGCAGAGAACACGGTGGCAGCTGCTGAAAAGAAGGGCAACTGTGAGTTGGTCAAGAAGCAAGAACACAGGCAGCTGCCTGTGCTTGGCGAGGAGCAGCTGCTGGATTCTTGCAATTGCCTTCAGTGCGCACAGAAGCCCGCTGCTCTGCTGCTTGGTTTTTCGCCTTCAGTCAATTACACACTGCTGAAGTTGAGGCAGGCAGTTCAGCTTTGCTGCTTTTCAGCATCTCAGCTGCCTTTCTGCTCTGTGACAGCTCTCCAGGTTTCTTGCCTTCGCCAGGCTGCAACGTGCCCGCTAGTAGCAAGAACTGGGCAGGAGTGGGCAGAGAGCACGGCCATCTGCCAGCAGGTTGCAGCTTGCCCAGGAAAATGAAGTGTCCTTGGAATGTGCAGCAAATCTCATTTCCTGGCAAGGTCGGACTAAGTGAGCAGTGCTGGTACACTTTCTCCTTGAGAACTGGAGCGGAAAAGCTTTTCGCTAAGATGTAGGCGACTAGAGAGGCAGAATACGCAGCTCCGCAGCTGGCCGAAAGCAAGTGCCGCTTCCCGGCGTCTTTCGGCAAAAGCGGCTCTCCGGAGCGCACCGCTGCCGCTCCAGTGATCTGTGCGCGAAGTAGCGGCTTCTTCGCCTCCGGCAGCCGGAGATCGCTGTAGCTTACAAGAGGCGAAGAACGAAGCCGCGAAGAAGCCGGCTTGTGTGCGAAACTCGCAGACAGCCGCAGGACGGTGGCTGCCGCTCTCCTGCCTCTTGAATTCACTTCTGGCATGCCAATGGGAGGTGTTCCAGGACAACCTTCCTGAGTTTTTATTTTAGTTTTCATGCATCCCTCCATGGAAACTCTTCTTGCTCCCCAGAGGCTCCGAGATGCAGAGAACACAATGGCAGCTGCTGAAAAGAAGAGCAACTGTGAGTTGGTCAAGAAGCAAGAACACAGGCAGCTGCCTGTGCTTGGCGAGGAGCAGCTGCTGGATTCTTGCAATTGCCTTCAGTGCGCACAGAAGCCCGCTGCTCTGCTGCTTGGTTTTTCGCCTTCAGTCAATTACACACTGCTGAAGTTGAGGCAGGCTGTTCAGCTTTGCTGCTTTTCATCATCTCAGCTGCCTTTCTGCTCTGTGACAGCTCTCCAGGTTTCTTGCCTTCGCCAGGCTGCAACGTGCCCGCTAGTAGCAAGAACTGGGCAGGAGTGGATAGAGAGCACGGCCATCTGCCAGCAGGTTGCAGCTTGCCCAGGAAAATGAAGTGTCCTTGGAATGTGCAGCAAATCTCATTTCCTGGCAAGGTCGGGCTAAGTGAGCAGTGCTGGTACACTTTCTCCTTGAGAACTGGAGCGGAAAAGCTTTTCGCTAAGATGTAGGCGACTAGAGAGGCAGAATACGCAGCTCCGCAGCTGGCCGAAAGCAAGTGCCGCTTCCCGGCGTCTTTCGGCAAAAGCGGCTCTCCGGAGCGCATCGCTGCCGCTCCAGTGATCTGTGCGCGAAGTAGCGGCTTCTTCGCCTCCGGCAGCCGGAGATCGCGGTAGCTTACAAGAGGCGAAGAACGAAGCCGCGAAGAAGCCGGCTTGTGTGCGAAACTCGCAGACAGGCGCAGGATGGTGGCTGCCGCTCTCCTGCCTCTTGAATTCACTTCTGGCATGCCAATGGGAGGTGTTCCAGGACAACTTTCCTGGGTTTTGACATAGTCGTCATGCATCCCTCCTTGGAAATTCTTGTTGCTCCCCAGAGGCTCCGAGATGCAGAGAACACGGTGGCAGCTGCTGAAAAGAAGGGCAACTGTGAGTTGGTCAAGAAGCAAGAACACAGGCAGCTGCCTGTGCTTGGCGAGGAGCAGCTGCTGGATTCTTGCAATTGCCTTCAGTGCGCACAGAAGCCCGCTGCTCTGCTGCTTGGTTTTTCGCCTTCAGTCAATTACACACTGCTGAAGTTGAGGCAGGCAGTTCAGCTTTGCTGCTTTTCAGCATCTCAGCTGCCTTTCTGCTCTGTGACAGCTCTCCAGGTTTCTTGCCTTCGCCAGGCTGCAACGTGCCCGCTAGTAGCAAGAACTGGGCAGGAGTGGGCAGAGAGCACGGCCATCTGCCAGCAGGTTGCAGCTTGCCCAGGAAAATGCAGTGTCCTTGGAATGTGCAGCAAATCTCATTTCCTGGCAAGGTCGGGCTAAGTGAGCAGTGCTGGTACACTTTCTCCTTGAGAACTGGAGCGGAAAAGCTTTTCGCTAAGATGTAGGCGACTAGAGAGGCAGAATACGCAGCTCCGCAGCTGGCCGAAAGCAAGTGCCGCTTCCCGGCGTCTTTCGGCAAAAGCGGCTCTCCGGAGCGCATCGCTGCCGCTCCAGTGATCTGTGCGCGAAGTAGCGGCTTCTTCGCCTCCGGCAGCCGGAGATCGCGGTAGCTTACAAGAGGCGAAGAACGAAGCCGCGAAGAAGCCGGCTTGTGTGCGAAACTCGCAGACAGCCGCAGGACGGTGGCTGCCGCTCTCCTGCCTCTTGAATTCACTTCTGGCATGCCAATGGGAGGTGTTCCAGGACAACCTTCCTGAGTTTTTATTTTAGTTTTCATGCATCCCTCCTTGGAAATTCTTGTTGCTCCCCAGAGGCTCCGAGATGCAGAGAACACGGTGGCAGCTGCTGAAAAGAAGGGCAACTGTGAGTTGGTCAAGAAGCAAGAACACAGGCAGCTGCCTGTGCTTGGCGAGGAGCAGCTGCTGGATTCTTGCAATTGCCTTCAGTGCGCACAGAAGCCCGCTGCTCTGCTGCTTGGTTTTTCGCCTTCAGTCAATTACACACTGCTGAAGTTGAGGCAGGCAGTTCAGCTTTGCTGCTTTTCAGCATCTCAGCTGCCTTTCTGCTCTGTGACAGCTCTCCAGGTTTCTTGCCTTCGCCAGGCTGCAACGTGCCCGCTAGTACCAAGAACTGGGCAGGAGTGGGCAGAGAGCACGGCCATCTGCCAGCAGGTTGCAGCTTGCCCAGGAAAATGCAGTCTCCTCGGAATGTGCAGCATATCATATTTCCTGGCAAGGTCGGGCTAAGTGAGCAGTGCTGGTACACTTTCTCCTTGAGAACTGGAGCGGAAAAGCTTTTCGCTAAGATGTAGGCGACTAGAGAGGCAGAATACGCAGCTCCGCAGCTGGCCGAAAGCAAGTGCCGCTTCCCGGCGTCTTTCGGCAAAAGCGGCGCTTCGGAGCGCATCGCTGCCGCTCCAGTGATCTGTGCGCGAAGTAGCCGCTTCTTCGCCTCCGGCAGCCGGAGATCGCGCTAGCTTGCAAGAGGCGAAGAACGAAGCCGCGAAGAAGCCGGCTTGTGTGCGAAACTCGCAGACAGCTGCAGGACGGTGGCTGCTGCTCTCCTGCCTCTTGAATTCACTTCTGGTATGCCAATGGGAGGTGTTCCAGGACAACCTTCCTGAGTTTTTATTTTAGTTTTCATGCATCCCTCCTTGGAAATTCTTGTTGCTCCCCAGAGTCTCCGAGATGCAGAGAACACGGTGGCAGCTGCTGAAAAGAAGGGCAACTGTGAGTTGGTCAAGAAGCAAGAACACAGGCAGCTGCCTGTGCTTGGCGAGGAGCAGCTGCTGGATTCTTGCAATTGCCTTCAGTGCGCACAGAAGCCCGCTGCTCTGCTGCTTGGTTTTTCGCCTTCAGTCAATTACACACTGCTGAAGTTGAGGCAGGCAGTTCAGCTTTGCTGCTTTTCAGCATCTCAGCTGCTTTCTGCTCTTTGACAGCTCTCGAGGTGAAATAGAGATTTTTAGCGTTGGTTTAACAAAATGAATTAAGCATTTCTAGTTTAGCTTGTAGAGTTATGTGTTGAATTTTCAACCTTTTGCTTAAGAAACCTCTGCCTAATAGAAAGGGCAAAGGAAAATGCAAATTTCTGAAGCTTCTTGCATAAAGAACAATACCAGAAGAAGGAAAGAACCCAGATAAAGAAGCTCCTCTGTCTCCAAGCCTATCAAGACTGACAGACGTACTCAGAGAAGCACCAAAGGACCAAAAGCGCACGCGCAGAGAGGAAAAGTTCAAAAGTTCAATCATGAGGAAGACCACAATTTTCAGCCTCAGGACCACCAAGAGACCCCCGTACGACCACCACAGCAAACCACGCATGCCCAGAAGGGCGTGGACTTACTTAGCATGAGAAGCGAGGACAGGCGGGGCCAGGGGTTGAATATGCATGAAAAAGTTGTGCAATGTTTTGCATATGGAACGTCTTTAAGAATAAAAGTGTGGGTCAGACTGAGGCTCGGGGCACAAGTTTTGGAGAGCTATCTCACTTGTGCCGGGCGCTGACATACATACCCACTTCATAACTACCCCAGGTTATGGAGTCTATTGATTTCTTCCGCGTATCGTTTCAGTTGGCGACCACGAAGGGACTGCTCTGCTCACCCGCAGGTCCGGTTGGGAGCAGACACCCTCAGGCGCCACAGGGCTTTTCCCCGGAGGGACTCTGCGCCTCGGCTGTACACTGCGGGGAGCAGACCACGGCCCGTCGACTAGCGGATGAAAGCGGTATGTGTTAATTTATTTTCTTACGGTTGGCACTGATAAGTCGCAAAAAGATGTTTTTGCGCGCAGGTTTGCCTAGGGGCTTGCAAGCAGACCGCCATCGGGGGAGAGGCCGGCGGCGGGAGGACCTCCCCAGCTGATAGCGCGGCTCGGGGAGGGCGAAATCGCGATTTCAGTGTGTGGTGTGTGTCCCGATTGCAGTGTAGTGTGTCTGTTACGTCCGGACGTGCGTGCTTGTGCGTGTGTGTGTATGTGTGAGTGGAACGGTGAAGCGCGGTGCGGCCTTGCTAAGATACAGAGAGGCGGCGCGGTGGTGCTAGAGAGCGCATGCGCAGGGCAGCTCTCAGCCCACACTACCTGATCGTGCGGGTAGTGCGCGCTCTACCCGATAGAGCGGGTGGTGCGCATGCGTGGCACGGGCTGTCTCTGGCGAGCTGGGGGAGTGCGGCGCGGGGCTTAAGTCGGGGCTTGCAAAGGTGCTTTAGGCGCGGCCCAGCTGATAGCGCAGCGGGCGCGCGGGCACAAGCCGCGGTTTGAGGAGCTGCTTTGAACGCCGCTAGCTGATAGCGCAGCTAGTGGGAGCGTGGTACAAGCTAGGAGTTACAAGCACCGCTTACAAGCATCGCTAGTTGGTAAAAAGCTTGCAAAAGTAGCCGGCGAGCCCGGCTGGGCTAAGAGTTAAGTGTTTGTTATACAATAGCACTGCCCTTCAGTGTTAAAAGCTGTCACTGGTGCAGGAGGAGGGGTTGGGGAAGGCAGTCTAGGGTTGCCATGGGAAACAGCAGTTGTATGAGTTCTCCACCCCCTTTTGGAAGAGAATTGTACCCTCCCCCTGTCCTGTCAGTTATTGTTCAAGTCTGCCCCTTAGCCTAGAATCTTCTCTGTTCCACGTTTTCCCTTTGGTTCTTCCACCAAGAACACTCCTTTCCCTTTTCCCCACTGGTTAATGTTATATTTCCCCTCCCTTTAGCCTTCTCCCGATTGTACCCTCGAATGCTAAACCCTCCTACCCCTACGCAGTAAAAGAATCCTCAGCCCGCCCTTCGGGGCTCTCGGAATCTGCCTCCCTTCTGCTTCGTTGTCTCCCTGTTTGCCCCTTCTGCGACCCTTCAATCAACGAGCAGGATTTCAGCAGCCCGAGTGTCCCTCCCGTTCTTCTGGTGGACCCTCAGATGTACCAGCTATCCGAGCTTCGTGCCGAGTGGCTAAAAGCCCCCACGGCTCGGCAACTGGGAGATCCTTTGCATTACAGGGCGAATAAAGGGGGGATGAATGTGTGTGAATGAGAGGCTGTAAGAGCCCGTCTGAAGCCCCTCATTTTCCATTCTGCCTTCCGATTGCCACAAGAAAGAATCCCTTCCCCCACTGTAGTTCCGGCTTAGAACAGGACACAGCACAGGTGGGACCACTGAACCGTCATGCTGGCTGTTCCAAACAAGGCCTGGTAAGAACTTGGCAAGGAGTTGGCAAGGACTTGGCAAAGACCTGACATGGAGCCAGCACGGGACAGCCTGATGCGCAGCCTGCTTCTAATCTCCGTTCTTAAGCCAAATGAACTTTTGGGGTGACTCTCGCGGTCCTTCATTGAAGACCCCTCATCTGCCTCGTTACCACTGTGACAAAGAAAGAATGAGAACCCTCCTCCCAAGGACTGAGACTGAGACCCCTGCTATAGGGAGGAGGGGAAATTGGTGCTCTGACCACTAATGACATGACCTGTTTCCCTTCAGTGATTCAAATGGACTTATTCTTCATTGGATTCGTCTTGCTTTGGTGGTTTCTGTGGACTCACCCGTTCCCTCGGGGCGATTACAATGGACTTTCATTATTACACTTGTTCCCCCCCTCTCTCCTCTGTGGATTATAACTGGAGCCCCGAGTCGACCAGAACTTCGAAGACTCCCCCGACACGACAGACGGATCCCCATCGTCCGGAGCACTGAGGATCTCGCCTGTGTTGGTAGCTATTCCCATATCCCTCTTCTCTCTCTAACCTTTTATCTCCTTTCAGATCCCCACTATCGCGTTTACTGTTTTGGCCCCTACTAAAGGTGCATTTGTTGTGATTAACTGATAGTCCCTTGTTGTTTGCCTTTGTTGCACTTTTGGGATGGGTGAAAAGAACCATCACGACACCCCGCCATAAGCGGATCGTGACAGAGGCGGGCTGGTTACCCCAGACCTGCTAAGCGAGAGCGACAGTCTCCCATGCTGCGTTTCCGTCTTTTTCGCGAGAAAAGCGGCCAGTAAAGAGACGAAGCGAGTAATAAAAAGAGTGAGAGAACCCCCCCTGGGACTGGGTCTCAGAGAAAGAGTGGGACCCCTTAGTGGGGGGGGGGGGGGGGGGAGTAAAAGGTAATTAATTAGAAAAAAAAAATGAATTAAAAGGTAAAAAGAGGGTTTTCTTGGCATAATCTATTGGGGAAAAATAAAAGGTAAAATGTGTAGGAGGGGCCCCTAAAAATTCTGCTGGATTGAGGGATAAGAATGCCCAAGAACATCCAAGATCAAACCTGCTGGATTGAGGGATTAATATTCCAAGAGCATCCAGGGTTGATTCAAACCTGCTGGATTGAGGGATTAATGTTCCAAGAGCATCCAGGGTTAAGTCAAACCTGCTGGGTTGAGGGATTAACATTGCAAGAGCACCCAGAATTAAGTTTGCTGGGTTGTTGAGAGCAGCCAAGATTGAGTAAAAATTTTGCCAGTTTGAAGAGAAGTCTGACAGGATCTAGAGTTGGGAACCACACAGCTAGATTGAGGGGTATCCAAGAACACTGGGACTAGCCAGGGACACCTAAAAGTGTAATAGGTGTGTTGAAAAAGAAAAGGTACCTTGTTGTTGTGGTTGTTTTGTTATGTGTAAGAGTAAGTAAAATAAAGTTAAGTGAATGTAGACGAAGGAAAGTATATGTATGCATCCTGCCCTGTTAAGCAGCCTCACTGTGCTTCCCTGCTGTCACCAACAAACACAAGTTACGAACCCTCAGAACTAAAAAGTTCAATCAAATATTGCTTCCATTGATGACCATGATATTGTCTATAATACCTTGTTCCAACTTATGTTATGTAAGTGTTAATACCCCTATCCTACCAGTTGGTAAACCTGATGGGTCATACCGGTTAGTACAGGATCTGCGGGCCATAAACAAGGTCACTGAGGATCTGTATCCTGTCGTGGCCAATCCCTACACGTTATTAACTTGCTTAACAGCCGAGCTAACTTGGTTTACCGTTTTAGATTGAAAAGATGCCTTCTTTTGCCTTCCTATCCACGAAGCCAGAAAATTTTTGCATTTGAATGGGAAAATCCTAAGAGCGGGCCAAGAACTCAACTGACATGGACCAGACTCCCACAAGGATTCAAAAACTCACCCACTTTGTTTGGAGAACAACTTGCAAAAGAATTAGAGACCTGAGAAGCCCCTCCAGAGGAAGGGAAGTTGCTAGAGTACGTAGATGACATCCTGATAGCCACACGGACAAGGGAAGCATGCACGGCCTGGACGATAAGCCTCTTGAACTTTTTGGGGCTCCAAGGGTACCGAGTATCAAAGAAAAAAGCCCAAGTAGTAAAACAGAAAGTAACTTATCTGGGCTACGAAGTCAGTGCTAGACAACGTACCTTGGGCCAAAGCCGGAAGGAGGCAATATGCCAGAGCCCAAAACCTCAGACTGTAAAGGAACTACGAACTTTCCTGAGGATGACAGGGTGGTGCAGGTTATGGATCTATAACTATGGATTGTTTGTTAAGCCCTTCTATGAACTGATTGCAACTGAAAGCAGGAACATCCAAGAGACAAAGGAAGCTACGCAAGCTTTCAACCAGCTGAAAAAAGCCCTCATGTCAGCTCCAGCCCTGAGATTGCCGGACGTGAGTAAGCCTTTCCTTTTATTCTCCCATGAGAAGCAAGGAATCGCCTTAGGAATACTAGCACAGGACCTCGGCCCATATCGGAGAGCAGTGGCTTACTTCTCTAAGCAATTGGATACAGCAGCTAAAGGGTGGCCTGGGTGCCTCAGAGCTGTTGCAGCAGTCGTACTGAACATCCAAGAGGCACACAAATTCACCCTAGGCCAGAAAAGAACTGTGCTAGTGTCTCACACAGTGTCTGCAGTGCTAGAGGTAAAAGGTGGGCATTGGCTTTCCCCACAACGGCTCCTGAGATACCAAGCTATCATAGCGGAGCAAGATGATGTAGAGATAGTAGTGGCTAACATTGTCAATCCAGCCTCCTTCCTCAGTAGAAACCAAGGGGAACCAGTGGAACATGACTGCCTGGAGACCATTGAAGCCACCTACTCCAGCTGCCCTGACTTGAAGGACACCCCTCTGGAGAATGCAGAAGTCTCGTTTACTGATGGAAGCAGTTATATCATCAGTGGAAAACGGCACGCCGGGTAGGCAGTTCCAACGTGCAAGGAAGTAATATCATCTGGGCCCCTGCCAACAAATACCTCTGCACAGAAGGCCGAGATAATTGCTCTAACTCGGGCCCTAGAATTGGCAAGAGGGAAAGAAATAAACATATACACGGACTCGAAGTATGCATTTGGAGTAGTGCATGCTCACAGAGCCATTTAGAAAGAGAGAGGACTGCTGAACTCTCAAGGGAAAAATATTAAAGATGCATCAGAAGTACTGCGACTTCTAGAAGCAGTCCAGTTGCCAGAGAAAGTAGCGATCATGCACATTAAGGCACATCAGAAGATCAACTCAGAATTGGAAGAAGGAAACGAGCTGGCAGATAGGGAAGCAAAAGAAGCAGCAAGACGGGCAAATTTCCCCTAAAGGTAAGCCAAGATACAACAAACTAGAAAAAAAATTAATCTATGAGCAAAAAGGAGACTATAACCAAGAGGGATGGGCCACCATAGAAGGAAAATTACTTCTACCCTCCTATTTCTGATGGTTCCTAATAAAGGAAGAACACCAGAAAACCATTGGGGTATTGATGCTCTAGCATAACTAGACATTTACAACTCGACAATGTGACCTTTGCCTCCAGACCAACCCCAAAAATACTCCCAAACCAAAGCTTAGCCAGATTAGGAAGGGTCATGGGCCGGAGCAGCAATGGCAGATAGATTGTACAGAATTGCCAAGAAAAGGGGGGTATAAGTTTTTACTGGTGCTAACAGATACCTTTTCAGGATGGCCAGAAGCATTCCCCACCAGGACTTCTAAAGCTCAAGAAGTAACTAAGGTATTGGTACAAGAAAACATACCACGCTTTAGAGTCCTGGCCACAATCTCCTCAAATAGAGGACCACATTTTATCGTAAAATTAGTGCAACAAGTTAGCCAATACTTGAACATAGACTGAGAACTTCACACCCCATATAACCCACAATCAAGTGGTCAGGTAAAAAAAATGAACCATTTGATCAAACAACAAATTGTACAATTGGGACAAGAAGCTAATTTGTCATGGACTCAATCCCTCCCATTAGCACTACTGCAGATCCGAACCAAACCCAAGACTAAAGAAAAGCTAAACCACTTTGAATTGCTTTATGAAAAACCATATGGGGTGCGAAAGAGAATGTCTACCCAAGACATGTCACTAACCTCCTGTATGTTAAGTCTCTTAACTTGGTGTATCCAGCACCAATCACTAGCTAATAAACACAAGTCATAACTAGTGAAATACGCTGTTTAGAACACTTTATGTCACCCAATTACAATTCTATTAATTTTAGTTACTGTAAGTTTAATGATGTCTACTTTAACACTCATGTAGAATTCGAGGATGTTAAAACACATGGCCAGTCTGACATCACTCTCTAGAACTCCTAGAATCTTACTGAAAGAGGACGGTCATGATAGTAGATCAGAATTTAAATCAAGACCCCTGTAGTAAAAGAATTTACTCTATTTTAAGAAAAGGGGGGACTGAAGCAGAGATTTTTAGAGTTAGGTTAACAAAATGAATGAAGCATTTCTAATTTAGCTTGTAGAGTTATGTGTTGAATTTTCAACCTTTTACTTAAGAAACCTCTGCCTAGTACAAAGGGCATAGGAAAATGCAAATTTCTGAAGCTTCTTGCATAAAGAACAATACCAGAAGAAGGAAAGAACCCAGATAAAGAAGCTCCTCTGTCTCCAAGGCTATCAAGACTGACAGACGTACTCAGATAAGCACCAAAGGACCAAAAGCGCACGCGCAGAGAGGAAAAGTTCAAAAGTTCAATCATGAGGAAGACCACAATCGTCAGCCTCAGGACCACCAAGAGACCCCCGTACGACCACCACAGCAAACCACGCATGCCCAGAAGGACGTGGACTTACTTAGCATGAGAAGCGAGGACAGGCGGGGCCAGGGGTTGAATATGCATGAAAAAGTTGTGCAATGTTTTGCATATGGAACGACTTTAAGAATAAAAGTGTGGGTCAGACTGAGGCTCGGGGCACAAGTTTTGGAGAGCTATCTCACTTGTGCCGGGCGCTGACATACATACCCACTTCATAACTACCCCAGGTTATGGAGTCTATTGATTTATTCCGCGTATCGTTTCAGAGGTTTCTTCCCTTCGCCAGGCTGCAACGTGCCCGCTACTACCCAGAGCTGGGCAGGAGTGGGCAGAGAGCACGGCCATCTGCCAGCAGGTTGCAGCTTGCCCAGGAAAATGAAGTGTCCTTGGAATGTGCAGCAAATCTTATTTCCTGGCAAGGTCGGGCTAAGTGAGCAGTGCTGGTACACTTTCTCCTTGAGAACTGGAGCGGAAAAGCTTTTCGCTAAGATGTAGGCGACTAGAGAGGCAGAATACGCAGCTCCGCAGCTGGCCGAAAGCAAGTGCCGCTTCCCGGCGTCTTTCGGCAAAAGCGGCGCTTCGGAGCGCACCGCTGCCGCTCCAGTGATCTGTGCGCGAAGTAGCGGCTTCTTCGCCTCCGGCAGCCGGAGATCGCGGTAGCTTACAAGAGGCGAAGAACGAAGCCGCGAAGAAGCCGGCTTGTGTGCGAAGCTCGCACACAGCCGCAGGACGGTGGCTGCCGCTCTCCTGCCTCTTGAATTCACTTCTGGCATGCCAATGGGAGGTGTTCCAGGACAACTTTCCTGGGTTTTCACATAGTCGTCATGCATCCCTCCTTGGAAATTCTTTTTGCTCCCCAGAGGCTCCGAGATGCAGAGAACACGGTGGCAGCTGCTGAAAAGAAGGGCAACTGTGAGTTGGTCAAGAAGCAAGAACATAGGCAGCTGCCTGTGCTTGGCAAGGAGCAGCTGCTGGATTCTTGCAATTGCCTTCAGTGCGCACAGAAGCCCGCTGCTCTGCTGCTTGGTTTTTCGCCTTCAGTCAATTACACACTGCTGAAGTTGAGGCAGGCAGTTCAGCTTTGCTGCTTTTCAGCATCTCAGCTGCCTTTCTGCTCTGTGACAGCTCTCCAGGTTTCTTGCCTTCGCCAGGCTGCAACGTGCCCGCTAGTAGCAAGAACTGGGCAGGAGTGGGCAGAGAGCACGGCCATCTGCCAGCAGGTTGCAGCTTGCCCAGGAAAATGCAGTCTCCTCGGAATGTGCAGCATATCATATTTCCTGGCAAGGTCGGGCTAAGTGAGCAGTGCTGGTACACTTTCTCCTTGAGAACTGGAGCGGAAAAGCTTTTCGCTAAGATGTAGGCGACTAGAGAGGCAGAATACGCAGCTCCGCAGCTGGCCGAAAGCAAGTGCCGCTTCCCGGCGTCTTTCGGCAAAAGCGGCGCTTCGGAGCGCATCGCTGCCGCTCCAGTGATCTGTGCGCGAAGTAGCGGCTTCTTCGCCTCCGGCAGCCGGAGATCGCGGTAGCTTGCAAGAGGCGAAGAACGAAGCCGCGAAGAAGCCGGCTTGTGTGCGAAACTCGCAGACAGCTGCAGGACGGTGGCTGCCGCTCTCCTGCCTCTTGAATTCACTTCTGGTATGCCAATGGGAGGTGTTCCAGGACAACCTTCCTGAGTTTTTATTTTAGTTTTCATGCATCCCTCCTTGGAAATTCTTGTTGCTCCCCAGAGGCTCCGAGATGCAGAGAACACGGTGGCAGCTGCTGAAAAGAAGGGCAACTGTGAGTTGGTCAAGAAGCAAGAACACAGGCAGCTGCCTGTGCTTGGCGAGGAGCAGCTGCTGGATTCTTGCAATTGCCTTCAGTGCGCACAGAAGCCCGCTGCTCTGCTGCTTGGTTTTTCGCCTTCAGTCAATTACACACTGCTGAAGTTGAGGCAGGCAGTTCAGCTTTGCTGCTTTTCAGCATCTCAGCTGCCTTTCTGCTCTGTGACAGCTCTCCAGGTTTCTTGCCTTCGCCAGGCTGCAACGTGCCCGCTAGTAGCAAGAACTGGGCAGGAGTGGGCAGAGAGCACGGCCATCTGCCAGCAGGTTGCAGCTTGCCCAGGAAAATGAAGTGTCCTTGGAATGTGCAGCAAATCTCATTTCCTGGCAAGGTCGGGCTAAGTGAGCAGTGCTGGTACACTTTCTCCTTGAGAACTGGAGCGGAAAAGCTTTTCGCTAAGATGTAGGCGACTAGAGAGGCAGAATACGCAGCTCCGCAGCTGGCCGAAAGCAAGTGCCGCTTCCCGGCGTCTTTCGGCAAAAGCGGCGCTTCGGAGCGCATCGCTGCCGCTCCAGTGATCTGTGCGCGAAGTAGCGGCTTCTTCGCCTCCGGCAGCCGGAGATCGCGGTAGCTTGCAAGAGGCGAAGAACGAAGCCGCGAAGAAGCCGGCTTGAGTGCGAAACTCGCAGACAGCTGCAGGACAGTGGCTGCCGCTGTCCTGCCTCTTGAATTCACTTCTGGCATGCCAATGGGAGGTGTTCCAGGACAACTTTCCTGGGTTTTGACGTAGTCGTCATGCATCCCCCCTTGGAAATTCTTGTTGCTCCCCAGAGGCTCCGAGATGCAGAGAACACGGTGGCAGCTGCTGAAAAGAAGGGCAACTGTGAGTTGGTCAAGAAGCAAGAACACAGGCAGCTGCCTGTGCTTGGCAAGGAGCAGCTGCTGGATTCTTGCAATTGCCTTCAGTGCGCACAGAAGCCCGCTGCTCTGCTGCTTGGTTTTTCGCCTTCAGTCAATTACACACTGCTGAAGTTGAGGCAGGCTGTTCAGCTTTGCTGCTTTTCATCATCTCAGCTGCCTTTCTGCTCTGTGACAGCTCTCCAGGTTTCTTGCCTTCGCCAGGCTGCAACGTGCCCGCTAGTAGCAAGAACTGGGCAGGAGTGGATAGAGAGCACGGCCATCTGCCAGCAGGTTGCAGCTTGCCCAGGAAAATGAAGTGTCCTTGGAATGTGCAGCAAATCTCATTTCCTGGCAAGGTCGGGCTAAGTGAGCAGTGCTGGTACACTTTCTCCTTGAGAACTGGAGCGGAAAAGCTTTTCGCTAAGATGTAGGCGACTAGAGAGGCAGAATACGCAGCTCCGCAGCTGGCCGAAAGCAAGTGCCGCTTCCCGGCGTCTTTCGGCAAAAGCGGCGCTTCGGAGCGCATCGCTGCCGCTCCAGTGATCTGTGCGCGAAGTAGCGGCTTCTTCGCCTCCGGCAGCCGGAGATCGCGGTAGCTTGCAAGAGGCGAAGAACGAAGCCGCGAAGAAGCCGGCTTGTGTGCGAAACTCGCAGACAGCTGCAGGACGGTGGCTGCCGCTCTCCTGCCTCTTGAATTCACTTCTGGTATGCCAATGGGAGGTGTTCCAGGACAACCTTCCTGAGTTTTTATTTTAGTTTTCATGCATCCCTCCTTGGAAATTCTTGTTGCTCCCCAGAGGCTCCGAGATGCAGAGAACACGGTGGCAGCTGCTGAAAAGAAGGGCAACTGTGAGTTGGTCAAGAAGCAAGAACACAGGCAGCTGCCTGTGCTTGGCGAGGAGCAGCTGCTGGATTCTTGCAATTGCCTTCAGTGCGCACAGAAGCCCGCTGCTCTGCTGCTTGGTTTTTCGCCTTCAGTCAATTACACACTGCTGAAGTTGAGGCAGGCAGTTCAGCTTTGCTGCTTTTCAGCATCTCAGCTGCCTTTCTGCTCTGTGACAGCTCTCCAGGTTTCTTGCCTTCGCCAGGCTGCAACGTGCCCGCTAGTAGCAAGAACTGGGCAGGAGTGGGCAGAGAGCACGGCCATCTGCCAGCAGGTTGCAGCTTGCCCAGGAAAATGAAGTGTCCTTGGAATGTGCAGCAAATCTCATTTCCTGGCAAGGTCGGGCTAAGTGAGCAGTGCTGGTACACTTTCTCCTTGAGAACTGGAGCGGAAAAGCTTTTCGCTAAGATGTAGGCGACTAGAGAGGCAGAATACGCAGCTCCGCAGCTGGCCGAAAGCAAGTGCCGCTTCCCGGCGTCTTTCGGCAAAAGCGGCGCTTCGGAGCGCATCGCTGCCGCTCCAGTGATCTGTGCGCGAAGTAGCGGCTTCTTCGCCTCCGGCAGCCGGAGATCGCGGTAGCTTGCAAGAGGCGAAGAACGAAGCCGCGAAGAAGCCGGCTTGAGTGCGAAACTCGCAGACAGCTGCAGGACGGCGGCTGCCGCTCTCCTGCCTCTTGAATTCACTCTTGGCATTCCAATGGGAGGTGTTCCAGGACAACTTTCCTGGGTTTTGACATAGTCGTCATGCATCCCTCCTTGGAAATTCTTGTTGCTCCCTAGAGGCTCCAAGATGCAGAGAACACGGTGGCAGCTGCTGAAAAGAAGGGCAACTGTGAGTTGGTCAAGAAGCAAGAACACAGGCAGCTGCCTGTGCTTGGCGAGGAGCAGCTGCTGGATTCTTGCAATTGCCTTCAGTGCGCACAGAAGCCCGCTGCTCTGCTGCTTGGTTTTTCGCCTTCAGTCAATTACACACTGCTGAAGTTGAGGCAGGCTGTTCAGCTTTGCTGCTTTTCAGCATCTCAGCTGCCTTTCTGCTCTGTGACAGCTCTCCAGGTTTCTTGCCTTCGCCAGGCTGCAACGTGCCCGCTAGTAGCAAGAACTGGGCAGGAGTGGATAGAGAGCACGGCCATCTGCCAGCAGGTTGCAGCTTGCCCAGGAAAATGAAGTGTCCTTGGAATGTGCAGCAAATCTCATTTCCTGGCAAGGTCGGGCTAAGTGAGCAGTGCTGGTACACTTTCTCCTTGAGAACTGGAGCGGAAAAGCTTTTCGCTAAGATGTAGGCGACTAGAGAGGCAGAATACGCAGCTCCGCAGCTGGCCGAAAGCAAGTGCCGCTTGCCGGCGTCTTTCGGCAAAAGCGGCTCTCCGGAGCGCATCGCTGCCGCTCCAGTGATCTGTGCGCGAAGTAGCGGCTTCTTCGCCTCCGGCAGCCGGAGATCGCGGTAGCTTACAAGAGGCGAAGAACGAAGCCGCGAAGAAGCCGGCTTGTGTGCGAAACTCGCAGACAGCCGCAGGATGGTGGCTGCCGCTCTCCTGCCTCTTGAATTCACTTCTGGCATGCCAATGGGAGGTGTTCCAGGACAACTTTCCTGGGTTTTGACATAGTCGTCATGCATCCCTCCTTGGAAATTCTTGTTGCTCCCCAGAGGCTCCGAGATGCAGAGAACACGGTGGCAGCTGCTGAAAAGAAGGGCAACTGTGAGTTGGTCAAGAAGCAAGAACACAGGCAGCTGCCTGTGCTTGGCAAGGAGCAGCTGCTGGATTCTTGCAATTGCCTTCAGTGCGCACAGAAGCCCGCTGCTCTGCTGCTTGGTTTTTCGCCTTCAGTCAATTACACACTGCTGAAGTTGAGGCAGGCAGTTCAGCTTTGCTGCTTTTCAGCATCTCAGCTGCCTTTCTGCTCTGTGACAGCTCTCCAGGTTTCTTGCCTTCGCCAGGCTGCAACGTGCCCGCTAGTAGCAAGAACTGGGCAGGAGTGGGCAGAGAGCACGGCCATCTGCCAGCAGGTTGCAGCTTGCCCAGGAAAATGCAGTCTCCTCGGAATGTGCAGCATATCATATTTCCTGGCAAGGTCGGGCTAAGTGAGCAGTGCTGGTACACTTTCTCCTTGAGAACTGGAGCGGAAAAGCTTTTCGCTAAGATGTAGGCGACTAGAGAGGCAGAATACGCAGCTCCGCAGCTGGCCGAAAGCAAGTGCCGCTTCCCGGCGTCTTTCGGCAAAAGCGGCGCTTCGGAGCGCATCGCTGCCGCTCCAGTGATCTGTGCGCGAAGTAGCCGCTTCTTCGCCTCCGGCAGCCGGAGATCGCGCTAGCTTGCAAGAGGCGAAGAACGAAGCCGCGAAGAAGCCGGCTTGTGTGCGAAACTCGCAGACAGCTGCAGGACGGTGGCTGCTGCTCTCCTGCCTCTTGAATTCACTTCTGGTATGCCAATGGGAGGTGTTCCAGGACAACCTTCCTGAGTTTTTATTTTAGTTTTCATGCATCCCTCCTTGGAAATTCTTGTTGCTCCCCAGAGGCTCCGAGATGCAGAGAACACGGTGGCAGCTGCTGAAAAGAAGGGCAACTGTGAGTTGGTCAAGAAGCAAGAACACAGGCAGCTGCCTGTGCTTGGCGAGGAGCAGCTGCTGGATTCTTGCAATTGCCTTCAGTGCGCACAGAAGCCCGCTGCTCTGCTGCTTGGTTTTTCGCCTTCAGTCAATTACACACTGCTGAAGTTGAGGCAGGCAGTTCAGCTTTGCTGCTTTTCAGCATCTCAGCTGCCTTTCTGCTCTGTGACAGCTCTCCAGGTTTCTTGCCTTCGCCAGGCTGCAACGTGCCCGCTAGTAGCAAGAACTGGGCAGGAGTGGGCAGAGAGCACGGCCATCTGCCAGCAGGTTGCAGCTTGCCCAGGAAAATGAAGTGTCCTTGGAATGTGCAGCAAATCTCATTTCCTGGCAAGGTCGGACTAAGTGAGCAGTGCTGGTACACTTTCTCCTTGAGAACTGGAGCGGAAAAGCTTTTCGCTAAGATGTAGGCGACTAGAGAGGCAGAATACGCAGCTCCGCAGCTGGCCGAAAGCAAGTGCCGCTTCCCGGCGTCTTTCGGCAAAAGCGGCTCTCCGGAGCGCACCGCTGCCGCTCCAGTGATCTGTGCGCGAAGTAGCGGCTTCTTCGCCTCCGGCAGCCGGAGATCGCTGTAGCTTACAAGAGGCGAAGAACGAAGCCGCGAAGAAGCCGGCTTGTGTGCGAAACTCGCAGACAGCCGCAGGACGGTGGCTGCCGCTCTCCTGCCTCTTGAATTCACTTCTGGCATGCCAATGGGAGGTGTTCCAGGACAACCTTCCTGAGTTTTTATTTTAGTTTTCATGCATCCCTCCATGGAAACTCTTCTTGCTCCCCAGAGGCTCCGAGATGCAGAGAACACAATGGCAGCTGCTGAAAAGAAGAGCAACTGTGAGTTGGTCAAGAAGCAAGAACACAGGCAGCTGCCTGTGCTTGGCGAGGAGCAGCTGCTGGATTCTTGCAATTGCCTTCAGTGCGCACAGAAGCCCGCTGCTCTGCTGCTTGGTTTTTCGCCTTCAGTCAATTACACACTGCTGAAGTTGAGGCAGGCTGTTCAGCTTTGCTGCTTTTCATCATCTCAGCTGCCTTTCTGCTCTGTGACAGCTCTCCAGGTTTCTTGCCTTCGCCAGGCTGCAACGTGCCCGCTAGTAGCAAGAACTGGGCAGGAGTGGATAGAGAGCACGGCCATCTGCCAGCAGGTTGCAGCTTGCCCAGGAAAATGAAGTGTCCTTGGAATGTGCAGCAAATCTCATTTCCTGGCAAGGTCGGGCTAAGTGAGCAGTGCTGGTACACTTTCTCCTTGAGAACTGGAGCGGAAAAGCTTTTCGCTAAGATGTAGGCGACTAGAGAGGCAGAATACGCAGCTCCGCAGCTGGCCGAAAGCAAGTGCCGCTTCCCGGCGTCTTTCGGCAAAAGCGGCTCTCCGGAGCGCATCGCTGCCGCTCCAGTGATCTGTGCGCGAAGTAGCGGCTTCTTCGCCTCCGGCAGCCGGAGATCGCGGTAGCTTACAAGAGGCGAAGAACGAAGCCGCGAAGAAGCCGGCTTGTGTGCGAAACTCGCAGACAGGCGCAGGATGGTGGCTGCCGCTCTCCTGCCTCTTGAATTCACTTCTGGCATGCCAATGGGAGGTGTTCCAGGACAACTTTCCTGGGTTTTGACATAGTCGTCATGCATCCCTCCTTGGAAATTCTTGTTGCTCCATCTCTCTCTCTTTCACTCCTCCTCCGTTGTTGTTGTTGAGAGAGATATTCTCTCTCTTTTCCTCCTCCTCCGTTGTTGTTGTTTGAGAGAGATGTGCTTGGCGAGGAGCAGCTGCTGGATTCTTGCAATTGCCTTCAGTGCGCACAGAAGCCCGCTGCTCTGCTGCTTGGTTTTTCGCCTTCAGTCAATTACACACTGCTGAAGTTGAGGCAGGCAGTTCAGCTTTGCTGCTTTTCAGCATCTCAGCTGCCTTTCTGCTCTGTGACAGCTCTCCAGGTTTCTTGCCTTCGCCAGGCTGCAACGTGCCCGCTAGTAGCAAGAACTGGGCAGGAGTGGGCAGAGAGCACGGCCATCTGCCAGCAGGTTGCAGCTTGCCCAGGAAAATGCAGTGTCCTTGGAATGTGCAGCAAATCTCATTTCCTGGCAAGGTCGGGCTAAGTGAGCAGTGCTGGTACACTTTCTCCTTGAGAACTGGAGCGGAAAAGCTTTTCGCTAAGATGTAGGCGACTAGAGAGGCAGAATACGCAGCTCCGCAGCTGGCCGAAAGCAAGTGCCGCTTCCCGGCGTCTTTCGGCAAAAGCGGCTCTCCGGAGCGCATCGCTGCCGCTCCAGTGATCTGTGCGCGAAGTAGCGGCTTCTTCGCCTCCGGCAGCCGGAGATCGCGGTAGCTTACAAGAGGCGAAGAACGAAGCCGCGAAGAAGCCGGCTTGTGTGCGAAACTCGCAGACAGCCGCAGGACGGTGGCTGCCGCTCTCCTGCCTCTTGAATTCACTTCTGGCATGCCAATGGGAGGTGTTCCAGGACAACCTTCCTGAGTTTTTATTTTAGTTTTCATGCATCCCTCCTTGGAAATTCTTGTTGCTCCCCAGAGGCTCCGAGATGCAGAGAACACGGTGGCAGCTGCTGAAAAGAAGGGCAACTGTGAGTTGGTCAAGAAGCAAGAACACAGGCAGCTGCCTGTGCTTGGCGAGGAGCAGCTGCTGGATTCTTGCAATTGCCTTCAGTGCGCACAGAAGCCCGCTGCTCTGCTGCTTGGTTTTTCGCCTTCAGTCAATTACACACTGCTGAAGTTGAGGCAGGCAGTTCAGCTTTGCTGCTTTTCAGCATCTCAGCTGCCTTTCTGCTCTGTGACAGCTCTCCAGGTTTCTTGCCTTCGCCAGGCTGCAACGTGCCCGCTAGTAGCAAGAACTGGGCAGGAGTGGGCAGAGAGCACGGCCATCTGCCAGCAGGTTGCAGCTTGCCCAGGAAAATGCAGTCTCCTCGGAATGTGCAGCATATCATATTTCCTGGCAAGGTCGGGCTAAGTGAGCAGTGCTGGTACACTTTCTCCTTGAGAACTGGAGCGGAAAAGCTTTTCGCTAAGATGTAGGCGACTAGAGAGGCAGAATACGCAGCTCCGCAGCTGGCCGAAAGCAAGTGCCGCTTCCCGGCGTCTTTCGGCAAAAGCGGCGCTTCGGAGCGCATCGCTGCCGCTCCAGTGATCTGTGCGCGAAGTAGCCGCTTCTTCGCCTCCGGCAGCCGGAGATCGCGCTAGCTTGCAAGAGGCGAAGAACGAAGCCGCGAAGAAGCCGGCTTGTGTGCGAAACTCGCAGACAGCTGCAGGACGGTGGCTGCTGCTCTCCTGCCTCTTGAATTCACTTCTGGTATGCCAATGGGAGGTGTTCCAGGACAACCTTCCTGAGTTTTTATTTTAGTTTTCATGCATCCCTCCTTGGAAATTCTTGTTGCTCCCCAGAGTCTCCGAGATGCAGAGAACACGGTGGCAGCTGCTGAAAAGAAGGGCAACTGTGAGTTGGTCAAGAAGCAAGAACACAGGCAGCTGCCTGTGCTTGGCGAGGAGCAGCTGCTGGATTCTTGCAATTGCCTTCAGTGCGCACAGAAGCCCGCTGCTCTGCTGCTTGGTTTTTCGCCTTCAGTCAATTACACACTGCTGAAGTTGAGGCAGGCAGTTCAGCTTTGCTGCTTTTCAGCATCTCAGCTGCTTTCTGCTCTTTGACAGCTCTCGAGGTGAAATAGAGATTTTTAGCGTTGGTTTAACAAAATGAATTAAGCATTTCTAGTTTAGCTTGTAGAGTTATGTGTTGAATTTTCAACCTTTTGCTTAAGAAACCTCTGCCTAATAGAAAGGGCAAAGGAAAATGCAAATTTCTGAAGCTTCTTGCATAAAGAACAATACCAGAAGAAGGAAAGAACCCAGATAAAGAAGCTCCTCTGTCTCCAAGCCTATCAAGACTGACAGACGTACTCAGAGAAGCACCAAAGGACCAAAAGCGCACGCGCAGAGAGGAAAAGTTCAAAAGTTCAATCATGAGGAAGACCACAATTTTCAGCCTCAGGACCACCAAGAGACCCCCGTACGACCACCACAGCAAACCACGCATGCCCAGAAGGGCGTGGACTTACTTAGCATGAGAAGCGAGGACAGGCGGGGCCAGGGGTTGAATATGCATGAAAAAGTTGTGCAATGTTTTGCATATGGAACGTCTTTAAGAATAAAAGTGTGGGTCAGACTGAGGCTCGGGGCACAAGTTTTGGAGAGCTATCTCACTTGTGCCGGGCGCTGACATACATACCCACTTCATAACTACCCCAGGTTATGGAGTCTATTGATTTCTTCCGCGTATCGTTTCAGTTGGCGACCACGAAGGGACTGCTCTGCTCACCCGCAGGTCCGGTTGGGAGCAGACACCCTCAGGCGCCACAGGGCTTTTCCCCGGAGGGACTCTGCGCCTCGGCTGTACACTGCGGGGAGCAGACCACGGCCCGTCGACTAGCGGATGAAAGCGGTATGTGTTAATTTATTTTCTTACGGTTGGCACTGATAAGTCGCAAAAAGATGTTTTTGCGCGCAGGTTTGCCTAGGGGCTTGCAAGCAGACCGCCATCGGGGGAGAGGCCGGCGGCGGGAGGACCTCCCCAGCTGATAGCGCGGCTCGGGGAGGGCGAAATCGCGATTTCAGTGTGTGGTGTGTGTCCCGATTGCAGTGTAGTGTGTCTGTTACGTCCGGACGTGCGTGCTTGTGCGTGTGTGTGTATGTGTGAGTGGAACGGTGAAGCGCGGTGCGGCCTTGCTAAGATACAGAGAGGCGGCGCGGTGGTGCTAGAGAGCGCATGCGCAGGGCAGCTCTCAGCCCACACTACCTGATCGTGCGGGTAGTGCGCGCTCTACCCGATAGAGCGGGTGGTGCGCATGCGTGGCACGGGCTGTCTCTGGCGAGCTGGGGGAGTGCGGCGCGGGGCTTAAGTCGGGGCTTGCAAAGGTGCTTTAGGCGCGGCCCAGCTGATAGCGCAGCGGGCGCGCGGGCACAAGCCGCGGTTTGAGGAGCTGCTTTGAACGCCGCTAGCTGATAGCGCAGCTAGTGGGAGCGTGGTACAAGCTAGGAGTTACAAGCACCGCTTACAAGCATCGCTAGTTGGTAAAAAGCTTGCAAAAGTAGCCGGCGAGCCCGGCTGGGCTAAGAGTTAAGTGTTTGTTATACAATAGCACTGCCCTTCAGTGTTAAAAGCTGTCACTGGTGCAGGAGGAGGGGTTGGGGAAGGCAGTCTAGGGTTGCCATGGGAAACAGCAGTTGTATGAGTTCTCCACCCCCTTTTGGAAGAGAATTGTACCCTCCCCCTGTCCTGTCAGTTATTGTTCAAGTCTGCCCCTTAGCCTAGAATCTTCTCTGTTCCACGTTTTCCCTTTGGTTCTTCCACCAAGAACACTCCTTTCCCTTTTCCCCACTGGTTAATGTTATATTTCCCCTCCCTTTAGCCTTCTCCCGATTGTACCCTCGAATGCTAAACCCTCCTACCCCTACGCAGTAAAAGAATCCTCAGCCCGCCCTTCGGGGCTCTCGGAATCTGCCTCCCTTCTGCTTCGTTGTCTCCCTGTTTGCCCCTTCTGCGACCCTTCAATCAACGAGCAGGATTTCAGCAGCCCGAGTGTCCCTCCCGTTCTTCTGGTGGACCCTCAGATGTACCAGCTATCCGAGCTTCGTGCCGAGTGGCTAAAAGCCCCCACGGCTCGGCAACTGGGAGATCCTTTGCATTACAGGGCGAATAAAGGGGGGATGAATGTGTGTGAATGAGAGGCTGTAAGAGCCCGTCTGAAGCCCCTCATTTTCCATTCTGCCTTCCGATTGCCACAAGAAAGAATCCCTTCCCCCACTGTAGTTCCGGCTTAGAACAGGACACAGCACAGGTGGGACCACTGAACCGTCATGCTGGCTGTTCCAAACAAGGCCTGGTAAGAACTTGGCAAGGAGTTGGCAAGGACTTGGCAAAGACCTGACATGGAGCCAGCACGGGACAGCCTGATGCGCAGCCTGCTTCTAATCTCCGTTCTTAAGCCAAATGAACTTTTGGGGTGACTCTCGCGGTCCTTCATTGAAGACCCCTCATCTGCCTCGTTACCACTGTGACAAAGAAAGAATGAGAACCCTCCTCCCAAGGACTGAGACTGAGACCCCTGCTATAGGGAGGAGGGGAAATTGGTGCTCTGACCACTAATGACATGACCTGTTTCCCTTCAGTGATTCAAATGGACTTATTCTTCATTGGATTCGTCTTGCTTTGGTGGTTTCTGTGGACTCACCCGTTCCCTCGGGGCGATTACAATGGACTTTCATTATTACACTTGTTCCCCCCCTCTCTCCTCTGTGGATTATAACTGGAGCCCCGAGTCGACCAGAACTTCGAAGACTCCCCCGACACGACAGACGGATCCCCATCGTCCGGAGCACTGAGGATCTCGCCTGTGTTGGTAGCTATTCCCATATCCCTCTTCTCTCTCTAACCTTTTATCTCCTTTCAGATCCCCACTATCGCGTTTACTGTTTTGGCCCCTACTAAAGGTGCATTTGTTGTGATTAACTGATAGTCCCTTGTTGTTTGCCTTTGTTGCACTTTTGGGATGGGTGAAAAGAACCATCACGACACCCCGCCATAAGCGGATCGTGACAGAGGCGGGCTGGTTACCCCAGACCTGCTAAGCGAGAGCGACAGTCTCCCATGCTGCGTTTCCGTCTTTTTCGCGAGAAAAGCGGCCAGTAAAGAGACGAAGCGAGTAATAAAAAGAGTGAGAGAACCCCCCCTGGGACTGGGTCTCAGAGAAAGAGTGGGACCCCTTAGTGGGGGGGGGGGGGGGGGGGAGTAAAAGGTAATTAATTAGAAAAAAAAAATGAATTAAAAGGTAAAAAGAGGGTTTTCTTGGCATAATCTATTGGGGAAAAATAAAAGGTAAAATGTGTAGGAGGGGCCCCTAAAAATTCTGCTGGATTGAGGGATAAGAATGCCCAAGAACATCCAAGATCAAACCTGCTGGATTGAGGGATTAATATTCCAAGAGCATCCAGGGTTGATTCAAACCTGCTGGATTGAGGGATTAATGTTCCAAGAGCATCCAGGGTTAAGTCAAACCTGCTGGGTTGAGGGATTAACATTGCAAGAGCACCCAGAATTAAGTTTGCTGGGTTGTTGAGAGCAGCCAAGATTGAGTAAAAATTTTGCCAGTTTGAAGAGAAGTCTGACAGGATCTAGAGTTGGGAACCACACAGCTAGATTGAGGGGTATCCAAGAACACTGGGACTAGCCAGGGACACCTAAAAGTGTAATAGGTGTGTTGAAAAAGAAAAGGTACCTTGTTGTTGTGGTTGTTTTGTTATGTGTAAGAGTAAGTAAAATAAAGTTAAGTGAATGTAGACGAAGGAAAGTATATGTATGCATCCTGCCCTGTTAAGCAGCCTCACTGTGCTTCCCTGCTGTCACCAACAAACACAAGTTACGAACCCTCAGAACTAAAAAGTTCAATCAAATATTGCTTCCATTGATGACCATGATATTGTCTATAATACCTTGTTCCAACTTATGTTATGTAAGTGTTAATACCCCTATCCTACCAGTTGGTAAACCTGATGGGTCATACCGGTTAGTACAGGATCTGCGGGCCATAAACAAGGTCACTGAGGATCTGTATCCTGTGGTGGCCAATCCCTACACGTTATTAACTTGCTTAACAGCCGAGCTAACTTGGTTTACCGTTTTAGATTGAAAAGATGCCTTCTTTTGCCTTCCTATCCACGAAGCCAGAAAATTTTTGCATTTGAATGGGAAAATCCTAAGAGCGGGCCAAGAACTCAACTGACATGGACCAGACTCCCACAAGGATTCAAAAACTCACCCACTTTGTTTGGAGAACAACTTGCAAAAGAATTAGAGACCTGAGAAGCCCCTCCAGAGGAAGGGAAGTTGCTAGAGTACGTAGATGACATCCTGATAGCCACACGGACAAGGGAAGCATGCACGGCCTGGACGATAAGCCTCTTGAACTTTTTGGGGCTCCAAGGGTACCGAGTATCAAAGAAAAAAGCCCAAGTAGTAAAACAGAAAGTAACTTATCTGGGCTACGAAGTCAGTGCTAGACAACGTACCTTGGGCCAAAGCCGGAAGGAGGCAATATGCCAGAGCCCAAAACCTCAGACTGTAAAGGAACTACGAACTTTCCTGAGGATGACAGGGTGGTGCAGGTTATGGATCTATAACTATGGATTGTTTGTTAAGCCCTTCTATGAACTGATTGCAACTGAAAGCAGGAACATCCAAGAGACAAAGGAAGCTACGCAAGCTTTCAACCAGCTGAAAAAAGCCCTCATGTCAGCTCCAGCCCTGAGATTGCCGGACGTGAGTAAGCCTTTCCTTTTATTCTCCCATGAGAAGCAAGGAATCGCCTTAGGAATACTAGCACAGGACCTCGGCCCATATCGGAGAGCAGTGGCTTACTTCTCTAAGCAATTGGATACAGCAGCTAAAGGGTGGCCTGGGTGCCTCAGAGCTGTTGCAGCAGTCGTACTGAACATCCAAGAGGCACACAAATTCACCCTAGGCCAGAAAAGAACTGTGCTAGTGTCTCACACAGTGTCTGCAGTGCTAGAGGTAAAAGGTGGGCATTGGCTTTCCCCACAACGGCTCCTGAGATACCAAGCTATCATAGCGGAGCAAGATGATGTAGAGATAGTAGTGGCTAACATTGTCAATCCAGCCTCCTTCCTCAGTAGAAACCAAGGGGAACCAGTGGAACATGACTGCCTGGAGACCATTGAAGCCACCTACTCCAGCTGCCCTGACTTGAAGGACACCCCTCTGGAGAATGCAGAAGTCTCGTTTACTGATGGAAGCAGTTATATCATCAGTGGAAAACGGCACGCCGGGTAGGCAGTTCCAACGTGCAAGGAAGTAATATCATCTGGGCCCCTGCCAACAAATACCTCTGCACAGAAGGCCGAGATAATTGCTCTAACTCGGGCCCTAGAATTGGCAAGAGGGAAAGAAATAAACATATACACGGACTCGAAGTATGCATTTGGAGTAGTGCATGCTCACAGAGCCATTTAGAAAGAGAGAGGACTGCTGAACTCTCAAGGGAAAAATATTAAAGATGCATCAGAAGTACTGCGACTTCTAGAAGCAGTCCAGTTGCCAGAGAAAGTAGCGATCATGCACATTAAGGCACATCAGAAGATCAACTCAGAATTGGAAGAAGGAAACGAGCTGGCAGATAGGGAAGCAAAAGAAGCAGCAAGACGGGCAAATTTCCCCTAAAGGTAAGCCAAGATACAACAAACTAGAAAAAAAATTAATCTATGAGCAAAAAGGAGACTATAACCAAGAGGGATGGGCCACCATAGAAGGAAAATTACTTCTACCCTCCTATTTCTGATGGTCCCTAATAAAGGAAGAACACCAGAAAACCATTGGGGTATTGATGCTCTAGCATAACTAGACATTTACAACTCGACAATGTGACCTTTGCCTCCAGACCAACCCCAAAAATACTCCCAAACCAAAGCTTAGCCAGATTAGGAAGGGTCATGGGCCGGAGCAGCAATGGCAGATAGATTGTACAGAATTGCCAAGAAAAGGGGGGTATAAGTTTTTACTGGTGCTAACAGATACCTTTTCAGGATGGCCAGAAGCATTCCCCACCAGGACTTCTAAAGCTCAAGAAGTAACTAAGGTATTGGTACAAGAAAACATACCACGCTTTAGAGTCCTGGCCACAATCTCCTCAAATAGAGGACCACATTTTATCGTAAAATTAGTGCAACAAGTTAGCCAATACTTGAACATAGACTGAGAACTTCACACCCCATATAACCCACAATCAAGTGGTCAGGTAAAAAAAATGAACCATTTGATCAAACAACAAATTGTACAATTGGGACAAGAAGCTAATTTGTCATGGACTCAATCCCTCCCATTAGCACTACTGCAGATCCGAACCAAACCCAAGACTAAAGAAAAGCTAAACCACTTTGAATTGCTTTATGAAAAACCATATGGGGTGCGAAAGAGAATGTCTACCCAAGACATGTCACTAACCTCCTGTATGTTAAGTCTCTTAACTTGGTGTATCCAGCACCAATCACTAGCTAATAAACACAAGTCATAACTAGTGAAATACGCTGTTTAGAACACTTTATGTCACCCAATTACAATTCTATTAATTTTAGTTACTGTAAGTTTAATGATGTCTACTTTAACACTCATGTAGAATTCGAGGATGTTAAAACACATGGCCAGTCTGACATCACTCTCTAGAACTCCTAGAATCTTACTGAAAGAGGACGGTCATGATAGTAGATCAGAATTTAAATCAAGACCCCTGTAGTAAAAGAATTTACTCTATTTTAAGAAAAGGGGGGACTGAAGCAGAGATTTTTAGAGTTAGGTTAACAAAATGAATGAAGCATTTCTAATTTAGCTTGTAGAGTTATGTGTTGAATTTTCAACCTTTTACTTAAGAAACCTCTGCCTAGTACAAAGGGCATAGGAAAATGCAAATTTCTGAAGCTTCTTGCATAAAGAACAATACCAGAAGAAGGAAAGAACCCAGATAAAGAAGCTCCTCTGTCTCCAAGGCTATCAAGACTGACAGACGTACTCAGATAAGCACCAAAGGACCAAAAGCGCACGCGCAGAGAGGAAAAGTTCAAAAGTTCAATCATGAGGAAGACCACAATCGTCAGCCTCAGGACCACCAAGAGACCCCCGTACGACCACCACAGCAAACCACGCATGCCCAGAAGGACGTGGACTTACTTAGCATGAGAAGCGAGGACAGGCGGGGCCAGGGGTTGAATATGCATGAAAAAGTTGTGCAATGTTTTGCATATGGAACGACTTTAAGAATAAAAGTGTGGGTCAGACTGAGGCTCGGGGCACAAGTTTTGGAGAGCTATCTCACTTGTGCCGGGCGCTGACATACATACCCACTTCATAACTACCCCAGGTTATGGAGTCTATTGATTTATTCCGCGTATCGTTTCAGAGGTTTCTTCCCTTCGCCAGGCTGCAACGTGCCCGCTACTACCCAGAGCTGGGCAGGAGTGGGCAGAGAGCACGGCCATCTGCCAGCAGGTTGCAGCTTGCCCAGGAAAATGAAGTGTCCTTGGAATGTGCAGCAAATCTTATTTCCTGGCAAGGTCGGGCTAAGTGAGCAGTGCTGGTACACTTTCTCCTTGAGAACTGGAGCGGAAAAGCTTTTCGCTAAGATGTAGGCGACTAGAGAGGCAGAATACGCAGCTCCGCAGCTGGCCGAAAGCAAGTGCCGCTTCCCGGCGTCTTTCGGCAAAAGCGGCGCTTCGGAGCGCACCGCTGCCGCTCCAGTGATCTGTGCGCGAAGTAGCGGCTTCTTCGCCTCCGGCAGCCGGAGATCGCGGTAGCTTACAAGAGGCGAAGAACGAAGCCGCGAAGAAGCCGGCTTGTGTGCGAAGCTCGCACACAGCCGCAGGACGGTGGCTGCCGCTCTCCTGCCTCTTGAATTCACTTCTGGCATGCCAATGGGAGGTGTTCCAGGACAACTTTCCTGGGTTTTCACATAGTCGTCATGCATCCCTCCTTGGAAATTCTTTTTGCTCCCCAGAGGCTCCGAGATGCAGAGAACACGGTGGCAGCTGCTGAAAAGAAGGGCAACTGTGAGTTGGTCAAGAAGCAAGAACATAGGCAGCTGCCTGTGCTTGGCAAGGAGCAGCTGCTGGATTCTTGCAATTGCCTTCAGTGCGCACAGAAGCCCGCTGCTCTGCTGCTTGGTTTTTCGCCTTCAGTCAATTACACACTGCTGAAGTTGAGGCAGGCAGTTCAGCTTTGCTGCTTTTCAGCATCTCAGCTGCCTTTCTGCTCTGTGACAGCTCTCCAGGTTTCTTGCCTTCGCCAGGCTGCAACGTGCCCGCTAGTAGCAAGAACTGGGCAGGAGTGGGCAGAGAGCACGGCCATCTGCCAGCAGGTTGCAGCTTGCCCAGGAAAATGCAGTCTCCTCGGAATGTGCAGCATATCATATTTCCTGGCAAGGTCGGGCTAAGTGAGCAGTGCTGGTACACTTTCTCCTTGAGAACTGGAGCGGAAAAGCTTTTCGCTAAGATGTAGGCGACTAGAGAGGCAGAATACGCAGCTCCGCAGCTGGCCGAAAGCAAGTGCCGCTTCCCGGCGTCTTTCGGCAAAAGCGGCGCTTCGGAGCGCATCGCTGCCGCTCCAGTGATCTGTGCGCGAAGTAGCGGCTTCTTCGCCTCCGGCAGCCGGAGATCGCGGTAGCTTGCAAGAGGCGAAGAACGAAGCCGCGAAGAAGCCGGCTTGTGTGCGAAACTCGCAGACAGCTGCAGGACGGTGGCTGCCGCTCTCCTGCCTCTTGAATTCACTTCTGGTATGCCAATGGGAGGTGTTCCAGGACAACCTTCCTGAGTTTTTATTTTAGTTTTCATGCATCCCTCCTTGGAAATTCTTGTTGCTCCCCAGAGGCTCCGAGATGCAGAGAACACGGTGGCAGCTGCTGAAAAGAAGGGCAACTGTGAGTTGGTCAAGAAGCAAGAACACAGGCAGCTGCCTGTGCTTGGCGAGGAGCAGCTGCTGGATTCTTGCAATTGCCTTCAGTGCGCACAGAAGCCCGCTGCTCTGCTGCTTGGTTTTTCGCCTTCAGTCAATTACACACTGCTGAAGTTGAGGCAGGCAGTTCAGCTTTGCTGCTTTTCAGCATCTCAGCTGCCTTTCTGCTCTGTGACAGCTCTCCAGGTTTCTTGCCTTCGCCAGGCTGCAACGTGCCCGCTAGTAGCAAGAACTGGGCAGGAGTGGGCAGAGAGCACGGCCATCTGCCAGCAGGTTGCAGCTTGCCCAGGAAAATGAAGTGTCCTTGGAATGTGCAGCAAATCTCATTTCCTGGCAAGGTCGGGCTAAGTGAGCAGTGCTGGTACACTTTCTCCTTGAGAACTGGAGCGGAAAAGCTTTTCGCTAAGATGTAGGCGACTAGAGAGGCAGAATACGCAGCTCCGCAGCTGGCCGAAAGCAAGTGCCGCTTCCCGGCGTCTTTCGGCAAAAGCGGCGCTTCGGAGCGCATCGCTGCCGCTCCAGTGATCTGTGCGCGAAGTAGCGGCTTCTTCGCCTCCGGCAGCCGGAGATCGCGGTAGCTTGCAAGAGGCGAAGAACGAAGCCGCGAAGAAGCCGGCTTGAGTGCGAAACTCGCAGACAGCTGCAGGACAGTGGCTGCCGCTGTCCTGCCTCTTGAATTCACTTCTGGCATGCCAATGGGAGGTGTTCCAGGACAACTTTCCTGGGTTTTGACGTAGTCGTCATGCATCCCCCCTTGGAAATTCTTGTTGCTCCCCAGAGGCTCCGAGATGCAGAGAACACGGTGGCAGCTGCTGAAAAGAAGGGCAACTGTGAGTTGGTCAAGAAGCAAGAACACAGGCAGCTGCCTGTGCTTGGCAAGGAGCAGCTGCTGGATTCTTGCAATTGCCTTCAGTGCGCACAGAAGCCCGCTGCTCTGCTGCTTGGTTTTTCGCCTTCAGTCAATTACACACTGCTGAAGTTGAGGCAGGCTGTTCAGCTTTGCTGCTTTTCATCATCTCAGCTGCCTTTCTGCTCTGTGACAGCTCTCCAGGTTTCTTGCCTTCGCCAGGCTGCAACGTGCCCGCTAGTAGCAAGAACTGGGCAGGAGTGGATAGAGAGCACGGCCATCTGCCAGCAGGTTGCAGCTTGCCCAGGAAAATGAAGTGTCCTTGGAATGTGCAGCAAATCTCATTTCCTGGCAAGGTCGGGCTAAGTGAGCAGTGCTGGTACACTTTCTCCTTGAGAACTGGAGCGGAAAAGCTTTTCGCTAAGATGTAGGCGACTAGAGAGGCAGAATACGCAGCTCCGCAGCTGGCCGAAAGCAAGTGCCGCTTCCCGGCGTCTTTCGGCAAAAGCGGCGCTTCGGAGCGCATCGCTGCCGCTCCAGTGATCTGTGCGCGAAGTAGCGGCTTCTTCGCCTCCGGCAGCCGGAGATCGCGGTAGCTTGCAAGAGGCGAAGAACGAAGCCGCGAAGAAGCCGGCTTGTGTGCGAAACTCGCAGACAGCTGCAGGACGGTGGCTGCCGCTCTCCTGCCTCTTGAATTCACTTCTGGTATGCCAATGGGAGGTGTTCCAGGACAACCTTCCTGAGTTTTTATTTTAGTTTTCATGCATCCCTCCTTGGAAATTCTTGTTGCTCCCCAGAGGCTCCGAGATGCAGAGAACACGGTGGCAGCTGCTGAAAAGAAGGGCAACTGTGAGTTGGTCAAGAAGCAAGAACACAGGCAGCTGCCTGTGCTTGGCGAGGAGCAGCTGCTGGATTCTTGCAATTGCCTTCAGTGCGCACAGAAGCCCGCTGCTCTGCTGCTTGGTTTTTCGCCTTCAGTCAATTACACACTGCTGAAGTTGAGGCAGGCAGTTCAGCTTTGCTGCTTTTCAGCATCTCAGCTGCCTTTCTGCTCTGTGACAGCTCTCCAGGTTTCTTGCCTTCGCCAGGCTGCAACGTGCCCGCTAGTAGCAAGAACTGGGCAGGAGTGGGCAGAGAGCACGGCCATCTGCCAGCAGGTTGCAGCTTGCCCAGGAAAATGAAGTGTCCTTGGAATGTGCAGCAAATCTCATTTCCTGGCAAGGTCGGGCTAAGTGAGCAGTGCTGGTACACTTTCTCCTTGAGAACTGGAGCGGAAAAGCTTTTCGCTAAGATGTAGGCGACTAGAGAGGCAGAATACGCAGCTCCGCAGCTGGCCGAAAGCAAGTGCCGCTTCCCGGCGTCTTTCGGCAAAAGCGGCGCTTCGGAGCGCATCGCTGCCGCTCCAGTGATCTGTGCGCGAAGTAGCGGCTTCTTCGCCTCCGGCAGCCGGAGATCGCGGTAGCTTGCAAGAGGCGAAGAACGAAGCCGCGAAGAAGCCGGCTTGAGTGCGAAACTCGCAGACAGCTGCAGGACGGCGGCTGCCGCTCTCCTGCCTCTTGAATTCACTCTTGGCATTCCAATGGGAGGTGTTCCAGGACAACTTTCCTGGGTTTTGACATAGTCGTCATGCATCCCTCCTTGGAAATTCTTGTTGCTCCCTAGAGGCTCCAAGATGCAGAGAACACGGTGGCAGCTGCTGAAAAGAAGGGCAACTGTGAGTTGGTCAAGAAGCAAGAACACAGGCAGCTGCCTGTGCTTGGCGAGGAGCAGCTGCTGGATTCTTGCAATTGCCTTCAGTGCGCACAGAAGCCCGCTGCTCTGCTGCTTGGTTTTTCGCCTTCAGTCAATTACACACTGCTGAAGTTGAGGCAGGCTGTTCAGCTTTGCTGCTTTTCAGCATCTCAGCTGCCTTTCTGCTCTGTGACAGCTCTCCAGGTTTCTTGCCTTCGCCAGGCTGCAACGTGCCCGCTAGTAGCAAGAACTGGGCAGGAGTGGATAGAGAGCACGGCCATCTGCCAGCAGGTTGCAGCTTGCCCAGGAAAATGAAGTGTCCTTGGAATGTGCAGCAAATCTCATTTCCTGGCAAGGTCGGGCTAAGTGAGCAGTGCTGGTACACTTTCTCCTTGAGAACTGGAGCGGAAAAGCTTTTCGCTAAGATGTAGGCGACTAGAGAGGCAGAATACGCAGCTCCGCAGCTGGCCGAAAGCAAGTGCCGCTTGCCGGCGTCTTTCGGCAAAAGCGGCTCTCCGGAGCGCATCGCTGCCGCTCCAGTGATCTGTGCGCGAAGTAGCGGCTTCTTCGCCTCCGGCAGCCGGAGATCGCGGTAGCTTACAAGAGGCGAAGAACGAAGCCGCGAAGAAGCCGGCTTGTGTGCGAAACTCGCAGACAGCCGCAGGATGGTGGCTGCCGCTCTCCTGCCTCTTGAATTCACTTCTGGCATGCCAATGGGAGGTGTTCCAGGACAACTTTCCTGGGTTTTGACATAGTCGTCATGCATCCCTCCTTGGAAATTCTTGTTGCTCCCCAGAGGCTCCGAGATGCAGAGAACACGGTGGCAGCTGCTGAAAAGAAGGGCAACTGTGAGTTGGTCAAGAAGCAAGAACACAGGCAGCTGCCTGTGCTTGGCAAGGAGCAGCTGCTGGATTCTTGCAATTGCCTTCAGTGCGCACAGAAGCCCGCTGCTCTGCTGCTTGGTTTTTCGCCTTCAGTCAATTACACACTGCTGAAGTTGAGGCAGGCAGTTCAGCTTTGCTGCTTTTCAGCATCTCAGCTGCCTTTCTGCTCTGTGACAGCTCTCCAGGTTTCTTGCCTTCGCCAGGCTGCAACGTGCCCGCTAGTAGCAAGAACTGGGCAGGAGTGGGCAGAGAGCACGGCCATCTGCCAGCAGGTTGCAGCTTGCCCAGGAAAATGCAGTCTCCTCGGAATGTGCAGCATATCATATTTCCTGGCAAGGTCGGGCTAAGTGAGCAGTGCTGGTACACTTTCTCCTTGAGAACTGGAGCGGAAAAGCTTTTCGCTAAGATGTAGGCGACTAGAGAGGCAGAATACGCAGCTCCGCAGCTGGCCGAAAGCAAGTGCCGCTTCCCGGCGTCTTTCGGCAAAAGCGGCGCTTCGGAGCGCATCGCTGCCGCTCCAGTGATCTGTGCGCGAAGTAGCCGCTTCTTCGCCTCCGGCAGCCGGAGATCGCGCTAGCTTGCAAGAGGCGAAGAACGAAGCCGCGAAGAAGCCGGCTTGTGTGCGAAACTCGCAGACAGCTGCAGGACGGTGGCTGCTGCTCTCCTGCCTCTTGAATTCACTTCTGGTATGCCAATGGGAGGTGTTCCAGGACAACCTTCCTGAGTTTTTATTTTAGTTTTCATGCATCCCTCCTTGGAAATTCTTGTTGCTCCCCAGAGGCTCCGAGATGCAGAGAACACGGTGGCAGCTGCTGAAAAGAAGGGCAACTGTGAGTTGGTCAAGAAGCAAGAACACAGGCAGCTGCCTGTGCTTGGCGAGGAGCAGCTGCTGGATTCTTGCAATTGCCTTCAGTGCGCACAGAAGCCCGCTGCTCTGCTGCTTGGTTTTTCGCCTTCAGTCAATTACACACTGCTGAAGTTGAGGCAGGCAGTTCAGCTTTGCTGCTTTTCAGCATCTCAGCTGCCTTTCTGCTCTGTGACAGCTCTCCAGGTTTCTTGCCTTCGCCAGGCTGCAACGTGCCCGCTAGTAGCAAGAACTGGGCAGGAGTGGGCAGAGAGCACGGCCATCTGCCAGCAGGTTGCAGCTTGCCCAGGAAAATGAAGTGTCCTTGGAATGTGCAGCAAATCTCATTTCCTGGCAAGGTCGGACTAAGTGAGCAGTGCTGGTACACTTTCTCCTTGAGAACTGGAGCGGAAAAGCTTTTCGCTAAGATGTAGGCGACTAGAGAGGCAGAATACGCAGCTCCGCAGCTGGCCGAAAGCAAGTGCCGCTTCCCGGCGTCTTTCGGCAAAAGCAGCTCTCCGGAGCGCACCGCTGCCGCTCCAGTGATCTGTGCGCGAAGTAGCGGCTTCTTCGCCTCCGGCAGCCGGAGATCGCTGTAGCTTACAAGAGGCGAAGAACGAAGCCGCGAAGAAGCCGGCTTGTGTGCGAAACTCGCAGACAGGCGCAGGATGGTGGCTGCCGCTCTCCTGCCTCTTGAATTCACTTCTGGCATGCCAATGGGAGGTGTTCCAGGACAACTTTCCTGGGTTTTGACATAGTCGTCATGCATCCCTCCTTGGAAACTCTTGTTGCTCCCCAGAGGCTCCGAGATGCAGAGAACACGGTGGCAGCTGCTGAAAAGAAGGGCAACTGTGAGTTGGTCAAGAAGCAAGAACACAGGCAGCTGCCTGTGCTTGGCGAGGAGCAGCTGCTGGATTCTTGCAATTGCCTTCAGTGCGCACAGAAGCCCGCTGCTCTGCTGCTTGGTTTTTCGCCTTCAGTCAATTACACACTGCTGAAGTTGAGGCAGGCAGTTCAGCTTTGCTGCTTTTCAGCATCTCAGCTGCCCTTCTGCTCTGTGACAGCTCTCCAGGTTTCTTGCCTTCGCCAGGCTGCAACGTGCCCGCTAGTAGCAAGAACTGGGCAGGAGTGGATAGAGAGCACGGCCATCTGCCAGCAGGTTGCAGCTTGCCCAGGAAAATGAAGTGTCCTTGGAATGTGCAGCAAATCTCATTTCCTGGCAAGGTCGGGCTAAGTGAGCAGTGCTGGTACACTTTCTCCTTGAGAACTGGAGCGGAAAAGCTTTTCGCTAAGATGTAGGCGACTAGAGAGGCAGAATACGCAGCTCCGCAGCTGGCCGAAAGCAAGTGCCGCTTCCCGGCGTCTTTCGGCAAAAGCGGCTCTCCGGAGCGCACCGCTGCCGCTCCAGTGATCTGTGCGCGAAGTAGCGGCTTCTTCGCCTCCGGCAGCCGGAGATCGCGGTAGCTTGCAAGAGGCGAAGAACGAAGCCGCGAAGAAGCCGGCTTGTGTGCGAAACTCGCAGACAGCTGCAGGACGGTGGCTGCCGCTCTCCTGCCTCTTGAATTCACTCTTGGCATTCCAATGGGAGGTGTTCCAGGACAACTTTCCTGGGTTTTGACATAGTCGTCATGCATCCCTCCTTGGAAACTCTTGTTGCTCCCCAGAGGCTCCGAGATGCAGAGAACACGGTGGCAGCTGCTGAAAAGAAGGGCAACTGTGAGTTGGTCAAGAAGCAAGAACACAGGCAGCTGCCTGTGCTTGGCGAGGAGCAGCTGCTGGATTCTTGCAATTGCCTTCAGTGCGCACAGAAGCCCGCTGCTCTGCTGCTTGGTTTTTCGCCTTCAGTCAATTACACACTGCTGAAGTTGAGGCAGGCAGTTCAGCTTTGCTGCTTTTCAGCATCTCAGCTGCCTTTCTGCTCTGTGACAGCTCTCCAGGTTTCTTGCCTTCGCCAGGCTGCAACGTGCCCGCTAGTAGCAAGAACTGGGCAGGAGTGGGCAGAGAGCACGGCCATCTGCCAGCAGGTTGCAGCTTGCCCAGGAAAATGCAGTGTCCTTGGAATGTGCAGCAAATCTCATTTCCTGGCAAGGTCGGGCTAAGTGAGCAGTGCTGGTACACTTTCTCCTTGAGAACTGGAGCGGAAAAGCTTTTCGCTAAGATGTAGGCGACTAGAGAGGCAGAATACGCAGCTCCGCAGCTGGCCGAAAGCAAGTGCCGCTTCCCGGCGTCTTTCGGCAAAAGCGGCTCTCCGGAGCGCATCGCTGCCGCTCCAGTGATCTGTGCGCGAAGTAGCGGCTTCTTCGCCTCCGGCAGCCGGAGATCGCGGTAGCTTACAAGAGGCGAAGAACGAAGCCGCGAAGAAGCCGGCTTGTGTGCGAAACTCGCAGACAGCCGCAGGACGGTGGCTGCCGCTCTCCTGCCTCTTGAATTCACTTCTGGCATGCCAATGGGAGGTGTTCCAGGACAACCTTCCTGAGTTTTTATTTTAGTTTTCATGCATCCCTCCTTGGAAATTCTTGTTGCTCCCCAGAGGCTCCGAGATGCAGAGAACACGGTGGCAGCTGCTGAAAAGAAGGGCAACTGTGAGTTGGTCAAGAAGCAAGAACACAGGCAGCTGCCTGTGCTTGGCGAGGAGCAGCTGCTGGATTCTTGCAATTGCCTTCAGTGCGCACAGAAGCCCGCTGCTCTGCTGCTTGGTTTTTCGCCTTCAGTCAATTACACACTGCTGAAGTTGAGGCAGGCAGTTCAGCTTTGCTGCTTTTCAGCATCTCAGCTGCCTTTCTGCTCTGTGACAGCTCTCCAGGTTTCTTGCCTTCGCCAGGCTGCAACGTGCCCGCTAGTAGCAAGAACTGGGCAGGAGTGGGCAGAGAGCACGGCCATCTGCCAGCAGGTTGCAGCTTGCCCAGGAAAATGCAGTCTCCTCGGAATGTGCAGCATATCATATTTCCTGGCAAGGTCGGGCTAAGTGAGCAGTGCTGGTACACTTTCTCCTTGAGAACTGGAGCGGAAAAGCTTTTCGCTAAGATGTAGGCGACTAGAGAGGCAGAATACGCAGCTCCGCAGCTGGCCGAAAGCAAGTGCCGCTTCCCGGCGTCTTTCGGCAAAAGCGGCTCTCCGGAGCGCACCGCTGCCGCTCCAGTGATCTGTGCGCGAAGTAGCGGCTTCTTCGCCTCCGGCAGCCGGAGATCGCGGTAGCTTGCAAGAGGCGAAGAACGAAGCCGCGAAGAAGCCGGCTTGTGTGCGAAACTCGCAGACAGCTGCAGGACGGTGGCTGCCGCTCTCCTGCCTCTTGAATTCACTCTTGGCATTCCAATGGGAGGTGTTCCAGGACAACTTTCCTGAGTTTTTATTTTAGTTTTCATGCATCCCTCCTTGGAAACTCTTGTTGCTCCCCAGAGGCTCCGAGATGCAGAGAACACGGTGGCAGCTGCTGAAAAGAAGGGCAACTGTGAGTTGGTCAAGAAGCAAGAACACAGGCAGCTGCCTGTGCTTGGCGAGGAGCAGCTGCTGGATTCTTGCAATTGCCTTCAGTGCGCACAGAAGCCCGCTGCTCTGCTGCTTGGTTTTTCGCCTTCAGTCAATTACACACTGCTGAAGTTGAGGCAGGCAGTTCAGCTTTGCTGCTTTTCAGCATCTCAGCTGCCTTTCTGCTCTGTGACAGCTCTCCAGGTTTCTTGCCTTCGCCAGGCTGCAACGTGCCCGCTAGTAGCAAGAACTGGGCAGGAGTGGGCAGAGAGCACGGCCATCTGCCAGCAGGTTGCAGCTTGCCCAGGAAAATGCAGTGTCCTTGGAATGTGCAGCAAATCTCATTTCCTGGCAAGGTCGGGCTAAGTGAGCAGTGCTGGTACACTTTCTCCTTGAGAACTGGAGCGGAAAAGCTTTTCGCTAAGATGTAGGCGACTAGAGAGGCAGAATACGCAGCTCCGCAGCTGGCCGAAAGCAAGTGCCGCTTCCCGGCGTCTTTCGGCAAAAGCGGCTCTCCGGAGCGCATCGCTGCCGCTCCAGTGATCTGTGCGCGAAGTAGCGGCTTCTTCGCCTCCGGCAGCCGGAGATCGCGGTAGCTTACAAGAGGCGAAGAACGAAGCCGCGAAGAAGCCGGCTTGTGTGCGAAACTCGCAGACAGCCGCAGGACGGTGGCTGCCGCTCTCCTGCCTCTTGAATTCACTTCTGGCATGCCAATGGGAGGTGTTCCAGGACAACCTTCCTGAGTTTTTATTTTAGTTTTCATGCATCCCTCCTTGGAAATTCTTGTTGCTCCCCAGAGGCTCCGAGATGCAGAGAACACGGTGGCAGCTGCTGAAAAGAAGGGCAACTGTGAGTTGGTCAAGAAGCAAGAACACAGGCAGCTGCCTGTGCTTGGCGAGGAGCAGCTGCTGGATTCTTGCAATTGCCTTCAGTGCGCACAGAAGCCCGCTGCTCTGCTGCTTGGTTTTTCGCCTTCAGTCAATTACACACTGCTGAAGTTGAGGCAGGCAGTTCAGCTTTGCTGCTTTTCAGCATCTCAGCTGCCTTTCTGCTCTGTGACAGCTCTCCAGGTTTCTTGCCTTCGCCAGGCTGCAACGTGCCCGCTAGTACCAAGAACTGGGCAGGAGTGGGCAGAGAGCACGGCCATCTGCCAGCAGGTTGCAGCTTGCCCAGGAAAATGCAGTCTCCTCGGAATGTGCAGCATATCATATTTCCTGGCAAGGTCGGGCTAAGTGAGCAGTGCTGGTACACTTTCTCCTTGAGAACTGGAGCGGAAAAGCTTTTCGCTAAGATGTAGGCGACTAGAGAGGCAGAATACGCAGCTCCGCAGCTGGCCGAAAGCAAGTGCCGCTTCCCGGCGTCTTTCGGCAAAAGCGGCGCTTCGGAGCGCATCGCTGCCGCTCCAGTGATCTGTGCGCGAAGTAGCCGCTTCTTCGCCTCCGGCAGCCGGAGATCGCGCTAGCTTGCAAGAGGCGAAGAACGAAGCCGCGAAGAAGCCGGCTTGTGTGCGAAACTCGCAGACAGCTGCAGGACGGTGGCTGCTGCTCTCCTGCCTCTTGAATTCACTTCTGGTATGCCAATGGGAGGTGTTCCAGGACAACTTTCCTGAGTTTTTATTTTAGTTTTCATGCATCCCTCCTTGGAAATTCTTGTTGCTCCCCAGAGTCTCCGAGATGCAGAGAACA
This sequence comes from Vidua macroura, assembly GCF_024509145.1. Lineage (NCBI taxonomy): Eukaryota > Metazoa > Chordata > Aves > Passeriformes > Viduidae > Vidua > Vidua macroura. The sequence continues at coordinate 4,918,039 of NC_071582.1, read as the reverse complement.
CGGTGGCAGCTGCTGAAAAGAAGGGCAACTGTGAGTTGGTCAAGAAGCAAGAACACAGGCAGCTGCCTGTGCTTGGCGAGGAGCAGCTGCTGGATTCTTGCAATTGCCTTCAGTGCGCACAGAAGCCCGCTGCTCTGCTGCTTGGTTTTTCGCCTTCAGTCAATTACACACTGCTGAAGTTGAGGCAGGCAGTTCAGCTTTGCTGCTTTTCAGCATCTCAGCTGCCCTTCTGCTCTGTGACAGCTCTCCAGGTTTCTTGCCTTCGCCAGGCTGCAACGTGCCCGCTAGTAGCAAGAACTGGGCAGGAGTGGGCAGAGAGCACGGCCATCTGCCAGCAGGTTGCAGCTTGCCCAGGAAAATGCAGTGTCCTTGGAATGTGCAGCAAATCTCATTTCCTGGCAAGGTCGGGCTAAGTGAGCAGTGCTGGTACACTTTCTCCTTGAGAACTGGAGCGGAAAAGCTTTTCGCTAAGATGTAGGCGACTAGAGAGGCAGAATACGCAGCTCCGCAGCTGGCCGAAAGCAAGTGCCGCTTCCCGGCGTCTTTCGGCAAAAGCGGCTCTCCGGAGCGCACCGCTGCCGCTCCAATGATCTGTGCGCGAAGTAACGGCTTCTTCGCCTCCGGCAGCCGGAGATCGCGGTAGCTTGCAAGAGGCGAAGAACGAAGCCGCGAAGAAGCCGGCTTGTGTGCGAAACTCGCAGACAGCTGCAGGACGGTGGCTGCCGCTCTCCTGCCTCTTGAATTCACTCTTGGCATTCCAATGGGAGGTGTTCCAGGACAACTTTCCTGGGTTTTGACATAGTCGTCATGCATCCCTCCTTGGAAACTCTTGTTGCTCCCCAGAGGCTCCGAGATGCAGAGAACACGGTGGCAGCTGCTGAAAAGAAGGGCAACTGTGAGTTGGTCAAGAAGCAAGAACACAGGCAGCTGCCTGTGCTTGGCAAGGAGCAGCTGCTGGATTCTTGCAATTGCCTTCAGTGCGCACAGAAGCCCGCTGCTCTGCTGCTTGGTTTTTCGCCTTCAGTCAATTACACACTGCTGAAGTTGAGGCAGGCAGTTCAGCTTTGCTGCTTTTCAGCATCTCAGCTGCCTTTCTGCTCTGTGACAGCTCTCGAGGTTTCTTGCCTTCGCCAGGCTGCAACGTGCCCGCTAGTAGCAAGAACTGGGCAGGAGTGGGCAGAGAGCACGGCCATCTGCCAGCAGGTTGCAGCTTGCCCAGGAAAATGCAGTGTCCTTGGAATGTGCAGCAAATCTCATTTCCTGGCAAGGTCGGGCTAAGTGAGCAGTGCTGGTACACTTTCTCCTTGAGAACTGGAGCGGAAAAGCTTTTCGCTAAGATGTAGGCGACTAGAGAGGCAGAATACGCAGCTCCGCAGCTGGCCGAAAGCAAGTGCCGCTTCCCGGCGTCTTTCGGCAAAAGCGGCTCTCCGGAGCGCATCGCTGCCGCTCCAGTGATCTGTGCGCGAAGTAGCGGCTTCTTCGCCTCCGGCAGCCGGAGATCGCGGTAGCTTACAAGAGGTGAAGAACGAAGCCGCGAAGAAGCCGGCTTGTGTGCGAAACTCGCAGACAGCCGCAGGACGGTGGCTGCCGCTCTCCTGCCTCTTGAATTCACTTCTGGCATGCCAATGGGAGGTGTTCCAGGACAACCTTCCTGAGTTTTTATTTTAGTTTTCATGCATCCCTCCTTGGAAATTCTTGTTGCTCCCCAGAGTCTCCGAGATGCAGAGAACACGGTGGCAGCTGCTGAAAAGAAGGGCAACTGTGAGTTGGTCAAGAAGCAAGAACACAGGCAGCTGCCTGTGCTTGGCGAGGAGCAGCTGCTGGATTCTTGCAATTGCCTTCAGTGCGCACAGAAGCCCGCTGCTCTGCTGCTTGGTTTTTCGCCTTCAGTCAATTACACACTGCTGAAGTTGAGGCAGGCAGTTCAGCTTTGCTGCTTTTCAGCATCTCAGCTGCCCTTCTGCTCTGTGACAGCTCTCCAGGTTTCTTGCCTTCGCCAGGCTGCAACGTGCCCGCTAGTAGCAAGAACTGGGCAGGAGTGGGCAGAGAGCACGGCCATCTGCCAGCAGGTTGCAGCTTGCCCAGGAAAATGCAGTGTCCTTGGAATGTGCAGCAAATCTCATTTCCTGGCAAGGTCGGGCTAAGTGAGCAGTGCTGGTACACTTTCTCCTTGAGAACTGGAGCGGAAAAGCTTTTCGCTAAGATGTAGGCGACTAGAGAGGCAGAATACGCAGCTCCGCAGCTGGCCGAAAGCAAGTGCCGCTTCCCGGCGTCTTTCGGCAAAAGCGGCTCTCCGGATCGCACCGCTGCCGCTCCAATGATCTGTGCGCGAAGTAACGGCTTCTTCGCCTCCGGCAGCCGGAGATCGCGGTAGCTTGCAAGAGGCGAAGAACGAAGCCGCGAAGAAGCCGGCTTGTGTGCGAAACTCGCAGACAGCTGCAGGACGGTGGCTGCCGCTCTCCTGCCTCTTGAATTCACTCTTGGCATTCCAATGGGAGGTGTTCCAGGACAACTTTCCTGGGTTTTGACATAGTCGTCATGCATCCCTCCTTGGAAACTCTTGTTGCTCCCCAGAGGCTCCGAGATGCAGAGAACACGGTGGCAGCTGCTGAAAAGAAGGGCAACTGTGAGTTGGTCAAGAAGCAAGAACACAGGCAGCTGCCTGTGCTTGGCAAGGAGCAGCTGCTGGATTCTTGCAATTGCCTTCAGTGCGCACAGAAGCCCGCTGCTCTGCTGCTTGGTTTTTCGCCTTCAGTCAATTACACACTGCTGAAGTTGAGGCAGGCAGTTCAGCTTTGCTGCTTTTCAGCATCTCAGCTGCCTTTCTGCTCTGTGACAGCTCTCTAGGTTTCTTGCCTTCGCCAGGCTGCAACGTGCCCGCTAGTAGCAAGAACTGGGCAGGAGTGGGCAGAGAGCACGGCCATCTGCCAGCAGGTTGCAGCTTGCCCAGGAAAATGCAGTGTCCTTGGAATGTGCAGCAAATCTCATTTCCTGGCAAGGTCGGGCTAAGTGAGCAGTGCTGGTACACTTTCTCCTTGAGAACTGGAGCGGAAAAGCTTTTCGCTAAGATGTAGGCGACTAGAGAGGCAGAATACGCAGCTCCGCAGCTGGCCGAAAGCAAGTGCCGCTTCCCGGCGTCTTTCGGCAAAAGCGGCTCTCCGGAGCGCATCGCTGCCGCTCCAGTGATCTGTGCGCGAAGTAGCGGCTTCTTCGCCTCCGGCAGCCGGAGATCGCGGTAGCTTACAAGAGGTGAAGAACGAAGCCGCGAAGAAGCCGGCTTGTGTGCGAAACTCGCAGACAGCCGCAGGACGGTGGCTGCCGCTCTCCTGCCTCTTGAATTCACTTCTGGCATGCCAATGGGAGGTGTTCCAGGACAACCTTCCTGAGTTTTTATTTTAGTTTTCATGCATCCCTCCTTGGAAATTCTTGTTGCTCCCCAGAGGCTCCGAGATGCAGAGAACACGGTGGCAGCTGCTGAAAAGAAGGGCAACTGTGAGTTGGTCAAGAAGCAAGAACACAGGCAGCTGCCTGTGCTTGGCAAGGAGCAGCTGCTGGATTCTTGCAATTGCCTTCAGTGCGCACAGAAGCCCGCTGCTCTGCTGCTTGGTTTTTCGCCTTCAGTCAATTACACACTGCTGAAGTTGAGGCAGGCAGTTCAGCTTTGCTGCTTTTCAGCATCTCAGCTGCCTTTCTGCTCTGTGACAGCTCTCCAGGTTTCTTGCCTTCGCCAGGCTGCAACGTGCCCGCTAGTACCAAGAACTGGGCAGGAGTGGGCAGAGAGCACGGCCATCTGCCAGCAGGTTGCAGCTTGCCCAGGAAAATGCAGTCTCCTCGGAATGTGCAGCATATCATATTTCCTGGCAAGGTCGGGCTAAGTGAGCAGTGCTGGTACACTTTCTCCTTGAGAACTGGAGCGGAAAAGCTTTTCGCTAAGATGTAGGCGACTAGAGAGGCAGAATACGCAGCTCCGCAGCTGGCCGAAAGCAAGTGCCGCTTCCCGGCGTCTTTCGGCAAAAGCGGCGCTTCGGAGCGCATCGCTGCCGCTCCAGTGATCTGTGCGCGAAGTAGCCACTTCTTCGCCTCCGGCAACCGGAGATCGCGGTAGCTTGCAAGAGGCGAAGAACGAAGCCGCGAAGAAGCCGGCTTGAGTGCGAAACTCGCAGACAGCTGCAGGACGGCGGCTGCCGCTCTCCTGCCTCTTGAATTCACTTCTGGCATTCCAATGGGAGGTGTTCCAGGACAACTTTCCTGGGTTTTGACATAGTCGTCATGCATCCCTCCTTGGAAATTCTTGTTGCTCCCTAGAGGCTCCAAGATGCAGAGAACACGGTGGCAGCTGCTGAAAAGAAGGGCAACTGTGAGTTGGTCAAGAAGCAAGAACACAGGCAGCTGCCTGTGCTTGGCGAGGAGCAGCTGCTGGATTCTTGCAATTGCCTTCAGTGCGCACAGAAGCCCGCTGCTCTGCTGCTTGGTTTTTCGCCTTCAGTCAATTACACACTGCTGAAGTTGAGGCAGGCAGTTCAGCTTTGCTGCTTTTCAGCATCTCAGCTGCCTTTCTGCTCTGTGACAGCTCTCCAGGTTTCTTGCCTTCGCCAGGCTGCAACGTGCCCGCTAGTAGCAAGAACTGGGCAGGAGTGGGCAGAGAGCACGGCCATCTGCCAGCAGGTTGCAGCTTGCCCAGGAAAATGAAGTGTCCTTGGAATGTGCAGCAAATCTCATTTCCTGGCAAGGTCGGGCTAAGTGAGCAGTGCTGGTACACTTTCTCCTTGAGAACTGGAGCGGAAAAGCTTTTCGCTAAGATGTAGGCGACTAGAGAGGCAGAATACGCAGCTCCGCAGCTGGCCGAAAGCAAGTGCCGCTTCCCGGCGTCTTTCGGCAAAAGCGGCTCTCCGGAGCGCATCGCTGCCGCTCCAGTGATCTGTGCGCGAAGTAGCGGCTTCTTCGCCTCCGGCAGCCGGAGATCGCGGTAGCTTACAAGAGGTGAAGAACGAAGCCGCGAAGAAGCCGGCTTGTGTGCGAAACTCGCAGACAGCCGCAGGACGGTGGCTGCCGCTCTCCTGCCTCTTGAATTCACTTCTGGCATGCCAATGGGAGGTGTTCCAGGACAACCTTCCTGAGTTTTTATTTTAGTTTTCATGCATCCCTCCTTGGAAATTCTTGTTGCTCCCCAGAGGCTCCGAGATGCAGAGAACACGGTGGCAGCTGCTGAAAAGAAGGGCAACTGTGAGTTGGTCAAGAAGCAAGAACACAGGCAGCTGCCTGTGCTTGGCAAGGAGCAGCTGCTGGATTCTTGCAATTGCCTTCAGTGCGCACAGAAGCCCGCTGCTCTGCTGCTTGGTTTTTCGCCTTCAGTCAATTACACACTGCTGAAGTTGAGGCAGGCAGTTCAGCTTTGCTGCTTTTCAGCATCTCAGCTGCCTTTCTGCTCTGTGACAGCTCTCCAGGTTTCTTGCCTTCGCCAGGCTGCAACGTGCCCGCTAGTACCAAGAACTGGGCAGGAGTGGGCAGAGAGCACGGCCATCTGCCAGCAGGTTGCAGCTTGCCCAGGAAAATGCAGTCTCCTCGGAATGTGCAGCATATCATATTTCCTGGCAAGGTCGGGCTAAGTGAGCAGTGCTGGTACACTTTCTCCTTGAGAACTGGAGCGGAAAAGCTTTTCGCTAAGATGTAGGCGACTAGAGAGGCAGAATACGCAGCTCCGCAGCTGGCCGAAAGCAAGTGCCGCTTCCCGGCGTCTTTCGGCAAAAGCGGCGCTTCGGAGCGCATCGCTGCCGCTCCAGTGATCTGTGCGCGAAGTAGCCGCTTCTTCGCCTCCGGCAGCCGGAGATCGCGGTAGCTTGCAAGAGGCGAAGAACGAAGCCGCGAAGAAGCCGGCTTGAGTGCGAAACTCGCAGACAGCTGCAGGACGGCGGCTGCCGCTCTCCTGCCTCTTGAATTCACTCTTGGCATTCCAATGGGAGGTGTTCCAGGACAACTTTCCTGGGTTTTGACATAGTCGTCATGCATCCCTCCTTGGAAATTCTTGTTGCTCCCTAGAGGCTCCAAGATGCAGAGAACACGGTGGCAGCTGCTGAAAAGAAGGGCAACTGTGAGTTGGTCAAGAAGCAAGAACACAGGCAGCTGCCTGTGCTTGGCGAGGAGCAGCTGCTGGATTCTTGCAATTGCCTTCAGTGCGCACAGAAGCCCGCTGCTCTGCTGCTTGGTTTTTCGCCTTCAGTCAATTACACACTGCTGAAGTTGAGGCAGGCTGTTCAGCTTTGCTGCTTTTCAGCATCTCAGCTGCCTTTCTGCTCTGTGACAGCTCTCCAGGTTTCTTGCCTTCGCCAGGCTGCAACGTGCCCGCTAGTAGCAAGAACTGGGCAGGAGTGGATAGAGAGCACGGCCATCTGCCAGCAGGTTGCAGCTTGCCCAGGAAAATGAAGTGTCCTTGGAATGTGCAGCAAATCTCATTTCCTGGCAAGGTCGGGCTAAGTGAGCAGTGCTGGTACACTTTCTCCTTGAGAACTGGAGCGGAAAAGCTTTTCGCTAAGATGTAGGCGACTAGAGAGGCAGAATACGCAGCTCCGCAGCTGGCCGAAAGCAAGTGCCGCTTGCCGGCGTCTTTCGGCAAAAGCGGCTCTCCGGAGCGCATCGCTGCCGCTCCAGTGATCTGTGCGCGAAGTAGCGGCTTCTTCGCCTCCGGCAGCCGGAGATCGCGGTAGCTTACAAGAGGCGAAGAACGAAGCCGCGAAGAAGCCGGCTTGTGTGCGAAACTCGCAGACAGCCGCAGGATGGTGGCTGCCGCTCTCCTGCCTCTTGAATTCACTTCTGGCATGCCAATGGGAGGTGTTCCAGGACAACTTTCCTGGGTTTTGACATAGTCGTCATGCATCCCTCCTTGGAAATTCTTGTTGCTCCCCAGAGGCTCCGAGATGCAGAGAACACGGTGGCAGCTGCTGAAAAGAAGGGCAACTGTGAGTTGGTCAAGAAGCAAGAACACAGGCAGCTGCCTGTGCTTGGCAAGGAGCAGCTGCTGGATTCTTGCAATTGCCTTCAGTGCGCACAGAAGCCCGCTGCTCTGCTGCTTGGTTTTTCGCCTTCAGTCAATTACACACTGCTGAAGTTGAGGCAGGCAGTTCAGCTTTGCTGCTTTTCAGCATCTCAGCTGCCTTTCTGCTCTGTGACAGCTCTCCAGGTTTCTTGCCTTCGCCAGGCTGCAACGTGCCCGCTAGTAGCAAGAACTGGGCAGGAGTGGGCAGAGAGCACGGCCATCTGCCAGCAGGTTGCAGCTTGCCCAGGAAAATGCAGTCTCCTCGGAATGTGCAGCATATCATATTTCCTGGCAAGGTCGGGCTAAGTGAGCAGTGCTGGTACACTTTCTCCTTGAGAACTGGAGCGGAAAAGCTTTTCGCTAAGATGTAGGCGACTAGAGAGGCAGAATACGCAGCTCCGCAGCTGGCCGAAAGCAAGTGCCGCTTCCCGGCGTCTTTCGGCAAAAGCGGCGCTTCGGAGCGCATCGCTGCCGCTCCAGTGATCTGTGCGCGAAGTAGCCGCTTCTTCGCCTCCGGCAGCCGGAGATCGCGCTAGCTTGCAAGAGGCGAAGAACGAAGCCGCGAAGAAGCCGGCTTGTGTGCGAAACTCGCAGACAGCTGCAGGACGGTGGCTGCTGCTCTCCTGCCTCTTGAATTCACTTCTGGTATGCCAATGGGAGGTGTTCCAGGACAACCTTCCTGAGTTTTTATTTTAGTTTTCATGCATCCCTCCTTGGAAATTCTTGTTGCTCCCCAGAGGCTCCGAGATGCAGAGAACACGGTGGCAGCTGCTGAAAAGAAGGGCAACTGTGAGTTGGTCAAGAAGCAAGAACACAGGCAGCTGCCTGTGCTTGGCGAGGAGCAGCTGCTGGATTCTTGCAATTGCCTTCAGTGCGCACAGAAGCCCGCTGCTCTGCTGCTTGGTTTTTCGCCTTCAGTCAATTACACACTGCTGAAGTTGAGGCAGGCAGTTCAGCTTTGCTGCTTTTCAGCATCTCAGCTGCCTTTCTGCTCTGTGACAGCTCTCCAGGTTTCTTGCCTTCGCCAGGCTGCAACGTGCCCGCTAGTAGCAAGAACTGGGCAGGAGTGGGCAGAGAGCACGGCCATCTGCCAGCAGGTTGCAGCTTGCCCAGGAAAATGAAGTGTCCTTGGAATGTGCAGCAAATCTCATTTCCTGGCAAGGTCGGACTAAGTGAGCAGTGCTGGTACACTTTCTCCTTGAGAACTGGAGCGGAAAAGCTTTTCGCTAAGATGTAGGCGACTAGAGAGGCAGAATACGCAGCTCCGCAGCTGGCCGAAAGCAAGTGCCGCTTCCCGGCGTCTTTCGGCAAAAGCGGCTCTCCGGAGCGCACCGCTGCCGCTCCAGTGATCTGTGCGCGAAGTAGCGGCTTCTTCGCCTCCGGCAGCCGGAGATCGCTGTAGCTTACAAGAGGCGAAGAACGAAGCCGCGAAGAAGCCGGCTTGTGTGCGAAACTCGCAGACAGCCGCAGGACGGTGGCTGCCGCTCTCCTGCCTCTTGAATTCACTTCTGGCATGCCAATGGGAGGTGTTCCAGGACAACCTTCCTGAGTTTTTATTTTAGTTTTCATGCATCCCTCCTTGGAAACTCTTGTTGCTCCCCAGAGGCTCCGAGATGCAGAGAACACAATGGCAGCTGCTGAAAAGAAGAGCAACTGTGAGTTGGTCAAGAAGCAAGAACACAGGCAGCTGCCTGTGCTTGGCGAGGAGCAGCTGCTGGATTCTTGCAATTGCCTTCAGTGCGCACAGAAGCCCGCTGCTCTGCTGCTTGGTTTTTCGCCTTCAGTCAATTACACACTGCTGAAGTTGAGGCAGGCTGTTCAGCTTTGCTGCTTTTCATCATCTCAGCTGCCTTTCTGCTCTGTGACAGCTCTCCAGGTTTCTTGCCTTCGCCAGGCTGCAACGTGCCCGCTAGTAGCAAGAACTGGGCAGGAGTGGATAGAGAGCACGGCCATCTGCCAGCAGGTTGCAGCTTGCCCAGGAAAATGAAGTGTCCTTGGAATGTGCAGCAAATCTCATTTCCTGGCAAGGTCGGGCTAAGTGAGCAGTGCTGGTACACTTTCTCCTTGAGAACTGGAGCGGAAAAGCTTTTCGCTAAGATGTAGGCGACTAGAGAGGCAGAATACGCAGCTCCGCAGCTGGCCGAAAGCAAGTGCCGCTTCCCGGCGTCTTTCGGCAAAAGCGGCTCTCCGGAGCGCATCGCTGCCGCTCCAGTGATCTGTGCGCGAAGTAGCGGCTTCTTCGCCTCCGGCAGCCGGAGATCGCGGTAGCTTACAAGAGGCGAAGAACGAAGCCGCGAAGAAGCCGGCTTGTGTGCGAAACTCGCAGACAGGCGCAGGATGGTGGCTGCCGCTCTCCTGCCTCTTGAATTCACTTCTGGCATGCCAATGGGAGGTGTTCCAGGACAACTTTCCTGGGTTTTGACATAGTCGTCATGCATCCCTCCTTGGAAATTCTTGTTGCTCCCCAGAGGCTCCGAGATGCAGAGAACACGGTGGCAGCTGCTGAAAAGAAGGGCAACTGTGAGTTGGTCAAGAAGCAAGAACACAGGCAGCTGCCTGTGCTTGGCGAGGAGCAGCTGCTGGATTCTTGCAATTGCCTTCAGTGCGCACAGAAGCCCGCTGCTCTGCTGCTTGGTTTCTCGCCTTCAGTCAATTACACACTGCTGAAGTTGAGGCAGGCAGTTCAGCTTTGCTGCTTTTCAGCATCTCAGCTGCCCTTCTGCTCTGTGACAGCTCTCCAGGTTTCTTGCCTTCGCCAGGCTGCAACGTGCCCGCTAGTAGCAAGAACTGGGCAGGAGTGGGCAGAGAGCACGGCCATCTGCCAGCAGGTTGCAGCTTGCCCAGGAAAATGAAGTGTCCTTGGAATGTGCAGCAAATCTCATTTCCTGGCAAGGTCGGGCTAAGTGAGCAGTGCTGGTACACTTTCTCCTTGAGAACTGGAGCGGAAAAGCTTTTCGCTAAGATGTAGGCGACTAGAGAGGCAGAATACGCAGCTCCGCAGCTGGCCGAAAGCAAGTGCCGCTTCCCGGCGTCTTTCGGCAAAAGCGGCTCTCCGGAGCGCACCGCTGCCGCTCCAGTGATCTGTGCGCGAAGTAGCGGCTTCTTCGCCTCCGGCAGCCGGAGATCGCGGTAGCTTGCAAGAGGCGAAGAACGAAGCCGCGAAGAAGCCGGCTTGTGTGCGAAACTCGCAGACAGCTGCAGGACGGTGGCTGCCGCTCTCCTGCCTCTTGAATTCACTCTTGGCATTCCAATGGGAGGTGTTCCAGGACAACCTTCCTGGGTTTTGACATAGTCGTCATGCATCCCTCCTTGGAAACTCTTGTTGCTCCCCAGAGGCTCCGAGATGCAGAGAACACGGTGGCAGCTGCTGAAAAGAAGGGCAACTGTGAGTTGGTCAAGAAGCAAGAACACAGGCAGCTGCCTGTGCTTGGCGAGGAGCAGCTGCTGGATTCTTGCAATTGCCTTCAGTGCGCACAGAAGCCCGCTGCTCTGCTGCTTGGTTTTTCGCCTTCAGTCAATTACACACTGCTGAAGTTGAGGCAGGCAGTTCAGCTTTGCTGCTTTTCAGCATCTCAGCTGCCTTTCTGCTCTGTGACAGCTCTCCAGGTTTCTTGCCTTCGCCAGGCTGCAACGTGCCCGCTAGTACCAAGAACTGGGCAGGAGTGGGCAGAGAGCACGGCCATCTGCCAGCAGGTTGCAGCTTGCCCAGGAAAATGCAGTGTCCTTGGAATGTGCAGCAAATCTCATTTCCTGGCAAGGTCGGGCTAAGTGAGCAGTGCTGGTACACTTTCTCCTTGAGAACTGGAGCGGAAAAGCTTTTCGCTAAGATGTAGGCGACTAGAGAGGCAGAATACGCAGCTCCGCAGCTGGCCGAAAGCAAGTGCCGCTTCCCGGCGTCTTTCGGCAAAAGCGGCTCTCCGGAGCGCATCGCTGCCGCTCCAGTGATCTGTGCGCGAAGTAGCGGCTTCTTCGCCTCCGGCAGCCGGAGATCGCGGTAGCTTACAAGAGGCGAAGAACGAAGCCGCGAAGAAGCCGGCTTGTGTGCGAAACTCGCAGACAGCCGCAGGACGGTGGCTGCCGCTCTCCTGCCTCTTGAATTCACTTCTGGCATGCCAATGGGAGGTGTTCCAGGACAACCTTCCTGAGTTTTTATTTTAGTTTTCATGCATCCCTCCTTGGAAATTCTTGTTGCTCCCCAGAGGCTCCGAGATGCAGAGAACACGGTGGCAGCTGCTGAAAAGAAGGGCAACTGTGAGTTGGTCAAGAAGCAAGAACACAGGCAGCTGCCTGTGCTTGGCAAGGAGCAGCTGCTGGATTCTTGCAATTGCCTTCAGTGCGCACAGAAGCCCGCTGCTCTGCTGCTTGGTTTTTCGCCTTCAGTCAATTACACACTGCTGAAGTTGAGGCAGGCAGTTCAGCTTTGCTGCTTTTCAGCATCTCAGCTGCCTTTCTGCTCTGTGACAGCTCTCCAGGTTTCTTGCCTTCGCCAGGCTGCAACGTGCCCGCTAGTACCAAGAACTGGGCAGGAGTGGGCAGAGAGCACGGCCATCTGCCAGCAGGTTGCAGCTTGCCCAGGAAAATGCAGTCTCCTCGGAATGTGCAGCATATCATATTTCCTGGCAAGGTCGGGCTAAGTGAGCAGTGCTGGTACACTTTCTCCTTGAGAACTGGAGCGGAAAAGCTTTTCGCTAAGATGTAGGCGACTAGAGAGGCAGAATACGCAGCTCCGCAGCTGGCCGAAAGCAAGTGCCGCTTCCCGGCGTCTTTCGGCAAAAGCGGCGCTTCGGAGCGCATCGCTGCCGCTCCAGTGATCTGTGCGCGAAGTAGCCGCTTCTTCGCCTCCGGCAGCCGGAGATCGCGCTAGCTTGCAAGAGGCGAAGAACGAAGCCGCGAAGAAGCCGGCTTGTGTGCGAAACTCGCAGACAGCTGCAGGACGGTGGCTGCTGCTCTCCTGCCTCTTGAATTCACTTCTGGTATGCCAATGGGAGGTGTTCCAGGACAACCTTCCTGAGTTTTTATTTTAGTTTTCATGCATCCCTCCTTGGAAATTCTTGTTGCTCCCCAGAGTCTCCGAGATGCAGAGAACACGGTGGCAGCTGCTGAAAAGAAGGGCAACTGTGAGTTGGTCAAGAAGCAAGAACACAGGCAGCTGCCTGTGCTTGGCGAGGAGCAGCTGCTGGATTCTTGCAATTGCCTTCAGTGCGCACAGAAGCCCGCTGCTCTGCTGCTTGGTTTTTCGCCTTCAGTCAATTACACACTGCTGAAGTTGAGGCAGGCAGTTCAGCTTTGCTGCTTTTCAGCATCTCAGCTGCCCTTCTGCTCTGTGACAGCTCTCCAGGTTTCTTGCCTTCGCCAGGCTGCAACGTGCCCGCTAGTAGCAAGAACTGGGCAGGAGTGGGCAGAGAGCACGGCCATCTGCCAGCAGGTTGCAGCTTGCCCAGGAAAATGAAGTGTCCTTGGAATGTGCAGCAAATCTCATTTCCTGGCAAGGTCGGGCTAAGTGAGCAGTGCTGGTACACTTTCTCCTTGAGAACTGGAGCGGAAAAGCTTTTCGCTAAGATGTAGGCGACTAGAGAGGCAGAATACGCAGCTCCGCAGCTGGCCGAAAGCAAGTGCCGCTTCCCGGCGTCTTTCGGCAAAAGCGGCTCTCCGGAGCGCACCGCTGCCGCTCCAGTGATCTGTGCGCGAAGTAGCGGCTTCTTCGCCTCCGGCAGCCGGAGATCGCGGTAGCTTGCAAGAGGCGAAGAACGAAGCCGCGAAGAAGCCGGCTTGTGTGCGAAACTCGCAGACAGCTGCAGGACGGTGGCTGCCGCTCTCCTGCCTCTTGAATTCACTTCTGGCATGCCAATGGGAGGTGTTCCAGGACAACATTCCTGAGTTTTTATTTTAGTTTTCATGCATCCCTCCTTGGAAATTCTTGTTGCTCCCCAGAGGCTCCGAGATGCAGAGAACACGGTGGCAGCTGCTGAAAAGAAGGGCAACTGTGAGTTGGTCAAGAAGCAAGAACACAGGCAGCTGCCTGTGCTTGGCGAGGAGCAGCTGCTGGATTCTTGCAATTGCCTTCAGTGCGCACAGAAGCCCGCTGCTCTGCTGCTTGGTTTTTCGCCTTCAGTCAATTACACACTGCTGAAGTTGAGGCAGGCAGTTCAGCTTTGCTGCTTTTCAGCATCTCAGCTGCCTTTCTGCTCTGTGACAGCTCTCCAGGTTTCTTGCCTTCGCCAGGCTGCAACGTGCCCGCTAGTAGCAAGAACTGGGCAGGAGTGGGCAGAGAGCACGGCCATCTGCCAGCAGGTTGCAGCTTGCCCAGGAAAATGCAGTGTCCTTGGAATGTGCAGCAAATCTCATTTCCTGGCAAGGTCGGGCTAAGTGAGCAGTGCTGGTACACTTTCTCCTTGAGAACTGGAGCGGAAAAGCTTTTCGCTAAGATGTAGGCGACTAGAGAGGCAGAATACGCAGCTCCGCAGCTGGCCGAAAGCAAGTGCCGCTTCCCGGCGTCTTTCGGCAAAAGCGGCTCTCCGGAGCGCATCGCTGCCGCTCCAGTGATCTGTGCGCGAAGTAGCGGCTTCTTCGCCTCCGGCAGCCGGAGATCGCGGTAGCTTACAAGAGGCGAAGAACGAAGCCGCGAAGAAGCCGGCTTGTGTGCGAAACTCGCAGACAGCCGCAGGACGGTGGCTGCCGCTCTCCTGCCTCTTGAATTCACTTCTGGCATGCCAATGGGAGGTGTTCCAGGACAACCTTCCTGAGTTTTTATTTTAGTTTTCATGCATCCCTCCTTGGAAATTCTTGTTGCTCCCCAGAGGCTCCGAGATGCAGAGAACACGGTGGCAGCTGCTGAAAAGAAGGGCAACTGTGAGTTGGTCAAGAAGCAAGAACACAGGCAGCTGCCTGTGCTTGGCAAGGAGCAGCTGCTGGATTCTTGCAATTGCCTTCAGTGCGCACAGAAGCCCGCTGCTCTGCTGCTTGGTTTTTCGCCTTCAGTCAATTACACACTGCTGAAGTTGAGGCAGGCAGTTCAGCTTTGCTGCTTTTCAGCATCTCAGCTGCCTTTCTGCTCTGTGACAGCTCTCCAGGTTTCTTGCCTTCGCCAGGCTGCAACGTGCCCGCTAGTACCAAGAACTGGGCAGGAGTGGGCAGAGAGCACGGCCATCTGCCAGCAGGTTGCAGCTTGCCCAGGAAAATGCAGTCTCCTCGGAATGTGCAGCATATCATATTTCCTGGCAAGGTCGGGCTAAGTGAGCAGTGCTGGTACACTTTCTCCTTGAGAACTGGAGCGGAAAAGCTTTTCGCTAAGATGTAGGCGACTAGAGAGGCAGAATACGCAGCTCCGCAGCTGGCCGAAAGCAAGTGCCGCTTCCCGGCGTCTTTCGGCAAAAGCGGCGCTTCGGAGCGCATCGCTGCCGCTCCAGTGATCTGTGCGCGAAGTAGCCGCTTCTTCGCCTCCGGCAGCCGGAGATCGCGCTAGCTTGCAAGAGGCGAAGAACGAAGCCGCGAAGAAGCCGGCTTGTGTGCGAAACTCGCAGACAGCTGCAGGACGGTGGCTGCTGCTCTCCTGCCTCTTGAATTCACTTCTGGTATGCCAATGGGAGGTGTTCCAGGACAACCTTCCTGAGTTTTTATTTTAGTTTTCATGCATCCCTCCTTGGAAATTCTTGTTGCTCCCCAGAGTCTCCGAGATGCAGAGAACACGGTGGCAGCTGCTGAAAAGAAGGGCAACTGTGAGTTGGTCAAGAAGCAAGAACACAGGCAGCTGCCTGTGCTTGGCGAGGAGCAGCTGCTGGATTCTTGCAATTGCCTTCAGTGCGCACAGAAGCCCGCTGCTCTGCTGCTTGGTTTTTCGCCTTCAGTCAATTACACACTGCTGAAGTTGAGGCAGGCAGTTCAGCTTTGCTGCTTTTCAGCATCTCAGCTGCCCTTCTGCTCTGTGACAGCTCTCCAGGTTTCTTGCCTTCGCCAGGCTGCAACGTGCCCGCTAGTAGCAAGAACTGGGCAGGAGTGGGCAGAGAGCACGGCCATCTGCCAGCAGGTTGCAGCTTGCCCAGGAAAATGCAGTGTCCTTGGAATGTGCAGCAAATCTCATTTCCTGGCAAGGTCGGGCTAAGTGAGCAGTGCTGGTACACTTTCTCCTTGAGAACTGGAGCGGAAAAGCTTTTCGCTAAGATGTAGGCGACTAGAGAGGCAGAATACGCAGCTCCGCAGCTGGCCGAAAGCAAGTGCCGCTTCCCGGCGTCTTTCGGCAAAAGCGGCTCTCCGGAGCGCACCGCTGCCGCTCCAATGATCTGTGCGCGAAGTAACGGCTTCTTCGCCTCCGGCAGCCGGAGATCGCGGTAGCTTGCAAGAGGCGAAGAACGAAGCCGCGAAGAAGCCGGCTTGTGTGCGAAACTCGCAGACAGCTGCAGGACGGTGGCTGCCGCTCTCCTGCCTCTTGAATTCACTCTTGGCATTCCAATGGGAGGTGTTCCAGGACAACTTTCCTGGGTTTTGACATAGTCGTCATGCATCC
This sequence comes from Vidua macroura, assembly GCF_024509145.1. Taxonomy (NCBI): domain Eukaryota; kingdom Metazoa; phylum Chordata; class Aves; order Passeriformes; family Viduidae; genus Vidua; species Vidua macroura. The sequence continues at coordinate 4,902,509 of NC_071582.1, read as the reverse complement.
CTCCTTGGAAACTCTTGTTGCTCCCCAGAGGCTCCGAGATGCAGAGAACACGGTGGCAGCTGCTGAAAAGAAGGGCAACTGTGAGTTGGTCAAGAAGCAAGAACACAGGCAGCTGCCTGTGCTTGGCAAGGAGCAGCTGCTGGATTCTTGCAATTGCCTTCAGTGCGCACAGAAGCCCGCTGCTCTGCTGCTTGGTTTTTCGCCTTCAGTCAATTACACACTGCTGAAGTTGAGGCAGGCAGTTCAGCTTTGCTGCTTTTCAGCATCTCAGCTGCCTTTCTGCTCTGTGACAGCTCTCTAGGTTTCTTGCCTTCGCCAGGCTGCAACGTGCCCGCTAGTAGCAAGAACTGGGCAGGAGTGGGCAGAGAGCACGGCCATCTGCCAGCAGGTTGCAGCTTGCCCAGGAAAATGCAGTGTCCTTGGAATGTGCAGCAAATCTCATTTCCTGGCAAGGTCGGGCTAAGTGAGCAGTGCTGGTACACTTTCTCCTTGAGAACTGGAGCGGAAAAGCTTTTCGCTAAGATGTAGGCGACTAGAGAGGCAGAATACGCAGCTCCGCAGCTGGCCGAAAGCAAGTGCCGCTTCCCGGCGTCTTTCGGCAAAAGCGGCGCTTCGGAGCGCATCGCTGCCGCTCCAGTGATCTGTGCGCGAAGTAGCGGCTTCTTCGCCTCCGGCAGCCGGAGATCGCGGTAGCTTACAAGAGGTGAAGAACGAAGCCGCGAAGAAGCCGGCTTGTGTGCGAAACTCGCAGACAGCCGCAGGACGGTGGCTGCCGCTCTCCTGCCTCTTGAATTCACTTCTGGCATGCCAATGGGAGGTGTTCCAGGACAACCTTCCTGAGTTTTTATTTTAGTTTTCATGCATCCCTCCTTGGAAATTCTTGTTGCTCCCCAGAGGCTCCGAGATGCAGAGAACACGGTGGCAGCTGCTGAAAAGAAGGGCAACTGTGAGTTGGTCAAGAAGCAAGAACACAGGCAGCTGCCTGTGCTTGGCAAGGAGCAGCTGCTGGATTCTTGCAATTGCCTTCAGTGCGCACAGAAGCCCGCTGCTCTGCTGCTTGGTTTTTCGCCTTCAGTCAATTACACACTGCTGAAGTTGAGGCAGGCAGTTCAGCTTTGCTGCTTTTCAGCATCTCAGCTGCCTTTCTGCTCTGTGACAGCTCTCCAGGTTTCTTGCCTTCGCCAGGCTGCAACGTGCCCGCTAGTACCAAGAACTGGGCAGGAGTGGGCAGAGAGCACGGCCATCTGCCAGCAGGTTGCAGCTTGCCCAGGAAAATGCAGTCTCCTCGGAATGTGCAGCATATCATATTTCCTGGCAAGGTCGGGCTAAGTGAGCAGTGCTGGTACACTTTCTCCTTGAGAACTGGAGCGGAAAAGCTTTTCGCTAAGATGTAGGCGACTAGAGAGGCAGAATACGCAGCTCCGCAGCTGGCCGAAAGCAAGTGCCGCTTCCCGGCGTCTTTCGGCAAAAGCGGCGCTTCGGAGCGCATCGCTGCCGCTCCAGTGATCTGTGCGCGAAGTAGCCACTTCTTCGCCTCCGGCAGCCGGAGATCGCGCTAGCTTGCAAGAGGCGAAGAACGAAGCCGCGAAGAAGCCGGCTTGTGTGCGAAACTCGCAGACAGCTGCAGGACGGTGGCTGCTGCTCTCCTGCCTCTTGAATTCACTTCTGGTATGCCAATGGGAGGTGTTCCAGGACAACCTTCCTGAGTTTTTATTTTAGTTTTCATGCATCCCTCCTTGGAAATTCTTGTTGCTCCCCAGAGTCTCCGAGATGCAGAGAACACGGTGGCAGCTGCTGAAAAGAAGGGCAACTGTGAGTTGGTCAAGAAGCAAGAACACAGGCAGCTGCCTGTGCTTGGCGAGGAGCAGCTGCTGGATTCTTGCAATTGCCTTCAGTGCGCACAGAAGCCCGCTGCTCTGCTGCTTGGTTTTTCGCCTTCAGTCAATTACACACTGCTGAAGTTGAGGCAGGCAGTTCAGCTTTGCTGCTTTTCAGCATCTCAGCTGCTTTCTGCTCTTTGACAGCTCTCGAGGTGAAATAGAGATTTTTAGCGTTGGTTTAACAAAATGAATTAAGCATTTCTAGTTTAGCTTGTAGAGTTATGTGTTGAATTTTCAACCTTTTGCTTAAGAAACCTCTGCCTAATAGAAAGGGCAAAGGAAAATGCAAATTTCTGAAGCTTCTTGCATAAAGAACAATACCAGAAGAAGGAAAGAACCCAGTATAAAGAAGCTCCTCTGTCTCCAAGCCTATCAAGACTGACAGACGTACTCAGAGAAGCACCAAAGGACCAAAAGCGCACGCGCAGAGAGGAAAAGTTCAAAAGTTCAATCATGAGGAAGACCACAATTTTCAGCCTCAGGACCACCAAGAGACCCCCGTACGACCACCACAGCAAACCACGCATGCCCAGAAGGGCGTGGACTTACTTAGCATGAGAAGCGAGGACAGGCGGGGCCAGGGGTTGAATATGCATGAAAAAGTTGTGCAATGTTTTGCATATGGAACGTCTTTAAGAATAAAAGTGTGGGTCAGACTGAGGCTCGGGGCACAAGTTTTGGAGAGCTATCTCACTTGTGCCGGGCGCTGACATACATACCCACTTCATAACTACCCCAGGTTATGGAGTCTATTGATTTCTTCCGCGTATCGTTTCAGTTGGCGACCACGAAGGGACTGCTCTGCTCACCCGCAGGTCCGGTTGGGAGCAGACACCCTCAGGCGCCACAGGGCTTTTCCCCGGAGGGACTCTGCGCCTCGGCTGTACACTGCGGGGAGCAGACCACGGCCCGTCGACTAGCGGATGAAAGCGGTATGTGTTAATTTATTTTCTTACGGTTGGCACTGATAAGTCGCAAAAAGATGTTTTTGCGCGCAGGTTTGCCTAGGGGCTTGCAAGCAGACCGCCATCGGGGGAGAGGCCGGCGGCGGGAGGACCTCCCCAGCTGATAGCGCGGCTCGGGGAGGGCGAAATCGCGATTTCAGTGTGTGGTGTGTGTCCCGATTGCAGTGTAGTGTGTCTGTTACGTCCGGACGTGCGTGCTTGTGCGTGTGTGTGTATGTGTGAGTGGAACGGTGAAGCGCGGTGCGGCCTTGCTAAGATACAGAGAGGCGGCGCGGTGGTGCTAGAGAGCGCATGCGCAGGGCAGCTCTCAGCCCACACTACCTGATCGTGCGGGTAGTGCGCGCTCTACCCGATAGAGCGGGTGGTGCGCATGCGTGGCACGGGCTGTCTCTGGCGAGCTGGGGGAGTGCGGCGCGGGGCTTAAGTCGGGGCTTGCAAAGGTGCTTTAGGCGCGGCCCAGCTGATAGCGCAGCGGGCGCGCGGGCACAAGCCGCGGTTTGAGGAGCTGCTTTGAACGCCGCTAGCTGATAGCGCAGCTAGTGGGAGCGTGGTACAAGCTAGGAGTTACAAGCACCGCTTACAAGCATCGCTAGTTGGTAAAAAGCTTGCAAAAGTAGCCAGCGAGCCCGGCTGGGCTAAGAGTTAAGTGTTTGTTATACAATAGCACTGCCCTTCAGTGTTAAAAGCTGTCACTGGTGCAGGAGGAGGGGTTGGGGAAGGCAGTCTAGGGTTGCCATGGGAAACAGCAGTTGTATGAGTTCTCCACCCCCTTTTGGAAGAGAATTGTACCCTCCCCCTGTCCTGTCAGTTATTGTTCAAGTCTGCCCCTTAGCCTAGAATCTTCTCTGTTCCACGTTTTCCCTTTGGTTCTTCCACCAAGAACACTCCTTTCCCTTTTCCCCACTGGTTAATGTTATATTTCCCCTCCCTTTAGCCTTCTCCCGATTGTACCCTCGAATGCTAAACCCTCCTACCCCTACGCAGTAAAAGAATCCTCAGCCCGCCCTTCGGGGCTCTCGGAATCTGCCTCCCTTCTGCTTCGTTGTCTCCCTGTTTGCCCCTTCTGCGACCCTTCAATCAACGAGCAGGATTTCAGCAGCCCGAGTGTCCCTCCCGTTCTTCTGGTGGACCCTCAGATGTACCAGCTATCCGAGCTTCGTGCCGAGTGGCTAAAAGCCCCCACGGCTCGGCAACTGGGAGATCCTTTGCATTACAGGGCGAATAAAGGGGGGATGAATGTGTGTGAATGAGAGGCTGTAAGAGCCCGTCTGAAGCCCCTCATTTTCCATTCTGCCTTCCGATTGCCACAAGAAAGAATCCCTTCCCCCACTGTAGTTCCGGCTTAGAACAGGACACAGCACAGGTGGGACCACTGAACCGTCATGCTGGCTGTTCCCAACAAGGCCTGGTAAGAACTTGGCAAGGAGTTGGCAAGGACTTGGCAAAGACCTGACATGGAGCCAGCACGGGACAGCCTGATGCGCAGCCTGCTTCTAATCTCCGTTCTTAAGCCAAATGAACTTTTGGGGTGACTCTCGCGGTCCTTCATTGAAGACCCCTCATCTGCCTCGTTACCACTGTGACAAAGAAAGAATGAGAACCCTCCTCCCAAGGACTGAGACTGAGACCCCTGCTATAGGGAGGAGGGGAAATTGGTGCTCTGACCACTAATGACATGACCTGTTTCCCTTCAGTGATTCAAATGGACTTATTCTTCATTGGATTCGTCTTGCTTTGGTGGTTTCTGTGGACTCACCCGTTCCCTCGGGGCGATTACAATGGACTTTCATTATTACACTTGTTCCCCCCCTCTCTCCTCTGTGGATTATAACTGGAGCCCCGAGTCGACCAGAACTTCGAAGACTCCCCCGACACGACAGACGGATCCCCATCGTCCGGAGCACTGAGGATCTCGCCTGTGTTGGTAGCTATTCCCATATCCCTCTTCTCTCTCTAACCTTTTATCTCCTTTCAGATCCCCACTATCGCGTTTACTGTTTTGGCCCCTACTAAAGGTGCATTTGTTGTGATTAACTGATAGTCCCTTGTTGTTTGCCTTTGTTGCACTTTTGGGATCGGTGAAAAGAACCATCACGACACCCCGCCATAAGCGGATCGTGACAGAGGCGGGCTGGTTACCCCAGACCTGCTAAGCGAGAGCGACAGTCTCCCATGCTGCGTTTCCGTCTTTTTCGCGAGAAAAGCGGCCAGTAAAGAGACGAAGCGAGTAATAAAAAGAGTGAGAGAACCCCCCCTGGGACTGGGTCTCAGAGAAAGAGTGGGACCCCTTAGTGGGGGGGGGGGGGGGGGGGAGTAAAAGGTAATTAATTAGAAAAAAAAAATGAATTAAAAGGTAAAAAGAGGGTTTTCTTGGCATAATCTATTGGGGAAAAATAAAAGGTAAAATGTGTAGGAGGGGCCCCTAAAAATTCTGCTGGATTGAGGGATAAGAATGCCCAAGAACATCCAAGATCAAACCTGCTGGATTGAGGGATTAATATTCCAAGAGCATCCAGGGTTGATTCAAACCTGCTGGATTGAGGGATTAATGTTCCAAGAGCATCCAGGGTTAAGTCAAACCTGCTGGGTTGAGGGATTAACATTGCAAGAGCACCCAGAATTAAGTTTGCTGGGTTGTTGAGAGCAGCCAAGATTGAGTAAAAATTTTGCCAGTTTGAAGAGAAGTCTGACAGGATCTAGAGTTGGGAACCACACAGCTAGATTGAGGGGTATCCAAGAACACTGGGACTAGCCAGGGACACCTAAAAGTGTAATAGGTGTGTTGAAAAAGAAAAGGTACCTTGTTGTTGTGGTTGTTTTGTTATGTGTAAGAGTAAGTAAAATAAAGTTAAGTGAATGTAGACGAAGGAAAGTATATGTATGCATCCTGCCCTGTTAAGCAGCCTCACTGTGCTTCCCTGCTGTCACCAACAAACACAAGTTACGAACCCTCAGAACTAAAAAGTTCAATCAAATATTGCTTCCATTGATGACCATGATATTGTCTATAATACCTTGTTCCAACTTATGTTATGTAAGTGTTAATACCCCTATCCTACCAGTTGGTAAACCTGATGGGTCATACCGGTTAGTACAGGATCTGCGGGCCATAAACAAGGTCACTGAGGATCTGTATCCTGTGGTGGCCAATCCCTACACGTTATTAACTTGCTTAACAGCCGAGCTAACTTGGTTTACCGTTTTAGATTGAAAAGATGCCTTCTTTTGCCTTCCTATCCACGAAGCCAGAAAATTTTTGCATTTGAATGGGAAAATCCTAAGAGCGGGCCAAGAACTCAACTGACATGGACCAGACTCCCACAAGGATTCAAAAACTCACCCACTTTGTTTGGAGAACAACTTGCAAAAGAATTAGAGACCTGAGAAGCCCCTCCAGAGGAAGGGAAGTTGCTAGAGTACGTAGATGACATCCTGATAGCCACACGGACAAGGGAAGCATGCACGGCCTGGACGATAAGCCTCTTGAACTTTTTGGGGCTCCAAGGGTACCGAGTATCAAAGAAAAAAGCCCAAGTAGTAAAACAGAAAGTAACTTATCTGGGCTACGAAGTCAGTGCTAGACAACGTACCTTGGGCCAAAGCCGGAAGGAGGCAATATGCCAGAGCCCAAAACCTCAGACTGTAAAGGAACTACGAACTTTCCTGAGGATGACAGGGTGGTGCAGGTTATGGATCTATAACTATGGATTGTTTGTTAAGCCCTTCTATGAACTGATTGCAACTGAAAGCAGGAACATCCAAGAGACAAAGGAAGCTACGCAAGCTTTCAACCAGCTGAAAAAAGCCCTCATGTCAGCTCCAGCCCTGAGATTGCCGGACGTGAGTAAGCCTTTCCTTTTATTCTCCCATGAGAAGCAAGGAATCGCCTTAGGAATACTAGCACAGGACCTCGGCCCATATCGGAGAGCAGTGGCTTACTTCTCTAAGCAATTGGATACAGCAGCTAAAGGGTGGCCTGGGTGCCTCAGAGCTGTTGCAGCAGTCGTACTGAACATCCAAGAGGCACACAAATTCACCCTAGGCCAGAAAAGAACTGTGCTAGTGTCTCACACAGTGTCTGCAGTGCTAGAGGTAAAAGGTGGGCATTGGCTTTCCCCACAACGGCTCCTGAGATACCAAGCTATCATAGCGGAGCAAGATGATGTAGAGATAGTAGTGGCTAACATTGTCAATCCAGCCTCCTTCCTCAGTAGAAACCAAGGGGAACCAGTGGAACATGACTGCCTGGAGACCATTGAAGCCACCTACTCCAGCTGCCCTGACTTGAAGGACACCCCTCTGGAGAATGCAGAAGTCTCGTTTACTGATGGAAGCAGTTATATCATCAGTGGAAAACGGCACGCCGGGTAGGCAGTTCCAACGTGCAAGGAAGTAATATCATCTGGGCCCCTGCCAACAAATACCTCTGCACAGAAGGCCGAGATAATTGCTCTAACTCGGGCCCTAGAATTGGCAAGAGGGAAAGAAATAAACATATACACGGACTCGAAGTATGCATTTGGAGTAGTGCATGCTCACAGAGCCATTTAGAAAGAGAGAGGACTGCTGAACTCTCAAGGGAAAAATATTAAAGATGCATCAGAAGTACTGCGACTTCTAGAAGCAGTCCAGTTGCCAGAGAAAGTAGCGATCATGCACATTAAGGCACATCAGAAGATCAACTCAGAATTGGAAGAAGGAAACGAGCTGGCAGATAGGGAAGCAAAAGAAGCAGCAAGACGGGCAAATTTCCCCTAAAGGTAAGCCAAGATACAACAAACTAGAAAAAAAATTAATCTATGAGCAAAAAGGAGACTATAACCAAGAGGGATGGGCCACCATAGAAGGAAAATTACTTCTACCCTCCTATTTCTGATGGTCCCTAATAAAGGAAGAACACCAGAAAACCATTGGGGTATTGATGCTCTAGCATAACTAGACATTTACAACTCGACAATGTGACCTTTGCCTCCAGACCAACCCCAAAAATACTCCCAAACCAAAGCTTAGCCAGATTAGGAAGGGTCATGGGCCGGAGCAGCAATGGCAGATAGATTGTACAGAATTGCCAAGAAAAGGGGGGTATAAGTTTTTACTGGTGCTAACAGATACCTTTTCAGGATGGCCAGAAGCATTCCCCACCAGGACTTCTAAAGCTCAAGAAGTAACTAAGGTATTGGTACAAGAAAACATACCACGCTTTAGAGTCCTGGCCACAATCTCCTCAAATAGAGGACCACATTTTATCGTAAAATTAGTGCAACAAGTTAGCCAATACTTGAACATAGACTGAGAACTTCACACCCCATATAACCCACAATCAAGTGGTCAGGTAAAAAAAATGAACCATTTGATCAAACAACAAATTGTACAATTGGGACAAGAAGCTAATTTGTCATGGACTCAATCCCTCCCATTAGCACTACTGCAGATCCGAACCAAACCCAAGACTAAAGAAAAGCTAAACCACTTTGAATTGCTTTATGAAAAACCATATGGGGTGCGAAAGAGAATGTCTACCCAAGACATGTCACTAACCTCCTGTATGTTAAGTCTCTTAACTTGGTGTATCCAGCACCAATCACTAGCTAATAAACACAAGTCATAACTAGTGAAATACGCTGTTTAGAACACTTTATGTCACCCAATTACAATTCTATTAATTTTAGTTACTGTAAGTTTAATGATGTCTACTTTAACACTCATGTAGAATTCGAGGATGTTAAAACACATGGCCAGTCTGACATCACTCTCTAGAACTCCTAGAATCTTACTGAAAGAGGACGGTCATGATAGTAGATCAGAATTTAAATCAAGACCCCTGTAGTAAAAGAATTTACTCTATTTTAAGAAAAGGGGGGACTGAAGCAGAGATTTTTAGAGTTAGGTTAACAAAATGAATGAAGCATTTCTAATTTAGCTTGTAGAGTTATGTGTTGAATTTTCAACCTTTTACTTAAGAAACCTCTGCCTAGTACAAAGGGCATAGGAAAATGCAAATTTCTGAAGCTTCTTGCATAAAGAACAATACCAGAAGAAGGAAAGAACCCAGATAAAGAAGCTCCTCTGTCTCCAAGGCTATCAAGACTGACAGACGTACTCAGATAAGCACCAAAGGACCAAAAGCGCACGCGCAGAGAGGAAAAGTTCAAAAGTTCAATCATGAGGAAGACCACAATCGTCAGCCTCAGGACCACCAAGAGACCCCCGTACGACCACCACAGCAAACCACGCATGCCCAGAAGGACGTGGACTTACTTAGCATGAGAAGCGAGGACAGGCGGGGCCAGGGGTTGAATATGCATGAAAAAGTTGTGCAATGTTTTGCATATGGAACGACTTTAAGAATAAAAGTGTGGGTCAGACTGAGGCTCGGGGCACAAGTTTTGGAGAGCTATCTCACTTGTGCCGGGCGCTGACATACATACCCACTTCATAACTACCCCAGGTTATGGAGTCTATTGATTTATTCCGCGTATCGTTTCAGAGGTTTCTTCCCTTCGCCAGGCTGCAACGTGCCCGCTACTACCCAGAGCTGGGCAGGAGTGGGCAGAGAGCACGGCCATCTGCCAGCAGGTTGCAGCTTGCCCAGGAAAATGAAGTGTCCTTGGAATGTGCAGCAAATCTTATTTCCTGGCAAGGTCGGGCTAAGTGAGCAGTGCTGGTACACTTTCTCCTTGAGAACTGGAGCGGAAAAGCTTTTCGCTAAGATGTAGGCGACTAGAGAGGCAGAATACGCAGCTCCGCAGCTGGCCGAAAGCAAGTGCCGCTTCCCGGCGTCTTTCGGCAAAAGCGGCGCTTCGGAGCGCACCGCTGCCGCTCCAGTGATCTGTGCGCGAAGTAGCGGCTTCTTCGCCTCCGGCAGCCGGAGATCGCGGTAGCTTACAAGAGGCGAAGAACGAAGCCGCGAAGAAGCCGGCTTGTGTGCGAAGCTCGCACACAGCCGCAGGACGGTGGCTGCCGCTCTCCTGCCTCTTGAATTCACTTCTGGCATGCCAATGGGAGGTGTTCCAGGACAACTTTCCTGGGTTTTCACATAGTCGTCATGCATCCCTCCTTGGAAATTCTTTTTGCTCCCCAGAGGCTCCGAGATGCAGAGAACACGGTGGCAGCTGCTGAAAAGAAGGGCAACTGTGAGTTGGTCAAGAAGCAAGAACATAGGCAGCTGCCTGTGCTTGGCAAGGAGCAGCTGCTGGATTCTTGCAATTGCCTTCAGTGCGCACAGAAGCCCGCTGCTCTGCTGCTTGGTTTTTCGCCTTCAGTCAATTACACACTGCTGAAGTTGAGGCAGGCAGTTCAGCATTGCTGCTTTTCAGCATCTCAGCTGCCTTTCTGCTCTGTGACAGCTCTCCAGGTTTCTTGCCTTCGCCAGGCTGCAACGTGCCCGCTAGTAGCAAGAACTGGGCAGGAGTGGGCAGAGAGCACGGCCATCTGCCAGCAGGTTGCAGCTTGCCCAGGAAAATGCAGTCTCCTCGGAATGTGCAGCATATCATATTTCCTGGCAAGGTCGGGCTAAGTGAGCAGTGCTGGTACACTTTCTCCTTGAGAACTGGAGCGGAAAAGCTTTTCGCTAAGATGTAGGCGACTAGAGAGGCAGAATACGCAGCTCCGCAGCTGGCCGAAAGCAAGTGCCGCTTCCCGGCGTCTTTCGGCAAAAGCGGCGCTTCGGAGCGCATCGCTGCCGCTCCAGTGATCTGTGCGCGAAGTAGCCGCTTCTTCGCCTCCGGCAGCCGGAGATCGCGCTAGCTTGCAAGAGGCGAAGAACGAAGCCGCGAAGAAGCCGGCTTGTGTGCGAAACTCGCAGACAGCTGCAGGACAGTGGCTGCCGCTCTCCTGCCTCTTGAATTCACTTCTGGTATGCCAATGGGAGGTGTTCCAGGACAACCTTCCTGAGTTTTTATTTTAGTTTTCATGCATCCCTCCTTGGAAATTCTTGTTGCTCCCCAGAGGCTCCGAGATGCAGAGAACACGGTGGCAGCTGCTGAAAAGAAGGGCAACTGTGAGTTGGTCAAGAAGCAAGAACACAGGCAGCTGCCTGTGCTTGGCGAGGAGCAGCTGCTGGATTCTTGCAATTGCCTTCAGTGCGCACAGAAGCCCGCTGCTCTGCTGCTTGGTTTTTCGCCTTCAGTCAATTACACACTGCTGAAGTTGAGGCAGGCAGTTCAGCTTTGCTGCTTTTCAGCATCTCAGCTGCCTTTCTGCTCTGTGACAGCTCTCCAGGTTTCTTGCCTTCGCCAGGCTGCAACGTGCCCGCTAGTAGCAAGAACTGGGCAGGAGTGGGCAGAGAGCACGGCCATCTGCCAGCAGGTTGCAGCTTGCCCAGGAAAATGCAGTGTCCTTGGAATGTGCAGCAAATCTCATTTCCTGGCAAGGTCGGGCTAAGTGAGCAGTGCTGGTACACTTTCTCCTTGAGAACTGGAGCGGAAAAGCTTTTCGCTAAGATGTAGGCGACTAGAGAGGCAGAATACGCAGCTCCGCAGCTGGCCGAAAGCAAGTGCCGCTTCCCGGCGTCTTTCGGCAAAAGCGGCGCTTCGGAGCGCATCGCTGCCGCTCCAGTGATCTGTGCGCGAAGTAGCGGCTTCTTCGCCTCCGGCAGCCGGAGATCGCGGTAGCTTGCAAGAGGCGAAGAACGAAGCCGCGAAGAAGCCGGCTTGAGTGCGAAACTCGCAGACAGCTGCAGGACAGTGGCTGCCGCTGTCCTGCCTCTTGAATTCACTTCTGGCATGCCAATGGGAGGTGTTCCAGGACAACTTTCCTGGGTTTTGACGTAGTCGTCATGCATCCCCCCTTGGAAATTCTTGTTGCTCCCCAGAGGCTCCGAGATGCAGAGAACACGGTGGCAGCTGCTGAAAAGAAGGGCAACTGTGAGTTGGTCAAGAAGCAAGAACACAGGCAGCTGCCTGTGCTTGGCAAGGAGCAGCTGCTGGATTCTTGCAATTGCCTTCAGTGCGCACAGAAGCCCGCTGCTCTGCTGCTTGGTTTTTCGCCTTCAGTCAATTACACACTGCTGAAGTTGAGGCAGGCTGTTCAGCTTTGCTGCTTTTCATCATCTCAGCTGCCTTTCTGCTCTGTGACAGCTCTCCAGGTTTCTTGCCTTCGCCAGGCTGCAACGTGCCCGCTAGTAGCAAGAACTGGGCAGGAGTGGATAGAGAGCACGGCCATCTGCCAGCAGGTTGCAGCTTGCCCAGGAAAATGAAGTGTCCTTGGAATGTGCAGCAAATCTCATTTCCTGGCAAGGTCGGGCTAAGTGAGCAGTGCTGGTACACTTTCTCCTTGAGAACTGGAGCGGAAAAGCTTTTCGCTAAGATGTAGGCGACTAGAGAGGCAGAATACGCAGCTCCGCAGCTGGCCGAAAGCAAGTGCCGCTTCCCGGCGTCTTTCGGCAAAAGCGGCGCTTCGGAGCGCATCGCTGCCGCTCCAGTGATCTGTGCGCGAAGTAGCGGCTTCTTCGCCTCCGGCAGCCGGAGATCGCGGTAGCTTGCAAGAGGCGAAGAACGAAGCCGCGAAGAAGCCGGCTTGTGTGCGAAACTCGCAGACAGCTGCAGGACGGTGGCTGCCGCTCTCCTGCCTCTTGAATTCACTTCTGGTATGCCAATGGGAGGTGTTCCAGGACAACCTTCCTGAGTTTTTATTTTAGTTTTCATGCATCCCTCCTTGGAAATTCTTGTTGCTCCCCAGAGGCTCCGAGATGCAGAGAACACGGTGGCAGCTGCTGAAAAGAAGGGCAACTGTGAGTTGGTCAAGAAGCAAGAACATAGGCAGCTGCCTGTGCTTGGCAAGGAGCAGCTGCTGGATTCTTGCAATTGCCTTCAGTGCGCACAGAAGCCCGCTGCTCTGCTGCTTGGTTTTTCGCCTTCAGTCAATTACACACTGCTGAAGTTGAGGCAGGCAGTTCAGCTTTGCTGCTTTTCAGCATCTCAGCTGCCTTTCTGCTCTGTGACAGCTCTCCAGGTTTCTTGCCTTCGCCAGGCTGCAACGTGCCCGCTAGTAGCAAGAACTGGGCAGGAGTGGGCAGAGAGCACGGCCATCTGCCAGCAGGTTGCAGCTTGCCCAGGAAAATGCAGTCTCCTCGGAATGTGCAGCATATCATATTTCCTGGCAAGGTCGGGCTAAGTGAGCAGTGCTGGTACACTTTCTCCTTGAGAACTGGAGCGGAAAAGCTTTTCGCTAAGATGTAGGCGACTAGAGAGGCAGAATACGCAGCTCCGCAGCTGGCCGAAAGCAAGTGCCGCTTCCCGGCGTCTTTCGGCAAAAGCGGCGCTTCGGAGCGCATCGCTGCCGCTCCAGTGATCTGTGCGCGAAGTAGCGGCTTCTTCGCCTCCGGCAGCCGGAGATCGCGGTAGCTTGCAAGAGGCGAAGAACGAAGCCGCGAAGAAGCCGGCTTGTGTGCGAAACTCGCAGACAGCTGCAGGACGGTGGCTGCCGCTCTCCTGCCTCTTGAATTCACTTCTGGTATGCCAATGGGAGGTGTTCCAGGACAACCTTCCTGAGTTTTTATTTTAGTTTTCATGCATCCCTCCTTGGAAATTCTTGTTGCTCCCCAGAGGCTCCGAGATGCAGAGAACACGGTGGCAGCTGCTGAAAAGAAGGGCAACTGTGAGTTGGTCAAGAAGCAAGAACACAGGCAGCTGCCTGTGCTTGGCGAGGAGCAGCTGCTGGATTCTTGCAATTGCCTTCAGTGCGCACAGAAGCCCGCTGCTCTGGTGCTTGGTTTTTCGCCTTCAGTCAATTACACACTGCTGAAGTTGAGGCAGGCAGTTCAGCTTTGCTGCTTTTCAGCATCTCAGCTGCCTTTCTGCTCTGTGACAGCTCTCCAGGTTTCTTGCCTTCGCCAGGCTGCAACGTGCCCGCTAGTAGCAAGAACTGGGCAGGAGTGGGCAGAGAGCACGGCCATCTGCCAGCAGGTTGCAGCTTGCCCAGGAAAATGAAGTGTCCTTGGAATGTGCAGCAAATCTCATTTCCTGGCAAGGTCGGGCTAAGTGAGCAGTGCTGGTACACTTTCTCCTTGAGAACTGGAGCGGAAAAGCTTTTCGCTAAGATGTAGGCGACTAGAGAGGCAGAATACGCAGCTCCGCAGCTGGCCGAAAGCAAGTGCCGCTTCCCGGCGTCTTTCGGCAAAAGCGGCGCTTCGGAGCGCATCGCTGCCGCTCCAGTGATCTGTGCGCGAAGTAGCGGCTTCTTCGCCTCCGGCAGCCGGAGATCGCGGTAGCTTGCAAGAGGCGAAGAACGAAGCCGCGAAGAAGCCGGCTTGAGTGCGAAACTCGCAGACAGCTGCAGGACAGTGGCTGCCGCTGTCCTGCCTCTTGAATTCACTTCTGGCATGCCAATGGGAGGTGTTCCAGGACAACTTTCCTGGGTTTTGACGTAGTCGTCATGCATCCCCCCTTGGAAATTCTTGTTGCTCCCCAGAGGCTCCGAGATGCAGAGAACACGGTGGCAGCTGCTGAAAAGAAGGGCAACTGTGAGTTGGTCAAGAAGCAAGAACACAGGCAGCTGCCTGTGCTTGGCAAGGAGCAGCTGCTGGATTCTTGCAATTGCCTTCAGTGCGCACAGAAGCCCGCTGCTCTGCTGCTTGGTTTTTCGCCTTCAGTCAATTACACACTGCTGAAGTTGAGGCAGGCTGTTCAGCTTTGCTGCTTTTCATCATCTCAGCTGCCTTTCTGCTCTGTGACAGCTCTCCAGGTTTCTTGCCTTCGCCAGGCTGCAACGTGCCCGCTAGTAGCAAGAACTGGGCAGGAGTGGATAGAGAGCACGGCCATCTGCCAGCAGGTTGCAGCTTGCCCAGGAAAATGAAGTGTCCTTGGAATGTGCAGCAAATCTCATTTCCTGGCAAGGTCGGGCTAAGTGAGCAGTGCTGGTACACTTTCTCCTTGAGAACTGGAGCGGAAAAGCTTTTCGCTAAGATGTAGGCGACTAGAGAGGCAGAATACGCAGCTCCGCAGCTGGCCGAAAGCAAGTGCCGCTTCCCGGCGTCTTTCGGCAAAAGCGGCTCTCCGGAGCGCATCGCTGCCGCTCCAGTGATCTGTGCGCTAAGTAGCGGCTTCTTCGCCTCCGGCAGCCGGAGATCGCGGTAGCTTACAAGAGGCGAAGAACGAAGCCGCGAAGAAGCCGGCTTGTGTGCGAAACTCGCAGACAGCCGCAGGACGGTGGCTGCCGCTCTCCTGCCTCTTGAATTCACTTCTGGCATGCCAATGGGAGGTGTTCCAGGACAACCTTCCTGAGTTTTTATTTTAGTTTTCATGCATCCCTCCTTGGAAATTCTTGTTGCTCCCCAGAGGCTCCGAGATGCAGAGAACACGGTGGCAGCTGCTGAAAAGAAGGGCAACTGTGAGTTGGTCAAGAAGCAAGAACACAGGCAGCTGCCTGTGCTTGGCGAGGAGCAGCTGCTGGATTCTTGCAATTGCCTTCAGTGCGCACAGAAGCCCGCTGCTCTGCTGCTTGGTTTTTCGCCTTCAGTCAATTACACACTGCTGAAGTTGAGGCAGGCAGTTCAGCTTTGCTGCTTTTCAGCATCTCAGCTGCCTTTCTGCTCTGTGACAGCTCTCCAGGTTTCTTGCCTTCGCCAGGCTGCAACGTGCCCGCTAGTAGCAAGAACTGGGCAGGAGTGGGCAGAGAGCACGGCCATCTGCCAGCAGGTTGCAGCTTGCCCAGGAAAATGAAGTGTCCTTGGAATGTGCAGCAAATCTCATTTCCTGGCAAGGTCGGGCTAAGTGAGCAGTGCTGGTACACTTTCTCCTTGAGAACTGGAGCGGAAAAGCTTTTCGCTAAGATGTAGGCGACTAGAGAGGCAGAATACGCAGCTCCGCAGCTGGCCGAAAGCAAGTGCCGCTTCCCGGCGTCTTTCGGCAAAAGCGGCGCTTCGGAGCGCATCGCTGCCGCTCCAGTGATCTGTGCGCGAAGTAGCGGCTTCTTCGCCTCCGGCAGCCGGAGATCGCGGTAGCTTGCAAGAGGCGAAGAACGAAGCCGCGAAGAAGCCGGCTTGAGTGCGAAACTCGCAGACAGCTGCAGGACAGTGGCTGCCGCTGTCCTGCCTCTTGAATTCACTTCTGGCATGCCAATGGGAGGTGTTCCAGGACAACTTTCCTGGGTTTTGACGTAGTCGTCATGCATCCCCCCTTGGAAATTCTTGTTGCTCCCCAGAGGCTCCGAGATGCAGAGAACACGGTGGCAGCTGCTGAAAAGAAGGGCAACTGTGAGTTGGTCAAGAAGCAAGAACACAGGCAGCTGCCTGTGCTTGGCGAGGAGCAGCTGCTGGATTCTTGCAATTGCCTTCAGTGCGCACAGAAGCCCGCTGCTCTGCTGCTTGGTTTTTCGCCTTCAGTCAATTACACACTGCTGAAGTTGAGGCAGGCTGTTCAGCTTTGCTGCTTTTCAGCATCTCAGCTGCCTTTCTGCTCTGTGACAGCTCTCCAGGTTTCTTGCCTTCGCCAGGCTGCAACGTGCCCGCTAGTAGCAAGAACTGGGCAGGAGTGGATAGAGAGCACGGCCATCTGCCAGCAGGTTGCAGCTTGCCCAGGAAAATGAAGTGTCCTTGGAATGTGCAGCAAATCTCATTTCCTGGCAAGGTCGGGCTAAGTGAGCAGTGCTGGTACACTTTCTCCTTGAGAACTGGAGCGGAAAAGCTTTTCGCTAAGATGTAGGCGACTAGAGAGGCAGAATACGCAGCTCCGCAGCTGGCCGAAAGCAAGTGCCGCTTGCCGGCGTCTTTCGGCAAAAGCGGCTCTCCGGAGCGCATCGCTGCCGCTCCAGTGATCTGTGCGCGAAGTAGCCGCTTCTTCGCCTCCGGCAGCCGGAGATCGCGGTAGCTTACAAGAGGCGAAGAACGAAGCCGCGAAGAAGCCGGCTTGTGTGCGAAACTCGCAGACAGCCGCAGGATGGTGGCTGCCGCTCTCCTGCCTCTTGAATTCACTTCTGGCATGCCAATGGGAGGTGTTCCAGGACAACCTTCCTGAGTTTTTATTTTAGTTTTCATGCATCCCTCCTTGGAAATTCTTGTTGCTCCCCAGAGGCTCCGAGATGCAGAGAACACGGTGGCAGCTGCTGAAAAGAAGGGCAACTGTGAGTTGGTCAAGAAGCAAGAACACAGGCAGCTGCCTGTGCTTGGCAAGGAGCAGCTGCTGGATTCTTGCAATTGCCTTCAGTGCGCACAGAAGCCCGCTGCTCTGCTGCTTGGTTTTTCGCCTTCAGTCAATTACACACTGCTGAAGTTGAGGCAGGCAGTTCAGCTTTGCTGCTTTTCAGCATCTCAGCTGCCTTTCTGCTCTGTGACAGCTCTCCAGGTTTCTTGCCTTCGCCAGGCTGCAACGTGCCCGCTAGTAGCAAGAACTGGGCAGGAGTGGGCAGAGAGCACGGCCATCTGCCAGCAGGTTGCAGCTTGCCCAGGAAAATGCAGTCTCCTCGGAATGTGCAGCATATCATATTTCCTGGCAAGGTCGGGCTAAGTGAGCAGTGCTGGTACACTTTGTCCTTGAGAACTGGAGCGGAAAAGCTTTTCGCTAAGATGTAGGCGACTAGAGAGGCAGAATACGCAGCTCCGCAGCTGGCCGAAAGCAAGTGCCGCTTCCCGGCGTCTTTCGGCAAAAGCGGCGCTTCGGAGCGCATCGCTGCCGCTCCAGTGATCTGTGCGCGAAGTAGCCGCTTCTTCGCCTCCGGCAGCCGGAGATCGCGCTAGCTTGCAAGAGGCGAAGAACGAAGCCGCGAAGAAGCCGGCTTGTGTGCGAAACTCGCAGACAGCTGCAGGACGGTGGCTGCTGCTCTCCTGCCTCTTGAATTCACTTCTGGTATGCCAATGGGAGGTGTTCCAGGACAACCTTCCTGAGTTTTTATTTTAGTTTTCATGCATCCCTCCTTGGAAATTCTTGTTGCTCCCCAGAGGCTCCGAGATGCAGAGAACACGGTGGCAGCTGCTGAAAAGAAGGGCAACTGTGAGTTGGTCAAGAAGCAAGAACACAGGCAGCTGCCTGTGCTTGGCGAGGAGCAGCTGCTGGATTCTTGCAATTGCCTTCAGTGCGCACAGAAGCCCGCTGCTCTGCTGCTTGGTTTTTCGCCTTCAGTCAATTACACACTGCTGAAGTTGAGGCAGGCAGTTCAGCTTTGCTGCTTTTCAGCATCTCAGCTGCCTTTCTGCTCTGTGACAGCTCTCCAGGTTTCTTGCCTTCGCCAGGCTGCAACGTGCCCGCTAGTAGCAAGAACTGGGCAGGAGTGGGCAGAGAGCACGGCCATCTGCCAGCAGGTTGCAGCTTGCCCAGGAAAATGAAGTGTCCTTGGAATGTGCAGCAAATCTCATTTCCTGGCAAGGTCGGACTAAGTGAGCAGTGCTGGTACACTTTCTCCTTGAGAACTGGAGCGGAAAAGCTTTTCGCTAAGATGTAGGCGACTAGAGAGGCAGAATACGCAGCTCCGCAGCTGGCCGAAAGCAAGTGCCGCTTCCCGGCGTCTTTCGGCAAACGCGGCTCTCCGGAGCGCACCGCTGCCGCTCCAGTGATCTGTGCGCGAAGTAGCGGCTTCTTCGCCTCCGGCAGCCGGAGATCGCTGTAGCTTACAAGAGGCGAAGAACGAAGCCGCGAAGAAGCCGGCTTGTGTGCGAAACTCGCAGACAGCCGCAGGACGGTGGCTGCCGCTCTCCTGCCTCTTGAATTCACTTCTGGCATGCCAATGGGAGGTGTTCCAGGACAACCTTCCTGAGTTTTTATTTTAGTTTTCATGCATCCCTCCTTGGAAACTCTTGTTGCTCCCCAGAGGCTCCGAGATGCAGAGAACACAATGGCAGCTGCTGAAAAGAAGAGCAACTGTGAGTTGGTCAAGAAGCAAGAACACAGGCAGCTGCCTGTGCTTGGCGAGGAGCAGCTGCTGGATTCTTGCAATTGCCTTCAGTGCGCACAGAAGCCCGCTGCTCTGCTGCTTGGTTTTTCGCCTTCAGTCAATTACACACTGCTGAAGTTGAGGCAGGCTGTTCAGCTTTGCTGCTTTTCATCATCTCAGCTGCCTTTCTGCTCTGTGACAGCTCTCGAGGTTTCTTGCCTTCGCCAGGCTGCAACGTGCCCGCTAGTAGCAAGAACTGGGCAGGAGTGGATAGAGAGCACGGCCATCTGCCAGCAGGTTGCAGCTTGCCCAGGAAAATGAAGTGTCCTTGGAATGTGCAGCAAATCTCATTTCCTGGCAAGGTCGGGCTAAGTGAGCAGTGCTGGTACACTTTCTCCTTGAGAACTGGAGCGGAAAAGCTTTTCGCTAAGATGTAGGCGACTAGAGAGGCAGAATACGCAGCTCCGCAGCTGGCCGAAAGCAAGTGCCGCTTCCCGGCGTCTTTCGGCAAAAGCGGCTCTCCGGAGCGCATCGCTGCCGCTCCAGTGATCTGTGCGCGAAGTAGCGGCTTCTTCGCCTCCGGCAGCCGGAGATCGCGGTAGCTTACAAGAGGCGAAGAACGAAGCCGCGAAGAAGCCGGCTTGTGTGCGAAACTCGCAGACAGCCGCAGGATGGTGGCTGCCGCTCTCCTGCCTCTTGAATTCACTTCTGGCATGCCAATGGGAGGTGTTCCAGGACAACTTTCCTGGGTTTTGACATAGTCGTCATGCATCCCTCCTTGGAAATTCTTGTTGCTCCCCAGAGGCTCCGAGATGCAGAGAACACGGTGGCAGCTGCTGAAAAGAAGGGCAACTGTGAGTTGGTCAAGAAGCAAGAACACAGGCAGCTGCCTGTGCTTGGCGAGGAGCAGCTGCTGGATTCTTGCAATTGCCTTCAGTGCGCACAGAAGCCCGCTGCTCTGCTGCTTGGTTTTTCGCCTTCAGTCAATTACACACTGCTGAAGTTGAGGCAGGCAGTTCAGCTTTGCTGCTTTTCAGCATCTCAGCTGCCCTTCTGCTCTGTGACAGCTCTCCAGGTTTCTTGCCTTCGCCAGGCTGCAACGTGCCCGCTAGTAGCAAGAACTGGGCAGGAGTGGGCAGAGAGCACGGCCATCTGCCAGCAGGTTGCAGCTTGCCCAGGAAAATGCAGTGTCCTTGGAATGTGCAGCAAATCTCATTTCCTGGCAAGGTCGGGCTAAGTGAGCAGTGCTGGTACACTTTCTCCTTGAGAACTGGAGCGGAAAAGCTTTTCGCTAAGATGTAGGCGACTAGAGAGGCAGAATACGCAGCTCCGCAGCTGGCCGAAAGCAAGTGCCGCTTGCCGGCGTCTTTCGGCAAAAGCGGCGCTTCGGAGCGCACCGCTGCCGCTCCAGTGATCTGTGCGCGAAGTAACGGCTTCTTCGCCTCCGGCAGCCGGAGATCGCGGTAGCTTGCAAGAGGCGAAGAACGAAGCCGCGAAGAAGCCGGCTTGTGTGCGAAACTCGCAGACAGCTGCAGGACGGTGGCTGCCGCTCTCCTGCCTCTTGAATTCACTCTTGGCATGCCAATGGGAGGTGTTCCAGGACAACTTTCCTGGGTTTTGACATAGTCGTCATGCATCCCTCCTTGGAAATTCTTGTTGCTCCCCAGAGGCTCCGAGATGCAGAGAACACGGTGGCAGCTGCTGAAAAGAAGGGCAACTGTGAGTTGGTCAAGAAGCAAGAACACAGGCAGCTGCCTGTGCTTGGCGAGGAGCAGCTGCTGGATTCTTGCAATTGCCTTCAGTGCGCACAGAAGCCCGCTGCTCTGCTGCTTGGTTTTTCGCCTTCAGTCAATTACACACTGCTGAAGTTGAGGCAGGCAGTTCAGCTTTGCTGCTTTTCAGCATCTCAGCTGCTTTCTGCTCTTTGACAGCTCTCGAGGTGAAATAGAGATTTTTAGCGTTGGTTTAACAAAATGAATTAAGCATTTCTAGTTTAGCTTGTAGAGTTATGTGTTGAATTTTCAACCTTTTGCTTAAGAAACCTCTGCCTAATAGAAAGGGCAAAGGAAAATGCAAATTTCTGAAGCTTCTTGCATAAAGAACAATACCAGAAGAAGGAAAGAACCCAGATAAAGAAGCTCCTCTGTCTCCAAGCCTATCAAGACTGACAGACGTACTCAGAGAAGCACCAAAGGACCAAAAGCGCACGCGCAGAGAGGAAAAGTTCAAAAGTTCAATCATGAGGAAGACCACAATTTTCAGCCTCAGGACCACCAAGAGACCCCCGTACGACCACCACAGCAAACCACGCATGCCCAGAAGGGCGTGGACTTACTTAGCATGAGAAGCGAGGACAGGCGGGGCCAGGGGTTGAATATGCATGAAAAAGTTGTGCAATGTTTTGCATATGGAACGTCTTTAAGAATAAAAGTGTGGGTCAGACTGAGGCTCGGGGCACAAGTTTTGGAGAGCTATCTCACTTGTGCCGGGCGCTGACATACATACCCACTTCATAACTACCCCAGGTTATGGAGTCTATTGATTTCTTCCGCGTATCGTTTCAGTTGGCGACCACGAAGGGACTGCTCTGCTCACCCGCAGGTCCGGTTGGGAGCAGACACCCTCAGGCGCCACAGGGCTTTTCCCCGGAGGGACTCTGCGCCTCGGCTGTACACTGCGGGGAGCAGACCACGGCCCGTCGACTAGCGGATGAAAGCGGTATGTGTTAATTTATTTTCTTACGGTTGGCACTGATAAGTCGCAAAAAGATGTTTTTGCGCGCAGGTTTGCCTAGGGGCTTGCAAGCAGACCGCCATCGGGGGAGAGGCCGGCGGCGGGAGGACCTCCCCAGCTGATAGCGCGGCTCGGGGAGGGCGAAATCGCGATTTCAGTGTGTGGTGTGTGTCCCGATTGCAGTGTAGTGTGTCTGTTACGTCCGGACGTGCGTGCTTGTGCGTGTGTGTGTATGTGTGAGTGGAACGGTGAAGCGCGGTGCGGCCTTGCTAAGATACAGAGAGGCGGCGCGGTGGTGCTAGAGAGCGCATGCGCAGGGCAGCTCTCAGCCCACACTACCTGATCGTGCGGGTAGTGCGCGCTCTACCCGATAGAGCGGGTGGTGCGCATGCGTGGCACGGGCTGTCTCTGGCGAGCTGGGGGAGTGCGGCGCGGGGCTTAAGTCGGGGCTTGCAAAGGTGCTTTAGGCGCGGCCCAGCTGATAGCGCAGCGGGCGCGCGGGCACAAGCCGCGGTTTGAGGAGCTGCTTTGAACGCCGCTAGCTGATAGCGCAGCTAGTGGGAGCGTGGTACAAGCTAGGAGTTACAAGCACCGCTTACAAGCATCGCTAGTTGGTAAAAAGCTTGCAAAAGTAGCCGGCGAGCCCGGCTGGGCTAAGAGTTAAGTGTTTGTTATACAATAGCACTGCCCTTCAGTGTTAAAAGCTGTCACTGGTGCAGGAGGAGGGGTTGGGGAAGGCAGTCTAGGGTTGCCATGGGAAACAGCAGTTGTATGAGTTCTCCACCCCCTTTTGGAAGAGAATTGTACCCTCCCCCTGTCCTGTCAGTTATTGTTCAAGTCTGCCCCTTAGCCTAGAATCTTCTCTGTTCCACGTTTTCCCTTTGGTTCTTCCACCAAGAACACTCCTTTCCCTTTTCCCCACTGGTTAATGTTATATTTCCCCTCCCTTTAGCCTTCTCCCGATTGTACCCTCGAATGCTAAACCCTCCTACCCCTACGCAGTAAAAGAATCCTCAGCCCGCCCTTCGGGGCTCTCGGAATCTGCCTCCCTTCTGCTTCGTTGTCTCCCTGTTTGCCCCTTCTGCGACCCTTCAATCAACGAGCAGGATTTCAGCAGCCCGAGTGTCCCTCCCGTTCTTCTGGTGGACCCTCAGATGTACCAGCTATCCGAGCTTCGTGCCGAGTGGCTAAAAGCCCCCACGGCTCGGCAACTGGGAGATCCTTTGCATTACAGGGCGAATAAAGGGGGGATGAATGTGTGTGAATGAGAGGCTGTAAGAGCCCGTCTGAAGCCCCTCATTTTCCATTCTGCCTTCCGATTGCCACAAGAAAGAATCCCTTCCCCCACTGTAGTTCCGGCTTAGAACAGGACACAGCACAGGTGGGACCACTGAACCGTCATGCTGGCTGTTCCCAACAAGGCCTGGTAAGAACTTGGCAAGGAGTTGGCAAGGACTTGGCAAAGACCTGACATGGAGCCAGCACGGGACAGCCTGATGCGCAGCCTGCTTCTAATCTCCGTTCTTAAGCCAAATGAACTTTTGGGGTGACTCTCGCGGTCCTTCATTGAAGACCCCTCATCTGCCTCGTTACCACTGTGACAAAGAAAGAATGAGAACCCTCCTCCCAAGGACTGAGACCCCTGCTATAGGGAGGAGGGGAAATTGGTGCTCTGACCACTAATGACATGACCTGTTTCCCTTCAGTGATTCAAATGGACTTATTCTTCATTGGATTCGTCTTGCTTTGGTGGTTTCTGTGGACTCACCCGTTCCCTCGGGGCGATTACAATGGACTTTCATTATTACACTTGTTCCCCCCCTCTCTCCTCTGTGGATTATAACTGGAGCCCCGAGTCGACCAGAACTTCGAAGACTCCCCCGACACGACAGACGGATCCCCATCGTCCGGAGCACTGAGGATCTCGCCTGTGTTGGTAGCTATTCCCATATCCCTCTTCTCTCTCTAACCTTTTATCTCCTTTCAGATCCCCACTATCGCGTTTACTGTTTTGGCCCCTACTAAAGGTGCATTTGTTGTGATTAACTGATAGTCCCTTGTTGTTTGCCTTTGTTGCACTTTTGGGATGGGTGAAAAGAACCATCACGACACCCCGCCATAAGCGGATCGTGACAGAGGCGGGCTGGTTACCCCAGACCTGCTAAGCGAGAGCGACAGTCTCCCATGCTGCGTTTCCGTCTTTTTCGCGAGAAAAGCGGCCAGTAAAGAGACGAAGCGAGTAATAAAAAGAGTGAGAGAACCCCCCCTGGGACTGGGTCTCAGAGAAAGAGTGGGACCCCTTAGTGGGGGGGGGGGGGGGGGGAGTAAAAGGTAATTAATTAGAAAAAAAAAATGAATTAAAAGGTAAAAAGAGGGTTTTCTTGGCATAATCTATTGGGGAAAAATAAAAGGTAAAATGTGTAGGAGGGGCCCCTAAAAATTCTGCTGGATTGAGGGATAAGAATGCCCAAGAACATCCAAGATCAAACCTGCTGGATTGAGGGATTAATATTCCAAGAGCATCCAGGGTTGATTCAAACCTGCTGGATTGAGGGATTAATGTTCCAAGAGCATCCAGGGTTAAGTCAAACCTGCTGGGTTGAGGGATTAACATTGCAAGAGCACCCAGAATTAAGTTTGCTGGGTTGTTGAGAGCAGCCAAGATTGAGTAAAAATTTTGCCAGTTTGAAGAGAAGTCTGACAGGATCTAGAGTTGGGAACCACACAGCTAGATTGAGGGGTATCCAAGAACACTGGGACTAGCCAGGGACACCTAAAAGTGTAATAGGTGTGTTGAAAAAGAAAAGGTACCTTGTTGTTGTGGTTGTTTTGTTATGTGTAAGAGTAAGTAAAATAAAGTTAAGTGAATGTAGACGAAGGAAAGTATATGTATGCATCCTGCCCTGTTAAGCAGCCTCACTGTGCTTCCCTGCTGTCACCAACAAACACAAGTTACGAACCCTCAGAACTAAAAAGTTCAATCAAATATTGCTTCCATTGATGACCATGATATTGTCTATAATACCTTGTTCCAACTTATGTTATGTAAGTGTTAATACCCCTATCCTACCAGTTGGTAAACCTGATGGGTCATACCGGTTAGTACAGGATCTGCGGGCCATAAACAAGGTCACTGAGGATCTGTATCCTGTCGTGGCCAATCCCTACACGTTATTAACTTGCTTAACAGCCGAGCTAACTTGGTTTACCGTTTTAGATTGAAAAGATGCCTTCTTTTGCCTTCCTATCCACGAAGCCAGAAAATTTTTGCATTTGAATGGGAAAATCCTAAGAGCGGGCCAAGAACTCAACTGACATGGACCAGACTCCCACAAGGATTCAAAAACTCACCCACTTTGTTTGGAGAACAACTTGCAAAAGAATTAGAGACCTGAGAAGCCCCTCCAGAGGAAGGGAAGTTGCTAGAGTACGTAGATGACATCCTGATAGCCACACGGACAAGGGAAGCATGCACGGCCTGGACGATAAGCCTCTTGAACTTTTTGGGGCTCCAAGGGTACCGAGTATCAAAGAAAAAAGCCCAAGTAGTAAAACAGAAAGTAACTTATCTGGGCTACGAAGTCAGTGCTAGACAACGTACCTTGGGCCAAAGCCGGAAGGAGGCAATATGCCAGAGCCCAAAACCTCAGACTGTAAAGGAACTACGAACTTTCCTGAGGATGACAGGGTGGTGCAGGTTATGGATCTATAACTATGGACTGTTTGTTAAGCCCTTCTATGAACTGATTGCAACTGAAAGCAGGAACATCCAAGAGACAAAGGAAGCTACGCAAGCTTTCAACCAGCTGAAAAAAGCCCTCATGTCAGCTCCAGCCCTGAGATTGCCGGACGTGAGTAAGCCTTTCCTTTTATTCTCCCATGAGAAGCAAGGAATCGCCTTAGGAATACTAGCACAGGACCTCGGCCCATATCGGAGAGCAGTGGCTTACTTCTCTAAGCAATTGGATACAGCAGCTAAAGGGTGGCCTGGGTGCCTCAGAGCTGTTGCAGCAGTCGTACTGAACATCCAAGAGGCACACAAATTCACCCTAGGCCAGAAAAGAACTGTGCTAGTGTCTCACACAGTGTCTGCAGTGCTAGAGGTAAAAGGTGGGCATTGGCTTTCCCCACAACGGCTCCTGAGATACCAAGCTATCATAGCGGAGCAAGATGATGTAGAGATAGTAGTGGCTAACATTGTCAATCCAGCCTCCTTCCTCAGTAGAAACCAAGGGGAACCAGTGGAACATGACTGCCTGGAGACCATTGAAGCCACCTACTCCAGCTGCCCTGACTTGAAGGACACCCCTCTGGAGAATGCAGAAGTCTCGTTTACTGATGGAAGCAGTTATATCATCAGTGGAAAACGGCACGCCGGGTAGGCAGTTCCAACGTGCAAGGAAGTAATATCATCTGGGCCCCTGCCAACAAATACCTCTGCACAGAAGGCCGAGATAATTGCTCTAACTCGGGCCCTAGAATTGGCAAGAGGGAAAGAAATAAACATATACACGGACTCGAAGTATGCATTTGGAGTAGTGCATGCTCACAGAGCCATTTAGAAAGAGAGAGGACTGCTGAACTCTCAAGGGAAAAATATTAAAGATGCATCAGAAGTACTGCGACTTCTAGAAGCAGTCCAGTTGCCAGAGAAAGTAGCGATCATGCACATTAAGGCACATCAGAAGATCAACTCAGAATTGGAAGAAGGAAACGAGCTGGCAGATAGGGAAGCAAAAGAAGCAGCAAGACGGGCAAATTTCCCCTAAAGGTAAGCCAAGATACAACAAACTAGAAAAAAAATTAATCTATGAGCAAAAAGGAGACTATAACCAAGAGGGATGGGCCACCATAGAAGGAAAATTACTTCTACCCTCCTATTTCTGATGGTCCCTAATAAAGGAAGAACACCAGAAAACCATTGGGGTATTGATGCTCTAGCATAACTAGACATTTACAACTCGACAATGTGACCTTTGCCTCCAGACCAACCCCAAAAATACTCCCAAACCAAAGCTTAGCCAGATTAGGAAGGGTCATGGGCCGGAGCAGCAATGGCAGATAGATTGTACAGAATTGCCAAGAAAAGGGGGGTATAAGTTTTTACTGGTGCTAACAGATACCTTTTCAGGATGGCCAGAAGCATTCCCCACCAGGACTTCTAAAGCTCAAGAAGTAACTAAGGTATTGGTACAAGAAAACATACCACGCTTTAGAGTCCTGGCCACAATCTCCTCAAATAGAGGACCACATTTTATCGTAAAATTAGTGCAACAAGTTAGCCAATACTTGAACATAGACTGAGAACTTCACACCCCATATAACCCACAATCAAGTGGTCAGGTAAAAAAAATGAACCATTTGATCAAACAACAAATTGTACAATTGGGACAAGAAGCTAATTTGTCATGGACTCAATCCCTCCCATTAGCACTACTGCAGATCCGAACCAAACCCAAGACTAAAGAAAAGCTAAACCACTTTGAATTGCTTTATGAAAAACCATATGGGGTGCGAAAGAGAATGTCTACCCAAGACATGTCACTAACCTCCTGTATGTTAAGTCTCTTAACTTGGTGTATCCAGCACCAATCACTAGCTAATAAACACAAGTCATAACTAGTGAAATACGCTGTTTAGAACACTTTATGTCACCCAATTACAATTCTATTAATTTTAGTTACTGTAAGTTTAATGATGTCTACTTTAACACTCATGTAGAATTCGAGGATGTTAAAACACATGGCCAGTCTGACATCACTCTCTAGAACTCCTAGAATCTTACTGAAAGAGGACGGTCATGATAGTAGATCAGAATTTAAATCAAGACCCCTGTAGTAAAAGAATTTACTCTATTTTAAGAAAAGGGGGGACTGAAGCAGAGATTTTTAGAGTTAGGTTAACAAAATGAATGAAGCATTTCTAATTTAGCTTGTAGAGTTATGTGTTGAATTTTCAACCTTTTACTTAAGAAACCTCTGCCTAGTACAAAGGGCATAGGAAAATGCAAATTTCTGAAGCTTCTTGCATAAAGAACAATACCAGAAGAAGGAAAGAACCCAGATAAAGAAGCTCCTCTGTCTCCAAGGCTATCAAGACTGACAGACGTACTCAGATAAGCACCAAAGGACCAAAAGCGCACGCGCAGAGAGGAAAAGTTCAAAAGTTCAATCATGAGGAAGACCACAATCGTCAGCCTCAGGACCACCAAGAGACCCCCGTACGACCACCACAGCAAACCACGCATGCCCAGAAGGACGTGGACTTACTTAGCATGAGAAGCGAGGACAGGCGGGGCCAGGGGTTGAATATGCATGAAAAAGTTGTGCAATGTTTTGCATATGGAACGACTTTAAGAATAAAAGTGTGGGTCAGACTGAGGCTCGGGGCACAAGTTTTGGAGAGCTATCTCACTTGTGCCGGGCGCTGACATACATACCCACTTCATAACTACCCCAGGTTATGGAGTCTATTGATTTATTCCGCGTATCGTTTCAGAGGTTTCTTCCCTTCGCCAGGCTGCAACGTGCCCGCTACTACCCAGAGCTGGGCAGGAGTGGGCAGAGAGCACGGCCATCTGCCAGCAGGTTGCAGCTTGCCCAGGAAAATGAAGTGTCCTTGGAATGTGCAGCAAATCTTATTTCCTGGCAAGGTCGGGCTAAGTGAGCAGTGCTGGTACACTTTCTCCTTGAGAACTGGAGCGGAAAAGCTTTTCGCTAAGATGTAGGCGACTAGAGAGGCAGAATACGCAGCTCCGCAGCTGGCCGAAAGCAAGTGCCGCTTCCCGGCGTCTTTCGGCAAAAGCGGCGCTTCGGAGCGCACCGCTGCCGCTCCAGTCATCTGTGCGCGAAGTAGCGGCTTCTTCGCCTCCGGCAGCCGGAGATCGCGGTAGCTTACAAGAGGCGAAGAACGAAGCCGCGAAGAAGCCGGCTTGTGTGCGAAGCTCGCACACAGCCGCAGGACGGTGGCTGCCGCTCTCCTGCCTCTTGAATTCACTTCTGGCATGCCAATGGGAGGTGTTCCAGGACAACTTTCCTGGGTTTTCACATAGTCGTCATGCATCCCTCCTTGGAAATTCTTTTTGCTCCCCAGAGGCTCCGAGATGCAGAGAACACGGTGGCAGCTGCTGAAAAGAAGGGCAACTGTGAGTTGGTCAAGAAGCAAGAACATAGGCAGCTGCCTGTGCTTGGCAAGGAGCAGCTGCTGGATTCTTGCAATTGCCTTCAGTGCGCACAGAAGCCCGCTGCTCTGCTGCTTGGTTTTTCGCCTTCAGTCAATTACACACTGCTGAAGTTGAGGCAGGCAGTTCAGCTTTGCTGCTTTTCAGCATCTCAGCTGCCTTTCTGCTCTGTGACAGCTCTCCAGGTTTCTTGCCTTCGCCAGGCTGCAACGTGCCCGCTAGTAGCAAGAACTGGGCAGGAGTGGGCAGAGAGCACGGCCATCTGCCAGCAGGTTGCAGCTTGCCCAGGAAAATGCAGTCTCCTCGGAATGTGCAGCATATCATATTTCCTGGCAAGGTCGGGCTAAGTGAGCAGTGCTGGTACACTTTCTCCTTGAGAACTGGAGCGGAAAAGCTTTTCGCTAAGATGTAGGCGACTAGAGAGGCAGAATACGCAGCTCCGCAGCTGGCCGAAAGCAAGTGCCGCTTCCCGGCGTCTTTCGGCAAAAGCGGCGCTTCGGAGCGCATCGCTGCCGCTCCAGTGATCTGTGCGCGAAGTAGCGGCTTCTTCGCCTCCGGCAGCCGGAGATCGCGGTAGCTTGCAAGAGGCGAAGAACGAAGCCGCGAAGAAGCCGGCTTGTGTGCGAAACTCGCAGACAGCTGCAGGACGGTGGCTGCCGCTCTCCTGCCTCTTGAATTCACTTCTGGTATGCCAATGGGAGGTGTTCCAGGACAACCTTCCTGAGTTTTTATTTTAGTTTTCATGCATCCCTCCTTGGAAATTCTTGTTGCTCCCCAGAGGCTCCGAGATGCAGAGAACACGGTGGCAGCTGCTGAAAAGAAGGGCAACTGTGAGTTGGTCAAGAAGCAAGAACACAGGCAGCTGCCTGTGCTTGGCGAGGAGCAGCTGCTGGATTCTTGCAATTGCCTTCAGTGCGCACAGAAGCCCGCTGCTCTGCTGCTTGGTTTTTCGCCTTCAGTCAATTACACACTGCTGAAGTTGAGGCAGGCAGTTCAGCTTTGCTGCTTTTCAGCATCTCAGCTGCCTTTCTGCTCTGTGACAGCTCTCCAGGTTTCTTGCCTTCGCCAGGCTGCAACGTGCCCGCTAGTAGCAAGAACTGGGCAGGAGTGGGCAGAGAGCACGGCCATCTGCCAGCAGGTTGCAGCTTGCCCAGGAAAATGAAGTGTCCTTGGAATGTGCAGCAAATCTCATTTCCTGGCAAGGTCGGGCTAAGTGAGCAGTGCTGGTACACTTTCTCCTTGAGAACTGGAGCGGAAAAGCTTTTCGCTAAGATGTAGGCGACTAGAGAGGCAGAATACGCAGCTCCGCAGCTGGCCGAAAGCAAGTGCCGCTTCCCGGCGTCTTTCGGCAAAAGCGGCGCTTCGGAGCGCATCGCTGCCGCTCCAGTGATCTGTGCGCGAAGTAGCGGCTTCTTCGCCTCCGGCAGCCGGAGATCGCGGTAGCTTGCAAGAGGCGAAGAACGAAGCCGCGAAGAAGCCGGCTTGAGTGCGAAACTCGCAGACAGCTGCAGGACAGTGGCTGCCGCTGTCCTGCCTCTTGAATTCACTTCTGGCATGCCAATGGGAGGTGTTCCAGGACAACTTTCCTGGGTTTTGACGTAGTCGTCATGCATCCCCCCTTGGAAATTCTTGTTGCTCCCCAGAGGCTCCGAGATGCAGAGAACACGGTGGCAGCTGCTGAAAAGAAGGGCAACTGTGAGTTGATCAAGAAGCAAGAACACAGGCAGCTGCCTGTGCTTGGCAAGGAGCAGCTGCTGGATTCTTGCAATTGCCTTCAGTGCGCACAGAAGCCCGCTGCTCTGCTGCTTGGTTTTTCGCCTTCAGTCAATTACACACTGCTGAAGTTGAGGCAGGCTGTTCAGCTTTGCTGCTTTTCATCATCTCAGCTGCCTTTCTGCTCTGTGACAGCTCTCCAGGTTTCTTGCCTTCGCCAGGCTGCAACGTGCCCGCTAGTAGCAAGAACTGGGCAGGAGTGGATAGAGAGCACGGCCATCTGCCAGCAGGTTGCAGCTTGCCCAGGAAAATGAAGTGTCCTTGGAATGTGCAGCAAATCTCATTTCCTGGCAAGGTCGGGCTAAGTGAGCAGTGCTGGTACACTTTCTCCTTGAGAACTGGAGCGGAAAAGCTTTTCGCTAAGATGTAGGCGACTAGAGAGGCAGAATACGCAGCTCCGCAGCTGGCCGAAAGCAAGTGCCGCTTCCCGGCGTCTTTCGGCAAAAGCGGCGCTTCGGAGCGCATCGCTGCCGCTCCAGTGATCTGTGCGCGAAGTAGCGGCTTCTTCGCCTCCGGCAGCCGGAGATCGCGGTAGCTTGCAAGAGGCGAAGAACGAAGCCGCGAAGAAGCCGGCTTGTGTGCGAAACTCGCAGACAGCTGCAGGACGGTGGCTGCCGCTCTCCTGCCTCTTGAATTCACTTCTGGTATGCCAATGGGAGGTGTTCCAGGACAACCTTCCTGAGTTTTTATTTTAGTTTTCATGCATCCCTCCTTGGAAATTCTTGTTGCTCCCCAGAGGCTCCGAGATGCAGAGAACACGGTGGCAGCTGCTGAAAAGAAGGGCAACTGTGAGTTGGTCAAGAAGCAAGAACACAGGCAGCTGCCTGTGCTTGGCGAGGAGCAGCTGCTGGATTCTTGCAATTGCCTTCAGTGCGCACAGAAGCCCGCTGCTCTGCTGCTTGGTTTTTCGCCTTCAGTCAATTACACACTGCTGAAGTTGAGGCAGGCAGTTCAGCTTTGCTGCTTTTCAGCATCTCAGCTGCCTTTCTGCTCTGTGACAGCTCTCCAGGTTTCTTGCCTTCGCCAGGCTGCAACGTGCCCGCTAGTAGCAAGAACTGGGCAGGAGTGGGCAGAGAGCACGGCCATCTGCCAGCAGGTTGCAGCTTGCCCAGGAAAATGAAGTGTCCTTGGAATGTGCAGCAAATCTCATTTCCTGGCAAGGTCGGGCTAAGTGAGCAGTGCTGGTACACTTTCTCCTTGAGAACTGGAGCGGAAAAGCTTTTCGCTAAGATGTAGGCGACTAGAGAGGCAGAATACGCAGCTCCGCAGCTGGCCGAAAGCAAGTGCCGCTTCCCGGCGTCTTTCGGCAAAAGCGGCGCTTCGGAGCGCATCGCTGCCGCTCCAGTGATCTGTGCGCGAAGTAGCGGCTTCTTCGCCTCCGGCAGCCGGAGATCGCGGTAGCTTGCAAGAGGCGAAGAACGAAGCCGCGAAGAAGCCGGCTTGAGTGCGAAACTCGCAGACAGCTGCAGGACAGTGGCTGCCGCTGTCCTGCCTCTTGAATTCACTTCTGGCATGCCAATGGGAGGTGTTCCAGGACAACTTTCCTGGGTTTTGACGTAGTCGTCATGCATCCCCCCTTGGAAATTCTTGTTGCTCCCCAGAGGCTCCGAGATGCAGAGAACACGGTGGCAGCTGCTGAAAAGAAGGGCAACTGTGAGTTGGTCAAGAAGCAAGAACACAGGCAGCTGCCTGTGCTTGGCGAGGAGCAGCTGCTGGATTCTTGCAATTGCCTTCAGTGCGCACAGAAGCCCGCTGCTCTGCTGCTTGGTTTTTCGCCTTCAGTCAATTACACACTGCTGAAGTTGAGGCAGGCAGTTCAGCTTTGCTGCTTTTCAGCATCTCAGCTGCCCTTCTGCTCTGTGACAGCTCTCCAGGTTTCTTGCCTTCGCCAGGCTGCAACGTGCCCGCTAGTAGCAAGAACTGGGCAGGAGTGGGCAGAGAGCACGGCCATCTGCCAGCAGGTTGCAGCTTGCCCAGGAAAATGAAGTGTCCTTGGAATGTGCAGCAAATCTCATTTCCTGGCAAGGTCGGGCTAAGTGAGCAGTGCTGGTACACTTTCTCCTTGAGAACTGGAGCGGAAAAGCTTTTCGCTAAGATGTAGGCGACTAGAGAGGCAGAATACGCAGCTCCGCAGCTGGCCGAAAGCAAGTGCCGCTTCCCGGCGTCTTTCGGCAAAAGCGGCTCTCCGGAGCGCACCGCTGCCGCTCCAGTGATCTGTGCGCGAAGTAGCGGCTTCTTCGCCTCCGGCAGCCGGAGATCGCGGTAGCTTGCAAGAGGCGAAGAACGAAGCCGCGAAGAAGCCGGCTTGTGTGCGAAACTCGCAGACAGCTGCAGGACGGTGGCTGCCGCTCTCCTGCCTCTTGAATTCACTCTTGGCATTCCAATGGGAGGTGTTCCAGGACAACTTTCCTGGGTTTTGACATAGTCGTCATGCATCCCTCCTTGGAAACTCTTGTTGCTCCCCAGAGGCTCCGAGATGCAGAGAACACGGTGGCAGCTGCTGAAAAGAAGGGCAACTGTGAGTTGGTCAAGAAGCAAGAACACAGGCAGCTGCCTGTGCTTGGCAAGGAGCAGCTGCTGGATTCTTGCAATTGCCTTCAGTGCGCACAGAAGCCCGCTGCTCTGCTGCTTGGTTTTTCGCCTTCAGTCAATTACACACTGCTGAAGTTGAGGCAGGCAGTTCAGCTTTGCTGCTTTTCAGCATCTCAGCTGCCTTTCTGCTCTGTGACAGCTCTCCAGGTTTCTTGCCTTCGCCAGGCTGCAACGTGCCCGCTAGTAGCAAGAACTGGGCAGGAGTGGGCAGAGAGCACGGCCATCTGCCAGCAGGTTGCAGCTTGCCCAGGAAAATGCAGTGTCCTTGGAATGTGCAGCAAATCTCATTTCCTGGCAAGGTCGGGCTAAGTGAGCAGTGCTGGTACACTTTCTCCTTGAGAACTGGAGCGGAAAAGCTTTTCGCTAAGATGTAGGCGACTAGAGAGGCAGAATACGCAGCTCCGCAGCTGGCCGAAAGCAAGTGCCGCTTCCCGGCGTCTTTCGGCAAAAGCGGCTCTCCGGAGCGCATCGCTGCCGCTCCAGTGATCTGTGCGCGAAGTAGCGGCTTCTTCGCCTCCGGCAGCCGGAGATCGCGCTAGCTTGCAAGAGGCGAAGAACGAAGCCGCGAAGAAGCCGGCTTGTGTGCGAAACTCGCAGACAGCTGCAGGACGGTGGCTGCTGCTCTCCTGCCTCTTGAATTCACTTCTGGTATGCCAATGGGAGGTGTTCCAGGACAACCTTCCTGAGTTTTTATTTTAGTTTTCATGCATCCCTCCTTGGAAATTCTTGTTGCTCCCCAGAGTCTCCGAGATGCAGAGAACACGGTGGCAGCTGCTGAAAAGAAGGGCAACTGTGAGTTGGTCAAGAAGCAAGAACACAGGCAGCTGCCTGTGCTTGGCGAGGAGCAGCTGCTGGATTCTTGCAATTGCCTTCAGTGCGCACAGAAGCCCGCTGCTCTGCTGCTTGGTTTTTCGCCTTCAGTCAATTACACACTGCTGAAGTTGAGGCAGGCAGTTCAGCTTTGCTGCTTTTCAGCATCTCAGCTGCTTTCTGCTCTTTGACAGCTCTCGAGGTGAAATAGAGATTTTTAGCGTTGGTTTAACAAAATGAATTAAGCATTTCTAGTTTAGCTTGTAGAGTTATGTGTTGAATTTTCAACCTTTTGCTTAAGAAACCTCTGCCTAATAGAAAGGGCAAAGGAAAATGCAAATTTCTGAAGCTTCTTGCATAAAGAACAATACCAGAAGAAGGAAAGAACCCAGTATAAAGAAGCTCCTCTGTCTCCAAGCCTATCAAGACTGACAGACGTACTCAGAGAAGCACCAAAGGACCAAAAGCGCACGCGCAGAGAGGAAAAGTTCAAAAGTTCAATCATGAGGAAGACCACAATTTTCAGCCTCAGGACCACCAAGAGACCCCCGTACGACCACCACAGCAAACCACGCATGCCCAGAAGGGCGTGGACTTACTTAGCATGAGAAGCGAGGACAGGCGGGGCCAGGGGTTGAATATGCATGAAAAAGTTGTGCAATGTTTTGCATATGGAACGTCTTTAAGAATAAAAGTGTGGGTCAGACTGAGGCTCGGGGCACAAGTTTTGGAGAGCTATCTCACTTGTGCCGGGCGCTGACATACATACCCACTTCATAACTACCCCAGGTTATGGAGTCTATTGATTTCTTCCGCGTATCGTTTCAGTTGGCGACCACGAAGGGACTGCTCTGCTCACCCGCAGGTCCGGTTGGGAGCAGACACCCTCAGGCGCCACAGGGCTTTTCCCCGGAGGGACTCTGCGCCTCGGCTGTACACTGCGGGGAGCAGACCACGGCCCGTCGACTAGCGGATGAAAGCGGTATGTGTTAATTTATTTTCTTACGGTTGGCACTGATAAGTCGCAAAAAGATGTTTTTGCGCGCAGGTTTGCCTAGGGGCTTGCAAGCAGACCGCCATCGGGGGAGAGGCCGGCGGCGGGAGGACCTCCCCAGCTGATAGCGCGGCTCGGGGAGGGCGAAATCGCGATTTCAGTGTGTGGTGTGTGTCCCGATTGCAGTGTAGTGTGTCTGTTACGTCCGGACGTGCGTGCTTGTGCGTGTGTGTGTATGTGTGAGTGGAACGGTGAAGCGCGGTGCGGCCTTGCTAAGATACAGAGAGGCGGCGCGGTGGTGCTAGAGAGCGCATGCGCAGGGCAGCTCTCAGCCCACACTACCTGATCGTGCGGGTAGTGCGCGCTCTACCCGATAGAGCGGGTGGTGCGCATGCGTGGCACGGGCTGTCTCTGGCGAGCTGGGGGAGTGCGGCGCGGGGCTTAAGTCGGGGCTTGCAAAGGTGCTTTAGGCGCGGCCCAGCTGATAGCGCAGCGGGCGCGCGGGCACAAGCCGCGGTTTGAGGAGCTGCTTTGAACGCCGCTAGCTGATAGCGCAGCTAGTGGGAGCGTGGTACAAGCTAGGAGTTACAAGCACCGCTTACAAGCATCGCTAGTTGGTAAAAAGCTTGCAAAAGTAGCCGGCGAGCCCGGCTGGGCTAAGAGTTAAGTGTTTGTTATACAATAGCACTGCCCTTCAGTGTTAAAAGCTGTCACTGGTGCAGGAGGAGGGGTTGGGGAAGGCAGTCTAGGGTTGCCATGGGAAACAGCAGTTGTATGAGTTCTCCACCCCCTTTTGGAAGAGAATTGTACCCTCCCCCTGTCCTGTCAGTTATTGTTCAAGTCTGCCCCTTAGCCTAGAATCTTCTCTGTTCCACGTTTTCCCTTTGGTTCTTCCACCAAGAACACTCCTTTCCCTTTTCCCCACTGGTTAATGTTATATTTCCCCTCCCTTTAGCCTTCTCCCGATTGTACCCTCGAATGCTAAACCCTCCTACCCCTACGCAGTAAAAGAATCCTCAGCCCGCCCTTCGGGGCTCTCGGAATCTGCCTCCCTTCTGCTTCGTTGTCTCCCTGTTTGCCCCTTCTGCGACCCTTCAATCAACGAGCAGGATTTCAGCAGCCCGAGTGTCCCTCCCGTTCTTCTGGTGGACCCTCAGATGTACCAGCTATCCGAGCTTCGTGCCGAGTGGCTAAAAGCCCCCACGGCTCGGCAACTGGGAGATCCTTTGCATTACAGGGCGAATAAAGGGGGGATGAATGTGTGTGAATGAGAGGCTGTAAGAGCCCGTCTGAAGCCCCTCATTTTCCATTCTGCCTTCCGATTGCCACAAGAAAGAATCCCTTCCCCCACTGTAGTTCCGGCTTAGAACAGGACACAGCACAGGTGGGACCACTGAACCGTCATGCTGGCTGTTCCCAACAAGGCCTGGTAAGAACTTGGCAAGGAGTTGGCAAGGACTTGGCAAAGACCTGACATGGAGCCAGCACGGGACAGCCTGATGCGCAGCCTGCTTCTAATCTCCGTTCTTAAGCCAAATGAACTTTTGGGGTGACTCTCGCGGTCCTTCATTGAAGACCCCTCATCTGCCTCGTTACCACTGTGACAAAGAAAGAATGAGAACCCTCCTCCCAAGGACTGAGACTGAGACCCCTGCTATAGGGAGGAGGGGAAATTGGTGCTCTGACCACTAATGACATGACCTGTTTCCCTTCAGTGATTCAAATGGACTTATTCTTCATTGGATTCGTCTTGCTTTGGTGGTTTCTGTGGACTCACCCGTTCCCTCGGGGCGATTACAATGGACTTTCATTATTACACTTGTTCCCCCCCTCTCTCCTCTGTGGATTATAACTGGAGCCCCGAGTCGACCAGAACTTCGAAGACTCCCCCGACACGACAGACGGATCCCCATCGTCCGGAGCACTGAGGATCTCGCCTGTGTTGGTAGCTATTCCCATATCCCTCTTCTCTCTCTAACCTTTTATCTCCTTTCAGATCCCCACTATCGCGTTTACTGTTTTGGCCCCTACTAAAGGTGCATTTGTTGTGATTAACTGATAGTCCCTTGTTGTTTGCCTTTGTTGCACTTTTGGGATGGGTGAAAAGAACCATCACGACACCCCGCCATAAGCGGATCGTGACAGAGGCGGGCTGGTTACCCCAGACCTGCTAAGCGAGAGCGACAGTCTCCCATGCTGCGTTTCCGTCTTTTTCGCGAGAAAAGCGGCCAGTAAAGAGACGAAGCGAGTAATAAAAAGAGTGAGAGAACCCCCCCTGGGACTGGGTCTCAGAGAAAGAGTGGGACCCCTTAGTGGGGGGGGGGGGGGGGGGGGAGTAAAAGGTAATTAATTAGAAAAAAAAAATTAATTAAAAGGTAAAAAGAGGGTTTTCTTGGCATAATCTATTGGGGAAAAATAAAAGGTAAAATGTGTAGGAGGGGCCCCTAAAAATTCTGCTGGATTGAGGGATAAGAATGCCCAAGAACATCCAAGATCAAACCTGCTGGATTGAGGGATTAATATTGCAAGAGCATCCAGGGTTGATTCAAACCTGCTGGATTGAGGGATTAATGTTCCAAGAGCATCCAGGGTTAAGTCAAACCTGCTGGGTTGAGGGATTAACATTGCAAGAGCACCCAGAATTAAGTTTGCTGGGTTGTTGAGAGCAGCCAAGATTGAGTAAAAATTTTGCCAGTTTGAAGAGAAGTCTGACAGGATCTAGAGTTGGGAACCACACAGCTAGATTGAGGGGTATCCAAGAACACTGGGACTAGCCAGGGACACCTAAAAGTGTAATAGGTGTGTTGAAAAAGAAAAGGTACCTTGTTGTTGTGGTTGTTTTGTTATGTGTAAGAGTAAGTAAAATAAAGTTAAGTGAATGTAGACGAAGGAAAGTATATGTATGCATCCTGCCCTGTTAAGCAGCCTCACTGTGCTTCCCTGCTGTCACCAACAAACACAAGTTACGAACCCTCAGAACTAAAAAGTTCAATCAAATATTGCTTCCATTGATGACCATGATATTGTCTATAATACCTTGTTCCAACTTATGTTATGTAAGTGTTAATACCCCTATCCTACCAGTTGGTAAACCTGATGGGTCATACCGGTTAGTACAGGATCTGCGGGCCATAAACAAGGTCACTGAGGATCTGTATCCTGTCGTGGCCAATCCCTACACGTTATTAACTTGCTTAACAGCCGAGCTAACTTGGTTTACCGTTTTAGATTGAAAAGATGCCTTCTTTTGCCTTCCTATCCACGAAGCCAGAAAATTTTTGCATTTGAATGGGAAAATCCTAAGAGCGGGCCAAGAACTCAACTGACATGGACCAGACTCCCACAAGGATTCAAAAACTCACCCACTTTGTTTGGAGAACAACTTGCAAAAGAATTAGAGACCTGAGAAGCCCCTCCAGAGGAAGGGAAGTTGCTAGAGTACGTAGATGACATCCTGATAGCCACACGGACAAGGGAAGCATGCACGGCCTGGACGATAAGCCTCTTGAACTTTTTGGGGCTCCAAGGGTACCGAGTATCAAAGAAAAAAGCCCAAGTAGTAAAACAGAAAGTAACTTATCTGGGCTACGAAGTCAGTGCTAGACAACGTACCTTGGGCCAAAGCCGGAAGGAGGCAATATGCCAGA
The DNA here is from genome assembly GCF_024509145.1 of Vidua macroura. Classification (NCBI taxonomy): domain Eukaryota; kingdom Metazoa; phylum Chordata; class Aves; order Passeriformes; family Viduidae; genus Vidua; species Vidua macroura. Next base: position 4,864,134 of record NC_071582.1, on the reverse strand, counting down.
GCCCAAAACCTCAGACTGTAAAGGAACTACGAACTTTCCTGAGGATGACAGGGTGGTGCAGGTTATGGATCTATAACTATGGATTGTTTGTTAAGCCCTTCTATGAACTGATTGCAACTGAAAGCAGGAACATCCAAGAGACAAAGGAAGCTACGCAAGCTTTCAACCAGCTGAAAAAAGCCCTCATGTCAGCTCCAGCCCTGAGATTGCCGGACGTGAGTAAGCCTTTCCTTTTATTCTCCCATGAGAAGCAAGGAATCGCCTTAGGAATACTAGCACAGGACCTCGGCCCATATCGGAGAGCAGTGGCTTACTTCTCTAAGCAATTGGATACAGCAGCTAAAGGGTGGCCTGGGTGCCTCAGAGCTGTTGCAGCAGTCGTACTGAACATCCAAGAGGCACACAAATTCACCCTAGGCCAGAAAAGAACTGTGCTAGTGTCTCACACAGTGTCTGCAGTGCTAGAGGTAAAAGGTGGGCATTGGCTTTCCCCACAACGGCTCCTGAGATACCAAGCTATCATAGCGGAGCAAGATGATGTAGAGATAGTAGTGGCTAACATTGTCAATCCAGCCTCCTTCCTCAGTAGAAACCAAGGGGAACCAGTGGAACATGACTGCCTGGAGACCATTGAAGCCACCTACTCCAGCTGCCCTGACTTGAAGGACACCCCTCTGGAGAATGCAGAAGTCTCGTTTACTGATGGAAGCAGTTATATCATCAGTGGAAAACGGCACGCCGGGTAGGCAGTTCCAACGTGCAAGGAAGTAATATCATCTGGGCCCCTGCCAACAAATACCTCTGCACAGAAGGCCGAGATAATTGCTCTAACTCGGGCCCTAGAATTGGCAAGAGGGAAAGAAATAAACATATACACGGACTCGAAGTATGCATTTGGAGTAGTGCATGCTCACAGAGCCATTTAGAAAGAGAGAGGACTGCTGAACTCTCAAGGGAAAAATATTAAAGATGCATCAGAAGTACTGCGACTTCTAGAAGCAGTCCAGTTGCCAGAGAAAGTAGCGATCATGCACATTAAGGCACATCAGAAGATCAACTCAGAATTGGAAGAAGGAAACGAGCTGGCAGATAGGGAAGCAAAAGAAGCAGCAAGACGGGCAAATTTCCCCTAAAGGTAAGCCAAGATACAACAAACTAGAAAAAAAATTAATCTATGAGCAAAAAGGAGACTATAACCAAGAGGGATGGGCCACCATAGAAGGAAAATTACTTCTACCCTCCTATTTCTGATGGTCCCTAATAAAGGAAGAACACCAGAAAACCATTGGGGTATTGATGCTCTAGCATAACTAGACATTTACAACTCGACAATGTGACCTTTGCCTCCAGACCAACCCCAAAAATACTCCCAAACCAAAGCTTAGCCAGATTAGGAAGGGTCATGGGCCGGAGCAGCAATGGCAGATAGATTGTACAGAATTGCCAAGAAAAGGGGGGTATAAGTTTTTACTGGTGCTAACAGATACCTTTTCAGGATGGCCAGAAGCATTCCCCACCAGGACTTCTAAAGCTCAAGAAGTAACTAAGGTATTGGTACAAGAAAACATACCACGCTTTAGAGTCCTGGCCACAATCTCCTCAAATAGAGGACCACATTTTATCGTAAAATTAGTGCAACAAGTTAGCCAATACTTGAACATAGACTGAGAACTTCACACCCCATATAACCCACAATCAAGTGGTCAGGTAAAAAAAATGAACCATTTGATCAAACAACAAATTGTACAATTGGGACAAGAAGCTAATTTGTCATGGACTCAATCCCTCCCATTAGCACTACTGCAGATCCGAACCAAACCCAAGACTAAAGAAAAGCTAAACCACTTTGAATTGCTTTATGAAAAACCATATGGGGTGCGAAAGAGAATGTCTACCCAAGACATGTCACTAACCTCCTGTATGTTAAGTCTCTTAACTTGGTGTATCCAGCACCAATCACTAGCTAATAAACACAAGTCATAACTAGTGAAATACGCTGTTTAGAACACTTTATGTCACCCAATTACAATTCTATTAATTTTAGTTACTGTAAGTTTAATGATGTCTACTTTAACACTCATGTAGAATTCGAGGATGTTAAAACACATGGCCAGTCTGACATCACTCTCTAGAACTCCTAGAATCTTACTGAAAGAGGACGGTCATGATAGTAGATCAGAATTTAAATCAAGACCCCTGTAGTAAAAGAATTTACTCTATTTTAAGAAAAGGGGGGACTGAAGCAGAGATTTTTAGAGTTAGGTTAACAAAATGAATGAAGCATTTCTAATTTAGCTTGTAGAGTTATGTGTTGAATTTTCAACCTTTTACTTAAGAAACCTCTGCCTAGTACAAAGGGCATAGGAAAATGCAAATTTCTGAAGCTTCTTGCATAAAGAACAATACCAGAAGAAGGAAAGAACCCAGATAAAGAAGCTCCTCTGTCTCCAAGGCTATCAAGACTGACAGACGTACTCAGATAAGCACCAAAGGACCAAAAGCGCACGCGCAGAGAGGAAAAGTTCAAAAGTTCAATCATGAGGAAGACCACAATCGTCAGCCTCAGGACCACCAAGAGACCCCCGTACGACCACCACAGCAAACCACGCATGCCCAGAAGGACGTGGACTTACTTAGCATGAGAAGCGAGGACAGGCGGGGCCAGGGGTTGAATATGCATGAAAAAGTTGTGCAATGTTTTGCATATGGAACGACTTTAAGAATAAAAGTGTGGGTCAGACTGAGGCTCGGGGCACAAGTTTTGGAGAGCTATCTCACTTGTGCCGGGCGCTGACATACATACCCACTTCATAACTACCCCAGGTTATGGAGTCTATTGATTTATTCCGCGTATCGTTTCAGAGGTTTCTTCCCTTCGCCAGGCTGCAACGTGCCCGCTACTACCCAGAGCTGGGCAGGAGTGGGCAGAGAGCACGGCCATCTGCCAGCAGGTTGCAGCTTGCCCAGGAAAATGAAGTGTCCTTGGAATGTGCAGCAAATCTTATTTCCTGGCAAGGTCGGGCTAAGTGAGCAGTGCTGGTACACTTTCTCCTTGAGAACTGGAGCGGAAAAGCTTTTCGCTAAGATGTAGGCGACTAGAGAGGCAGAATACGCAGCTCCGCAGCTGGCCGAAAGCAAGTGCCGCTTCCCGGCGTCTTTCGGCAAAAGCGGCGCTTCGGAGCGCACCGCTGCCGCTCCAGTGATCTGTGCGCGAAGTAGCGGCTTCTTCGCCTCCGGCAGCCGGAGATCGCGGTAGCTTACAAGAGGCGAAGAACGAAGCCGCGAAGAAGCCGGCTTGTGTGCGAAGCTCGCACACAGCCGCAGGACGGTGGCTGCCGCTCTCCTGCCTCTTGAATTCACTTCTGGCATGCCAATGGGAGGTGTTCCAGGACAACTTTCCTGGGTTTTCACATAGTCGTCATGCATCCCCCCTTGGAAATTCTTGTTGCTCCCCAGAGGCTCCGAGATGCAGAGAACACGGTGGCAGCTGCTGAAAAGAAGGGCAACTGTGAGTTGGTCAAGAAGCAAGAACATAGGCAGCTGCCTGTGCTTGGCAAGGAGCAGCTGCTGGATTCTTGCAATTGCCTTCAGTGCGCACAGAAGCCCGCTGCTCTGCTGCTTGGTTTTTCGCCTTCAGTCAATTACACACTGCTGAAGTTGAGGCAGGCAGTTCAGCATTGCTGCTTTTCAGCATCTCAGCTGCCTTTCTGCTCTGTGACAGCTCTCCAGGTTTCTTGCCTTCGCCAGGCTGCAACGTGCCCGCTAGTAGCAAGAACTGGGCAGGAGTGGGCAGAGAGCACGGCCATCTGCCAGCAGGTTGCAGCTTGCCCAGGAAAATGCAGTCTCCTCGGAATGTGCAGCATATCATATTTCCTGGCAAGGTCGGGCTAAGTGAGCAGTGCTGGTACACTTTCTCCTTGAGAACTGGAGCGGAAAAGCTTTTCGCTAAGATGTAGGCGACTAGAGAGGCAGAATACGCAGCTCCGCAGCTGGCCGAAAGCAAGTGCCGCTTCCCGGCGTCTTTCGGCAAAAGCGGCGCTTCGGAGCGCATCGCTGCCGCTCCAGTGATCTGTGCGCGAAGTAGCGGCTTCTTCGCCTCCGGCAGCCGGAGATCGCGGTAGCTTGCAAGAGGCGAAGAACGAAGCCGCGAAGAAGCCGGCTTGTGTGCGAAACTCGCAGACAGCTGCAGGACGGTGGCTGCCGCTCTCCTGCCTCTTGAATTCACTTCTGGTATGCCAATGGGAGGTGTTCCAGGACAACCTTCCTGAGTTTTTATTTTAGTTTTCATGCATCCCTCCTTGGAAATTCTTGTTGCTCCCCAGAGGCTCCGAGATGCAGAGAACACGGTGGCAGCTGCTGAAAAGAAGGGCAACTGTGAGTTGGTCAAGAAGCAAGAACACAGGCAGCTGCCTGTGCTTGGCGAGGAGCAGCTGCTGGATTCTTGCAATTGCCTTCAGTGCGCACAGAAGCCCGCTGCTCTGCTGCTTGGTTTTTCGCCTTCAGTCAATTACACACTGCTGAAGTTGAGGCAGGCAGTTCAGCTTTGCTGCTTTTCAGCATCTCAGCTGCCTTTCTGCTCTGTGACAGCTCTCCAGGTTTCTTGCCTTCGCCAGGCTGCAACGTGCCCGCTAGTAGCAAGAACTGGGCAGGAGTGGGCAGAGAGCACGGCCATCTGCCAGCAGGTTGCAGCTTGCCCAGGAAAATGCAGTGTCCTTGGAATGTGCAGCAAATCTCATTTCCTGGCAAGGTCGGGCTAAGTGAGCAGTGCTGGTACACTTTCTCCTTGAGAACTGGAGCGGAAAAGCTTTTCGCTAAGATGTAGGCGACTAGAGAGGCAGAATACGCAGCTCCGCAGCTGGCCGAAAGCAAGTGCCGCTTCCCGGCGTCTTTCGGCAAAAGCGGCGCTTCGGAGCGCATCGCTGCCGCTCCAGTGATCTGTGCGCGAAGTAGCGGCTTCTTCGCCTCCGGCAGCCGGAGATCGCGGTAGCTTGCAAGAGGCGAAGAACGAAGCCGCGAAGAAGCCGGCTTGAGTGCGAAACTCGCAGACAGCTGCAGGACAGTGGCTGCCGCTGTCCTGCCTCTTGAATTCACTTCTGGCATGCCAATGGGAGGTGTTCCAGGACAACTTTCCTGGGTTTTGACGTAGTCGTCATGCATCCCCCCTTGGAAATTCTTGTTGCTCCCCAGAGGCTCCGAGATGCAGAGAACACGGTGGCAGCTGCTGAAAAGAAGGGCAACTGTGAGTTGGTCAAGAAGCAAGAACACAGGCAGCTGCCTGTGCTTGGCAAGGAGCAGCTGCTGGATTCTTGCAATTGCCTTCAGTGCGCACAGAAGCCCGCTGCTCTGCTGCTTGGTTTTTCGCCTTCAGTCAATTACACACTGCTGAAGTTGAGGCAGGCTGTTCAGCTTTGCTGCTTTTCATCATCTCAGCTGCCTTTCTGCTCTGTGACAGCTCTCCAGGTTTCTTGCCTTCGCCAGGCTGCAACGTGCCCGCTAGTAGCAAGAACTGGGCAGGAGTGGATAGAGAGCACGGCCATCTGCCAGCAGGTTGCAGCTTGCCCAGGAAAATGAAGTGTCCTTGGAATGTGCAGCAAATCTCATTTCCTGGCAAGGTCGGGCTAAGTGAGCAGTGCTGGTACACTTTCTCCTTGAGAACTGGAGCGGAAAAGCTTTTCGCTAAGATGTAGGCGACTAGAGAGGCAGAATACGCAGCTCCGCAGCTGGCCGAAAGCAAGTGCCGCTTCCCGGCGTCTTTCGGCAAAAGCGGCGCTTCGGAGCGCATCGCTGCCGCTCCAGTGATCTGTGCGCGAAGTAGCGGCTTCTTCGCCTCCGGCAGCCGGAGATCGCGGTAGCTTGCAAGAGGCGAAGAACGAAGCCGCGAAGAAGCCGGCTTGTGTGCGAAACTCGCAGACAGCTGCAGGACGGTGGCTGCCGCTCTCCTGCCTCTTGAATTCACTCTTGGCATGCCAATGGGAGGTGTTCCAGGACAACCTTCCTGAGTTTTTATTTTAGTTTTCATGCATCCCTCCTTGGAAATTCTTGTTGCTCCCCAGAGGCTCCGAGATGCAGAGAACACGGTGGCAGCTGCTGAAAAGAAGGGCAACTGTGAGTTGGTCAAGAAGCAAGAACACAGGCAGCTGCCTGTGCTTGGCGAGGAGCAGCTGCTGGATTCTTGCAATTGCCTTCAGTGCGCACAGAAGCCCGCTGCTCTGCTGCTTGGTTTTTCGCCTTCAGTCAATTACACACTGCTGAAGTTGAGGCAGGCAGTTCAGCTTTGCTGCTTTTCAGCATCTCAGCTGCCTTTCTGCTCTGTGACAGCTCTCCAGGTTTCTTGCCTTCGCCAGGCTGCAACGTGCCCGCTAGTAGCAAGAACTGGGCAGGAGTGGGCAGAGAGCACGGCCATCTGCCAGCAGGTTGCAGCTTGCCCAGGAAAATGAAGTGTCCTTGGAATGTGCAGCAAATCTCATTTCCTGGCAAGGTCGGGCTAAGTGAGCAGTGCTGGTACACTTTCTCCTTGAGAACTGGAGCGGAAAAGCTTTTCGCTAAGATGTAGGCGACTAGAGAGGCAGAATACGCAGCTCCGCAGCTGGCCGAAAGCAAGTGCCGCTTCCCGGCGTCTTTCGGCAAAAGCGGCGCTTCGGAGCGCATCGCTGCCGCTCCAGTGATCTGTGCGCGAAGTAGCGGCTTCTTCGCCTCCGGCAGCCGGAGATCGCGGTAGCTTGCAAGAGGCGAAGAACGAAGCCGCGAAGAAGCCGGCTTGAGTGCGAAACTCGCAGACAGCTGCAGGACAGTGGCTGCCGCTGTCCTGCCTCTTGAATTCACTTCTGGCATGCCAATGGGAGGTGTTCCAGGACAACCTTCCTGGGTTTTGACGTAGTCGTCATGCATCCCCCCTTGGAAATTCTTGTTGCTCCCCAGAGGCTCCGAGATGCAGAGAACACGGTGGCAGCTGCTGAAAAGAAGGGCAACTGTGAGTTGGTCAAGAAGCAAGAACACAGGCAGCTGCCTGTGCTTGGCAAGGAGCAGCTGCTGGATTCTTGCAATTGCCTTCAGTGCGCACAGAAGCCCGCTGCTCTGCTGCTTGGTTTTTCGCCTTCAGTCAATTACACACTGCTGAAGTTGAGGCAGGCTGTTCAGCTTTGCTGCTTTTCATCATCTCAGCTGCCTTTCTGCTCTGTGACAGCTCTCCAGGTTTCTTGCCTTCGCCAGGCTGCAACGTGCCCGCTAGTAGCAAGAACTGGGCAGGAGTGGATAGAGAGCACGGCCATCTGCCAGCAGGTTGCAGCTTGCCCAGGAAAATGAAGTGTCCTTGGAATGTGCAGCAAATCTCATTTCCTGGCAAGGTCGGGCTAAGTGAGCAGTGCTGGTACACTTTCTCCTTGAGAACTGGAGCGGAAAAGCTTTTCGCTAAGATGTAGGCGACTAGAGAGGCAGAATACGCAGCTCCGCAGCTGGCCGAAAGCAAGTGCCGCTTGCCGGCGTCTTTCGGCAAAAGCGGCTCTCCGGAGCGCATCGCTGCCGCTCCAGTGATCTGTGCGCTAAGTAGCGGCTTCTTCGCCTCCGGCAGCCGGAGATCGCGGTAGCTTACAAGAGGCGAAGAACGAAGCCGCGAAGAAGCCGGCTTGTGTGCGAAACTCGCAGACAGCCGCAGGACGGTGGCTGCCGCTCTCCTGCCTCTTGAATTCACTTCTGGCATGCCAATGGGAGGTGTTCCAGGACAACCTTCCTGAGTTTTTATTTTAGTTTTCATGCATCCCTCCTTGGAAATTCTTGTTGCTCCCCAGAGGCTCCGAGATGCAGAGAACACGGTGGCAGCTGCTGAAAAGAAGGGCAACTGTGAGTTGGTCAAGAAGCAAGAACACAGGCAGCTGCCTGTGCTTGGCGAGGAGCAGCTGCTGGATTCTTGCAATTGCCTTCAGTGCGCACAGAAGCCCGCTGCTCTGCTGCTTGGTTTTTCGCCTTCAGTCAATTACACACTGCTGAAGTTGAGGCAGGCAGTTCAGCTTTGCTGCTTTTCAGCATCTCAGCTGCCTTTCTGCTCTGTGACAGCTCTCCAGGTTTCTTGCCTTCGCCAGGCTGCAACGTGCCCGCTAGTAGCAAGAACTGGGCAGGAGTGGGCAGAGAGCACGGCCATCTGCCAGCAGGTTGCAGCTTGCCCAGGAAAATGCAGTGTCCTTGGAATGTGCAGCAAATCTCATTTCCTGGCAAGGTCGGGCTAAGTGAGCAGTGCTGGTACACTTTCTCCTTGAGAACTGGAGCGGAAAAGCTTTTCGCTAAGATGTAGGCGACTAGAGAGGCAGAATACGCAGCTCCGCAGCTGGCCGAAAGCAAGTGCCGCTTCCCGGCGTCTTTCGGCAAAAGCGGCGCTTCGGAGCGCATCGCTGCCGCTCCAGTGATCTGTGCGCGAAGTAGCCGCTTCTTCGCCTCCGGCAGCCGGAGATCATGGTAGCTTGCAAGAGGCGAAGAACGAAGCCGCGAAGAAGCCGGCTTGTGTGCGAAACTCGCAGACAGCTGCAGGACGGCGGCTGCCGCTCTCCTGCCTCTTGAATTCACTCTTGGCATTCCAATGGGAGGTGTTCCAGGACAACTTTCCTGGGTTTTGACATAGTCGTCATGCATCCCTCCTTGGAAATTCTTGTTGCTCCCTAGAGGCTCCAAGATGCAGAGAACACGGTGGCAGCTGCTGAAAAGAAGGGCAACTGTGAGTTGGTCAAGAAGCAAGAACACAGGCAGCTGCCTGTGCTTGGCGAGGAGCAGCTGCTGGATTCTTGCAATTGCCTTCAGTGCGCACAGAAGCCCGCTGCTCTGCTGCTTGGTTTTTCGCCTTCAGTCAATTACACACTGCTGAAGTTGAGGCAGGCTGTTCAGCTTTGCTGCTTTTCAGCATCTCAGCTGCCTTTCTGCTCTGTGACAGCTCTCCAGGTTTCTTGCCTTCGCCAGGCTGCAACGTGCCCGCTAGTAGCAAGAACTGGGCAGGAGTGGATAGAGAGCACGGCCATCTGCCAGCAGGTTGCAGCTTGCCCAGGAAAATGAAGTGTCCTTGGAATGTGCAGCAAATCTCATTTCCTGGCAAGGTCGGGCTAAGTGAGCAGTGCTGGTACACTTTCTCCTTGAGAACTGGAGCGGAAAAGCTTTTCGCTAAGATGTAGGCGACTAGAGAGGCAGAATACGCAGCTCCGCAGCTGGCCGAAAGCAAGTGCCGCTTGCCGGCGTCTTTCGGCAAAAGCGGCTCTCCGGAGCGCATCGCTGCCGCTCCAGTGATCTGTGCGCGAAGTAGCCGCTTCTTCGCCTCCGGCAGCCGGAGATCGCGGTAGCTTACAAGAGGCGAAGAACGAAGCCGCGAAGAAGCCGGCTTGTGTGCGAAACTCGCAGACAGCCGCAGGATGGTGGCTGCCGCTCTCCTGCCTCTTGAATTCACTTCTGGCATGCCAATGGGAGGTGTTCCAGGACAACTTTCCTGGGTTTTGACATAGTCGTCATGCATCCCTCCTTGGAAATTCTTGTTGCTCCCCAGAGGCTCCGAGATGCAGAGAACACGGTGGCAGCTGCTGAAAAGAAGGGCAACTGTGAGTTGGTCAAGAAGCAAGAACACAGGCAGCTGCCTGTGCTTGGCAAGGAGCAGCTGCTGGATTCTTGCAATTGCCTTCAGTGCGCACAGAAGCCCGCTGCTCTGCTGCTTGGTTTTTCGCCTTCAGTCAATTACACACTGCTGAAGTTGAGGCAGGCAGTTCAGCTTTGCTGCTTTTCAGCATCTCAGCTGCCTTTCTGCTCTGTGACAGCTCTCCAGGTTTCTTGCCTTCGCCAGGCTGCAACGTGCCCGCTAGTAGCAAGAACTGGGCAGGAGTGGGCAGAGAGCACGGCCATCTGCCAGCAGGTTGCAGCTTGCCCAGGAAAATGCAGTCTCCTCGGAATGTGCAGCATATCATATTTCCTGGCAAGGTCGGGCTAAGTGAGCAGTGCTGGTACACTTTCTCCTTGAGAACTGGAGCGGAAAAGCTTTTCGCTAAGATGTAGGCGACTAGAGAGGCAGAATACGCAGCTCCGCAGCTGGCCGAAAGCAAGTGCCGCTTCCCGGCGTCTTTCGGCAAAAGCGGCGCTTCGGAGCGCATCGCTGCCGCTCCAGTGATCTGTGCGCGAAGTAGCCGCTTCTTCGCCTCCGGCAGCCGGAGATCGCGCTAGCTTGCAAGAGGCGAAGAACGAAGCCGCGAAGAAGCCGGCTTGTGTGCGAAACTCGCAGACAGCTGCAGGACGGTGGCTGCTGCTCTCCTGCCTCTTGAATTCACTTCTGGTATGCCAATGGGAGGTGTTCCAGGACAACCTTCCTGAGTTTTTATTTTAGTTTTCATGCATCCCTCCTTGGAAATTCTTGTTGCTCCCCAGAGGCTCCGAGATGCAGAGAACACGGTGGCAGCTGCTGAAAAGAAGGGCAACTGTGAGTTGGTCAAGAAGCAAGAACACAGGCAGCTGCCTGTGCTTGGCGAGGAGCAGCTGCTGGATTCTTGCAATTGCCTTCAGTGCGCACAGAAGCCCGCTGCTCTGCTGCTTGGTTTTTCGCCTTCAGTCAATTACACACTGCTGAAGTTGAGGCAGGCAGTTCAGCTTTGCTGCTTTTCAGCATCTCAGCTGCCTTTCTGCTCTGTGACAGCTCTCCAGGTTTCTTGCCTTCGCCAGGCTGCAACGTGCCCGCTAGTAGCAAGAACTGGGCAGGAGTGGGCAGAGAGCACGGCCATCTGCCAGCAGGTTGCAGCTTGCCCAGGAAAATGAAGTGTCCTTGGAATGTGCAGCAAATCTCATTTCCTGGCAAGGTCGGACTAAGTGAGCAGTGCTGGTACACTTTCTCCTTGAGAACTGGAGCGGAAAAGCTTTTCGCTAAGATGTAGGCGACTAGAGAGGCAGAATACGCAGCTCCGCAGCTGGCCGAAAGCAAGTGCCGCTTCCCGGCGTCTTTCGGCAAAAGCGGCTCTCCGGAGCGCACCGCTGCCGCTCCAGTGATCTGTGCGCGAAGTAGCGGCTTCTTCGCCTCCGGCAGCCGGAGATCGCTGTAGCTTACAAGAGGCGAAGAACGAAGCCGCGAAGAAGCCGGCTTGTGTGCGAAACTCGCAGACAGCCGCAGGACGGTGGCTGCCGCTCTCCTGCCTCTTGAATTCACTTCTGGCATGCCAATGGGAGGTGTTCCAGGACAACCTTCCTGAGTTTTTATTTTAGTTTTCATGCATCCCTCCTTGGAAACTCTTGTTGCTCCCCAGAGGCTCCGAGATGCAGAGAACACAATGGCAGCTGCTGAAAAGAAGAGCAACTGTGAGTTGGTCAAGAAGCAAGAACACAGGCAGCTGCCTGTGCTTGGCGAGGAGCAGCTGCTGGATTCTTGCAATTGCCTTCAGTGCGCACAGAAGCCCGCTGCTCTGCTGCTTGGTTTTTCGCCTTCAGTCAATTACACACTGCTGAAGTTGAGGCAGGCTGTTCAGCTTTGCTGCTTTTCATCATCTCAGCTGCCTTTCTGCTCTGTGACAGCTCTCCAGGTTTCTTGCCTTCGCCAGGCTGCAACGTGCCCGCTAGTAGCAAGAACTGGGCAGGAGTGGATAGAGAGCACGGCCATCTGCCAGCAGGTTGCAGCTTGCCCAGGAAAATGAAGTGTCCTTGGAATGTGCAGCAAATCTCATTTCCTGGCAAGGTCGGGCTAAGTGAGCAGTGCTGGTACACTTTCTCCTTGAGAACTGGAGCGGAAAAGCTTTTCGCTAAGATGTAGGCGACTAGAGAGGCAGAATACGCAGCTCCGCAGCTGGCCGAAAGCAAGTGCCGCTTCCCGGCGTCTTTCGGCAAAAGCGGCTCTCCGGAGCGCATCGCTGCCGCTCCAGTGATCTGTGCGCGAAGTAGCGGCTTCTTCGCCTCCGGCAGCCGGAGATCGCGGTAGCTTACAAGAGGCGAAGAACGAAGCCGCGAAGAAGCCGGCTTGTGTGCGAAACTCGCAGACAGCCGCAGGATGGTGGCTGCCGCTCTCCTGCCTCTTGAATTCACTTCTGGCATGCCAATGGGAGGTGTTCCAGGACAACTTTCCTGGGTTTTGACATAGTCGTCATGCATCCCTCCTTGGAAATTCTTGTTGCTCCCCAGAGGCTCCGAGATGCAGAGAACACGGTGGCAGCTGCTGAAAAGAAGGGCAACTGTGAGTTGGTCAAGAAGCAAGAACACAGGCAGCTGCCTGTGCTTGGCGAGGAGCAGCTGCTGGATTCTTGCAATTGCCTTCAGTGCGCACAGAAGCCCGCTGCTCTGCTGCTTGGTTTTTCGCCTTCAGTCAATTACACACTGCTGAAGTTGAGGCAGGCAGTTCAGCTTTGCTGCTTTTCAGCATCTCAGCTGCCCTTCTGCTCTGTGACAGCTCTCCAGGTTTCTTGCCTTCGCCAGGCTGCAACGTGCCCGCTAGTAGCAAGAACTGGGCAGGAGTGGGCAGAGAGCACGGCCATCTGCCAGCAGGTTGCAGCTTGCCCAGGAAAATGCAGTGTCCTTGGAATGTGCAGCAAATCTCATTTCCTGGCAAGGTCGGGCTAAGTGAGCAGTGCTGGTACACTTTCTCCTTGAGAACTGGAGCGGAAAAGCTTTTCGCTAAGATGTAGGCGACTAGAGAGGCAGAATACGCAGCTCCGCAGCTGGCCGAAAGCAAGTGCCGCTTGCCGGCGTCTTTCGGCAAAAGCGGCGCTTCGGAGCGCACCGCTGCCGCTCCAGTGATCTGTGCGCGAAGTAACGGCTTCTTCGCCTCCGGCAGCCGGAGATCGCGGTAGCTTGCAAGAGGCGAAGAACGAAGCCGCGAAGAAGCCGGCTTGTGTGCGAAACTCGCAGACAGCTGCAGGACGGTGGCTGCCGCTCTCCTGCCTCTTGAATTCACTCTTGGCATGCCAATGGGAGGTGTTCCAGGACAACTTTCCTGGGTTTTGACATAGTCGTCATGCATCCCTCCTTGGAAATTCTTGTTGCTCCCCAGAGGCTCCGAGATGCAGAGAACACGGTGGCAGCTGCTGAAAAGAAGGGCAACTGTGAGTTGGTCAAGAAGCAAGAACACAGGCAGCTGCCTGTGCTTGGCGAGGAGCAGCTGCTGGATTCTTGCAATTGCCTTCAGTGCGCACAGAAGCCCGCTGCTCTGCTGCTTGGTTTTTCGCCTTCAGTCAATTACACACTGCTGAAGTTGAGGCAGGCAGTTCAGCTTTGCTGCTTTTCAGCATCTCAGCTGCTTTCTGCTCTTTGACAGCTCTCGAGGTGAAATAGAGATTTTTAGCGTTGGTTTAACAAAATGAATTAAGCATTTCTAGTTTAGCTTGTAGAGTTATGTGTTGAATTTTCAACCTTTTGCTTAAGAAACCTCTGCCTAATAGAAAGGGCAAAGGAAAATGCAAATTTCTGAAGCTTCTTGCATAAAGAACAATACCAGAAGAAGGAAAGAACCCAGATAAAGAAGCTCCTCTGTCTCCAAGCCTATCAAGACTGACAGACGTACTCAGAGAAGCACCAAAGGACCAAAAGCGCACGCGCAGAGAGGAAAAGTTCAAAAGTTCAATCATGAGGAAGACCACAATTTTCAGCCTCAGGACCACCAAGAGACCCCCGTACGACCACCACAGCAAACCACGCATGCCCAGAAGGGCGTGGACTTACTTAGCATGAGAAGCGAGGACAGGCGGGGCCAGGGGTTGAATATGCATGAAAAAGTTGTGCAATGTTTTGCATATGGAACGTCTTTAAGAATAAAAGTGTGGGTCAGACTGAGGCTCGGGGCACAAGTTTTGGAGAGCTATCTCACTTGTGCCGGGCGCTGACATACATACCCACTTCATAACTACCCCAGGTTATGGAGTCTATTGATTTCTTCCGCGTATCGTTTCAGTTGGCGACCACGAAGGGACTGCTCTGCTCACCCGCAGGTCCGGTTGGGAGCAGACACCCTCAGGCGCCACAGGGCTTTTCCCCGGAGGGACTCTGCGCCTCGGCTGTACACTGCGGGGAGCAGACCACGGCCCGTCGACTAGCGGATGAAAGCGGTATGTGTTAATTTATTTTCTTACGGTTGGCACTGATAAGTCGCAAAAAGATGTTTTTGCGCGCAGGTTTGCCTAGGGGCTTGCAAGCAGACCGCCATCGGGGGAGAGGCCGGCGGCGGGAGGACCTCCCCAGCTGATAGCGCGGCTCGGGGAGGGCGAAATCGCGATTTCAGTGTGTGGTGTGTGTCCCGATTGCAGTGTAGTGTGTCTGTTACGTCCGGACGTGCGTGCTTGTGCGTGTGTGTGTATGTGTGAGTGGAACGGTGAAGCGCGGTGCGGCCTTGCTAAGATACAGAGAGGCGGCGCGGTGGTGCTAGAGAGCGCATGCGCAGGGCAGCTCTCAGCCCACACTACCTGATCGTGCGGGTAGTGCGCGCTCTACCCGATAGAGCGGGTGGTGCGCATGCGTGGCACGGGCTGTCTCTGGCGAGCTGGGGGAGTGCGGCGCGGGGCTTAAGTCGGGGCTTGCAAAGGTGCTTTAGGCGCGGCCCAGCTGATAGCGCAGCGGGCGCGCGGGCACAAGCCGCGGTTTGAGGAGCTGCTTTGAACGCCGCTAGCTGATAGCGCAGCTAGTGGGAGCGTGGTACAAGCTAGGAGTTACAAGCACCGCTTACAAGCATCGCTAGTTGGTAAAAAGCTTGCAAAAGTAGCCGGCGAGCCCGGCTGGGCTAAGAGTTAAGTGTTTGTTATACAATAGCACTGCCCTTCAGTGTTAAAAGCTGTCACTGGTGCAGGAGGAGGGGTTGGGGAAGGCAGTCTAGGGTTGCCATGGGAAACAGCAGTTGTATGAGTTCTCCACCCCCTTTTGGAAGAGAATTGTACCCTCCCCCTGTCCTGTCAGTTATTGTTCAAGTCTGCCCCTTAGCCTAGAATCTTCTCTGTTCCACGTTTTCCCTTTGGTTCTTCCACCAAGAACACTCCTTTCCCTTTTCCCCACTGGTTAATGTTATATTTCCCCTCCCTTTAGCCTTCTCCCGATTGTACCCTCGAATGCTAAACCCTCCTACCCCTACGCAGTAAAAGAATCCTCAGCCCGCCCTTCGGGGCTCTCGGAATCTGCCTCCCTTCTGCTTCGTTGTCTCCCTGTTTGCCCCTTCTGCGACCCTTCAATCAACGAGCAGGATTTCAGCAGCCCGAGTGTCCCTCCCGTTCTTCTGGTGGACCCTCAGATGTACCAGCTATCCGAGCTTCGTGCCGAGTGGCTAAAAGCCCCCACGGCTCGGCAACTGGGAGATCCTTTGCATTACAGGGCGAATAAAGGGGGGATGAATGTGTGTGAATGAGAGGCTGTAAGAGCCCGTCTGAAGCCCCTCATTTTCCATTCTGCCTTCCGATTGCCACAAGAAAGAATCCCTTCCCCCACTGTAGTTCCGGCTTAGAACAGGACACAGCACAGGTGGGACCACTGAACCGTCATGCTGGCTGTTCCCAACAAGGCCTGGTAAGAACTTGGCAAGGAGTTGGCAAGGACTTGGCAAAGACCTGACATGGAGCCAGCACGGGACAGCCTGATGCGCAGCCTGCTTCTAATCTCCGTTCTTAAGCCAAATGAACTTTTGGGGTGACTCTCGCGGTCCTTCATTGAAGACCCCTCATCTGCCTCGTTACCACTGTGACAAAGAAAGAATGAGAACCCTCCTCCCAAGGACTGAGACCCCTGCTATAGGGAGGAGGGGAAATTGGTGCTCTGACCACTAATGACATGACCTGTTTCCCTTCAGTGATTCAAATGGACTTATTCTTCATTGGATTCGTCTTGCTTTGGTGGTTTCTGTGGACTCACCCGTTCCCTCGGGGCGATTACAATGGACTTTCATTATTACACTTGTTCCCCCCCTCTCTCCTCTGTGGATTATAACTGGAGCCCCGAGTCGACCAGAACTTCGAAGACTCCCCCGACACGACAGACGGATCCCCATCGTCCGGAGCACTGAGGATCTCGCCTGTGTTGGTAGCTATTCCCATATCCCTCTTCTCTCTCTAACCTTTTATCTCCTTTCAGATCCCCACTATCGCGTTTACTGTTTTGGCCCCTACTAAAGGTGCATTTGTTGTGATTAACTGATAGTCCCTTGTTGTTTGCCTTTGTTGCACTTTTGGGATGGGTGAAAAGAACCATCACGACACCCCGCCATAAGCGGATCGTGACAGAGGCGGGCTGGTTACCCCAGACCTGCTAAGCGAGAGCGACAGTCTCCCATGCTGCGTTTCCGTCTTTTTCGCGAGAAAAGCGGCCAGTAAAGAGACGAAGCGAGTAATAAAAAGAGTGAGAGAACCCCCCCTGGGACTGGGTCTCAGAGAAAGAGTGGGACCCCTTAGTGGGGGGGGGGGGGGGGGGAGTAAAAGGTAATTAATTAGAAAAAAAAAATGAATTAAAAGGTAAAAAGAGGGTTTTCTTGGCATAATCTATTGGGGAAAAATAAAAGGTAAAATGTGTAGGAGGGGCCCCTAAAAATTCTGCTGGATTGAGGGATAAGAATGCCCAAGAACATCCAAGATCAAACCTGCTGGATTGAGGGATTAATATTCCAAGAGCATCCAGGGTTGATTCAAACCTGCTGGATTGAGGGATTAATGTTCCAAGAGCATCCAGGGTTAAGTCAAACCTGCTGGGTTGAGGGATTAACATTGCAAGAGCACCCAGAATTAAGTTTGCTGGGTTGTTGAGAGCAGCCAAGATTGAGTAAAAATTTTGCCAGTTTGAAGAGAAGTCTGACAGGATCTAGACTTGGGAACCACACAGCTAGATTGAGGGGTATCCAAGAACACTGGGACTAGCCAGGGACACCTAAAAGTGTAATAGGTGTGTTGAAAAAGAAAAGGTACCTTGTTGTTGTGGTTGTTTTGTTATGTGTAAGAGTAAGTAAAATAAAGTTAAGTGAATGTAGACGAAGGAAAGTATATGTATGCATCCTGCCCTGTTAAGCAGCCTCACTGTGCTTCCCTGCTGTCACCAACAAACACAAGTTACGAACCCTCAGAACTAAAAAGTTCAATCAAATATTGCTTCCATTGATGACCATGATATTGTCTATAATACCTTGTTCCAACTTATGTTATGTAAGTGTTAATACCCCTATCCTACCAGTTGGTAAACCTGATGGGTCATACCGGTTAGTACAGGATCTGCGGGCCATAAACAAGGTCACTGAGGATCTGTATCCTGTGGTGGCCAATCCCTACACGTTATTAACTTGCTTAACAGCCGAGCTAACTTGGTTTACCGTTTTAGATTGAAAAGATGCCTTCTTTTGCCTTCCTATCCACGAAGCCAGAAAATTTTTGCATTTGAATGGGAAAATCCTAAGAGCGGGCCAAGAACTCAACTGACATGGACCAGACTCCCACAAGGATTCAAAAACTCACCCACTTTGTTTGGAGAACAACTTGCAAAAGAATTAGAGACCTGAGAAGCCCCTCCAGAGGAAGGGAAGTTGCTAGAGTACGTAGATGACATCCTGATAGCCACACGGACAAGGGAAGCATGCACGGCCTGGACGATAAGCCTCTTGAACTTTTTGGGGCTCCAAGGGTACCGAGTATCAAAGAAAAAAGCCCAAGTAGTAAAACAGAAAGTAACTTATCTGGGCTACGAAGTCAGTGCTAGACAACGTACCTTGGGCCAAAGCCGGAAGGAGGCAATATGCCAGAGCCCAAAACCTCAGACTGTAAAGGAACTACGAACTTTCCTGAGGATGACAGGGTGGTGCAGGTTATGGATCTATAACTATGGACTGTTTGTTAAGCCCTTCTATGAACTGATTGCAACTGAAAGCAGGAACATCCAAGAGACAAAGGAAGCTACGCAAGCTTTCAACCAGCTGAAAAAAGCCCTCATGTCAGCTCCAGCCCTGAGATTGCCGGACGTGAGTAAGCCTTTCCTTTTATTCTCCCATGAGAAGCAAGGAATCGCCTTAGGAATACTAGCACAGGACCTCGGCCCATATCGGAGAGCAGTGGCTTACTTCTCTAAGCAATTGGATACAGCAGCTAAAGGGTGGCCTGGGTGCCTCAGAGCTGTTGCAGCAGTCGTACTGAACATCCAAGAGGCACACAAATTCACCCTAGGCCAGAAAAGAACTGTGCTAGTGTCTCACACAGTGTCTGCAGTGCTAGAGGTAAAAGGTGGGCATTGGCTTTCCCCACAACGGCTCCTGAGATACCAAGCTATCATAGCGGAGCAAGATGATGTAGAGATAGTAGTGGCTAACATTGTCAATCCAGCCTCCTTCCTCAGTAGAAACCAAGGGGAACCAGTGGAACATGACTGCCTGGAGACCATTGAAGCCACCTACTCCAGCTGCCCTGACTTGAAGGACACCCCTCTGGAGAATGCAGAAGTCTCGTTTACTGATGGAAGCAGTTATATCATCAGTGGAAAACGGCACGCCGGGTAGGCAGTTCCAACGTGCAAGGAAGTAATATCATCTGGGCCCCTGCCAACAAATACCTCTGCACAGAAGGCCGAGATAATTGCTCTAACTCGGGCCCTAGAATTGGCAAGAGGGAAAGAAATAAACATATACACGGACTCGAAGTATGCATTTGGAGTAGTGCATGCTCACAGAGCCATTTAGAAAGAGAGAGGACTGCTGAACTCTCAAGGGAAAAATATTAAAGATGCATCAGAAGTACTGCGACTTCTAGAAGCAGTCCAGTTGCCAGAGAAAGTAGCGATCATGCACATTAAGGCACATCAGAAGATCAACTCAGAATTGGAAGAAGGAAACGAGCTGGCAGATAGGGAAGCAAAAGAAGCAGCAAGACGGGCAAATTTCCCCTAAAGGTAAGCCAAGATACAACAAACTAGAAAAAAAATTAATCTATGAGCAAAAAGGAGACTATAACCAAGAGGGATGGGCCACCATAGAAGGAAAATTACTTCTACCCTCCTATTTCTGATGGTCCCTAATAAAGGAAGAACACCAGAAAACCATTGGGGTATTGATGCTCTAGCATAACTAGACATTTACAACTCGACAATGTGACCTTTGCCTCCAGACCAACCCCAAAAATACTCCCAAACCAAAGCTTAGCCAGATTAGGAAGGGTCATGGGCCGGAGCAGCAATGGCAGATAGATTGTACAGAATTGCCAAGAAAAGGGGGGTATAAGTTTTTACTGGTGCTAACAGATACCTTTTCAGGATGGCCAGAAGCATTCCCCACCAGGACTTCTAAAGCTCAAGAAGTAACTAAGGTATTGGTACAAGAAAACATACCACGCTTTAGAGTCCTGGCCACAATCTCCTCAAATAGAGGACCACATTTTATCGTAAAATTAGTGCAACAAGTTAGCCAATACTTGAACATAGACTGAGAACTTCACACCCCATATAACCCACAATCAAGTGGTCAGGTAAAAAAAATGAATCATTTGATCAAACAACAAATTGTACAATTGGGACAAGAAGCTAATTTGTCATGGACTCAATCCCTCCCATTAGCACTACTGCAGATCCGAACCAAACCCAAGACTAAAGAAAAGCTAAACCACTTTGAATTGCTTTATGAAAAACCATATGGGGTGCGAAAGAGAATGTCTACCCAAGACATGTCACTAACCTCCTGTATGTTAAGTCTCTTAACTTGGTGTATCCAGCACCAATCACTAGCTAATAAACACAAGTCATAACTAGTGAAATACGCTGTTTAGAACACTTTATGTCACCCAATTACAATTCTATTAATTTTAGTTACTGTAAGTTTAATGATGTCTACTTTAACACTCATGTAGAATTCGAGGATGTTAAAACACATGGCCAGTCTGACATCACTCTCTAGAACTCCTAGAATCTTACTGAAAGAGGACGGTCATGATAGTAGATCAGAATTTAAATCAAGACCCCTGTAGTAAAAGAATTTACTCTATTTTAAGAAAAGGGGGGACTGAAGCAGAGATTTTTAGAGTTAGGTTAACAAAATGAATGAAGCATTTCTAATTTAGCTTGTAGAGTTATGTGTTGAATTTTCAACCTTTTACTTAAGAAACCTCTGCCTAGTACAAAGGGCATAGGAAAATGCAAATTTCTGAAGCTTCTTGCATAAAGAACAATACCAGAAGAAGGAAAGAACCCAGATAAAGAAGCTCCTCTGTCTCCAAGCCTATCAAGACTGACAGACGTACTCAGAGAAGCACCAAAGGACCAAAAGCGCACGCGCAGAGAGGAAAAGTTCAAAAGTTCAATCATGAGGAAGACCACAATCGTCAGCCTCAGGACCACCAAGAGACCCCCGTACGACCACCACAGCAAACCACGCATGCCCAGAAGGACGTGGACTTACTTAGCATGAGAAGCGAGGACAGGCGGGGCCAGGGGTTGAATATGCATGAAAAAGTTGTGCAATGTTTTGCATATGGAACGACTTTAAGAATAAAAGTGTGGGTCAGACTGAGGCTCGGGGCACAAGTTTTGGAGAGCTATCTCACTTGTGCCGGGCGCTGACATACATACCCACTTCATAACTACCCCAGGTTATGGAGTCTATTGATTTATTCCGCGTATCGTTTCAGAGGTTTCTTCCCTTCGCCAGGCTGCAACGTGCCCGCTACTACCCAGAGCTGGGCAGGAGTGGGCAGAGAGCACGGCCATCTGCCAGCAGGTTGCAGCTTGCCCAGGAAAATGAAGTGTCCTTGGAATGTGCAGCAAATCTTATTTCCTGGCAAGGTCGGGCTAAGTGAGCAGTGCTGGTACACTTTCTCCTTGAGAACTGGAGCGGAAAAGCTTTTCGCTAAGATGTAGGCGACTAGAGAGGCAGAATACGCAGCTCCGCAGCTGGCCGAAAGCAAGTGCCGCTTCCCGGCGTCTTTCGGCAAAAGCGGCGCTTCGGAGCGCACCGCTGCCGCTCCAGTCATCTGTGCGCGAAGTAGCGGCTTCTTCGCCTCCGGCAGCCGGAGATCGCGGTAGCTTACAAGAGGCGAAGAACGAAGCCGCGAAGAAGCCGGCTTGTGTGCGAAGCTCGCACACAGCCGCAGGACGGTGGCTGCCGCTCTCCTGCCTCTTGAATTCACTTCTGGCATGCCAATGGGAGGTGTTCCAGGACAACTTTCCTGGGTTTTCACATAGTCGTCATGCATCCCTCCTTGGAAATTCTTGTTGCTCCCCAGAGGCTCCGAGATGCAGAGAACACGGTGGCAGCTGCTGAAAAGAAGGGCAACTGTGAGTTGGTCAAGAAGCAAGAACATAGGCAGCTGCCTGTGCTTGGCAAGGAGCAGCTGCTGGATTCTTGCAATTGCCTTCAGTGCGCACAGAAGCCCGCTGCTCTGCTGCTTGGTTTTTCGCCTTCAGTCAATTACACACTGCTGAAGTTGAGGCAGGCAGTTCAGCTTTGCTGCTTTTCAGCATCTCAGCTGCCTTTCTGCTCTGTGACAGCTCTCGAGGTTTCTTGCCTTCGCCAGGCTGCAACGTGCCCGCTAGTAGCAAGAACTGGGCAGGAGTGGGCAGAGAGCACGGCCATCTGCCAGCAGGTTGCAGCTTGCCCAGGAAAATGCAGTCTCCTCGGAATGTGCAGCATATCATATTTCCTGGCAAGGTCGGGCTAAGTGAGCAGTGCTGGTACACTTTCTCCTTGAGAACTGGAGCGGAAAAGCTTTTCGCTAAGATGTAGGCGACTAGAGAGGCAGAATACGCAGCTCCGGAGCTGGCCGAAAGCAAGTGCCGCTTGCCGGCGTCTTTCGGCAAAAGCGGCGCTTCGGAGCGCATCGCTGCCGCTCCAGTGATCTGTGCGCGAAGTAGCGGCTTCTTCGCCTCCGGCAGCCGGAGATCGCGGTAGCTTGCAAGAGGCGAAGAACGAAGCCGCGAAGAAGCCGGCTTGTGTGCGAAACTCGCAGACAGCTGCGGGACGGTGGCTGCCGCTCTCCTGCCTCTTGAATTCACTTCTGGTATGCCAATGGGAGGTGTTCCAGGACAACCTTCCTGAGTTTTTATTTTAGTTTTCATGCATCCCTCCTTGGAAATTCTTGTTGCTCCCCAGAGGCTCCGAGATGCAGAGAACACGGTGGCAGCTGCTGAAAAGAAGGGCAACTGTGAGTTGGTCAAGAAGCAAGAACACAGGCAGCTGCCTGTGCTTGGCGAGGAGCAGCTGCTGGATTCTTGCAATTGCCTTCAGTGCGCACAGAAGCCCGCTGCTCTGCTGCTTGGTTTTTCGCCTTCAGTCAATTACACACTGCTGAAGTTGAGGCAGGCAGTTCAGCTTTGCTGCTTTTCAGCATCTCAGCTGCCTTTCTGCTCTGTGACAGCTCTCCAGGTTTCTTGCCTTCGCCAGGCTGCAACGTGCCCGCTAGTAGCAAGAACTGGGCAGGAGTGGGCAGAGAGCACGGCCATCTGCCAGCAGGTTGCAGCTTGCCCAGGAAAATGAAGTGTCCTTGGAATGTGCAGCAAATCTCATTTCCTGGCAAGGTCGGACTAAGTGAGCAGTGCTGGTACACTTTCTCCTTGAGAACTGGAGCGGAAAAGCTTTTCGCTAAGATGTAGGCGACTAGAGAGGCAGAATACGCAGCTCCGCAGCTGGCCGAAAGCAAGTGCCGCTTCCCGGCGTCTTTCGGCAAAAGCGGCTCTCCGGAGCGCACCGCTGCCGCTCCAGTGATCTGTGCGCGAAGTAGCGGCTTCTTCGCCTCCGGCAGCCGGAGATCGCGGTAGCTTACAAGAGGCGAAGAACGAAGCCGCGAAGAAGCCGGCTTGTGTGCGAAACTCGCAGACAGCCGCAGGACGGTGGCTGCCGCTCTCCTGCCTCTTGAATTCACTTCTGGCATGCCAATGGGAGGTGTTCCAGGACAACCTTCCTGAGTTTTTATTTTAGTTTTCATGCATCCCTCCTTGGAAATTCTTGTTGCTCCCCAGAGGCTCCGAGATGCAGAGAACACGGTGGCAGCTGCTGAAAAGAAGGGCAACTGTGAGTTGGTCAAGAAGCAAGAACACAGGCAGCTGCCTGTGCTTGGCGAGGAGCAGCTGCTGGATTCTTGCAATTGCCTTCAGTGCGCACAGAAGCCCGCTGCTCTGCTGCTTGGTTTTTCGCCTTCAGTCAATTACACACTGCTGAAGTTGAGGCAGGCAGTTCAGCTTTGCTGCTTTTCAGCATCTCAGCTGCCTTTCTGCTCTGTGACAGCTCTCCAGGTTTCTTGCCTTCGCCAGGCTGCAACGTGCCCGCTAGTAGCAAGAACTGGGCAGGAGTGGGCAGAGAGCACGGCCATCTGCCAGCAGGTTGCAGCTTGCCCAGGAAAATGAAGTGTCCTTGGAATGTGCAGCAAATCTCATTTCCTGGCAAGGTCGGGCTAAGTGAGCAGTGCTGGTACACTTTGTCCTTGAGAACTGGAGCGGAAAAGCTTTTCGCTAAGATGTAGGCGACTAGAGAGGCAGAATACGCAGCTCCGCAGCTGGCCGAAAGCAAGTGCCGCTTCCCGGCGTCTTTCGGCAAAAGCGGCGCTTCGGAGCGCATCGCTGCCGCTCCAGTGATCTGTGCGCGAAGTAGCGGCTTCTTCGCCTCCGGCAGCCGGAGATCGCGGTAGCTTGCAAGAGGCGAAGAACGAAGCCGCGAAGAAGCCGGCTTGTGTGCGAAACTCGCAGACAGCTGCAGGACAGTGGCTGCCGCTGTCCTGCCTCTTGAATTCACTTCTGGCATGCCAATGGGAGGTGTTCCAGGACAACTTTCCTGGGTTTTGACATAGTCGTCATGCATCCCTCCTTGGAAATTCTTGTTGCTCCCCAGAGGCTCCGAGATGCAGAGAACACGGTGGCAGCTGCTGAAAAGAAGGGCAACTGTGAGTTGGTCAAGAAGCAAGAACACAGGCAGCTGCCTGTGCTTGGCAAGGAGCAGCTGCTGGATTCTTGCAATTGCCTTCAGTGCGCACAGAAGCCCGCTGCTCTGCTGCTTGGTTTTTCGCCTTCAGTCAATTACACACTGCTGAAGTTGAGGCAGGCAGTTCAGCTTTGCTGCTTTTCAGCATCTCAGCTGCCTTTCTGCTCTGTGACAGCTCTCCAGGTTTCTTGCCTTCGCCAGGCTGCAACGTGCCCGCTAGTAGCAAGAACTGGGCAGGAGTGGGCAGAGAGCACGGCCATCTGCCAGCAGGTTGCAGCTTGCCCAGGAAAATGCAGTCTCCTCGGAATGTGCAGCATATCATATTTCCTGGCAAGGTCGGGCTAAGTGAGCAGTGCTGGTACACTTTCTCCTTGAGAACTGGAGCGGAAAAGCTTTTCGCTAAGATGTAGGCGACTAGAGAGGCAGAATACGCAGCTCCGCAGCTGGCCGAAAGCAAGTGCCGCTTCCCGGCGTCTTTCGGCAAAAGCGGCGCTTCGGAGCGCATCGCTGCCGCTCCAGTGATCTGTGCGCGAAGTAGCCGCTTCTTCGCCTCCGGCAGCCGGAGATCGCGCTAGCTTGCAAGAGGCGAAGAACGAAGCCGCGAAGAAGCCGGCTTGTGTGCGAAACTCGCAGACAGCTGCAGGACGGTGGCTGCTGCTCTCCTGCCTCTTGAATTCACTTCTGGTATGCCAATGGGAGGTGTTCCAGGACAACCTTCCTGAGTTTTTATTTTAGTTTTCATGCATCCCTCCTTGGAAATTCTTGTTGCTCCCCAGAGGCTCCGAGATGCAGAGAACACGGTGGCAGCTGCTGAAAAGAAGGGCAACTGTGAGTTGGTCAAGAAGCAAGAACACAGGCAGCTGCCTGTGCTTGGCGAGGAGCAGCTGCTGGATTCTTGCAATTGCCTTCAGTGCGCACAGAAGCCCGCTGCTCTGCTGCTTGGTTTTTCGCCTTCAGTCAATTACACACTGCTGAAGTTGAGGCAGGCAGTTCAGCTTTGCTGCTTTTCAGCATCTCAGCTGCCTTTCTGCTCTGTGACAGCTCTCCAGGTTTCTTGCCTTCGCCAGGCTGCAACGTGCCCGCTAGTAGCAAGAACTGGGCAGGAGTGGGCAGAGAGCACGGCCATCTGCCAGCAGGTTGCAGCTTGCCCAGGAAAATGAAGTGTCCTTGGAATGTGCAGCAAATCTCATTTCCTGGCAAGGTCGGACTAAGTGAGCAGTGCTGGTACACTTTCTCCTTGAGAACTGGAGCGGAAAAGCTTTTCGCTAAGATGTAGGCGACTAGAGAGGCAGAATACGCAGCTCCGCAGCTGGCCGAAAGCAAGTGCCGCTTCCCGGCGTCTTTCGGCAAAAGCGGCTCTCCGGAGCGCACCGCTGCCGCTCCAGTGATCTGTGCGCGAAGTAGCGGCTTCTTCGCCTCCGGCAGCCGGAGATCGCTGTAGCTTACAAGAGGCGAAGAACGAAGCCGCGAAGAAGCCGGCTTGTGTGCGAAACTCGCAGACAGCCGCAGGACGGTGGCTGCCGCTCTCCTGCCTCTTGAATTCACTTCTGGCATGCCAATGGGAGGTGTTCCAGGACAACCTTCCTGAGTTTTTATTTTAGTTTTCATGCATCCCTCCTTGGAAACTCTTGTTGCTCCCCAGAGGCTCCGAGATGCAGAGAACACAATGGCAGCTGCTGAAAAGAAGAGCAACTGTGAGTTGGTCAAGAAGCAAGAACACAGGCAGCTGCCTGTGCTTGGCGAGGAGCAGCTGCTGGATTCTTGCAATTGCCTTCAGTGCGCACAGAAGCCCGCTGCTCTGCTGCTTGGTTTTTCGCCTTCAGTCAATTACACACTGCTGAAGTTGAGGCAGGCTGTTCAGCTTTGCTGCTTTTCATCATCTCAGCTGCCTTTCTGCTCTGTGACAGCTCTCCAGGTTTCTTGCCTTCGCCAGGCTGCAACGTGCCCGCTAGTAGCAAGAACTGGGCAGGAGTGGATAGAGAGCACGGCCATCTGCCAGCAGGTTGCAGCTTGCCCAGGAAAATGAAGTGTCCTTGGAATGTGCAGCAAATCTCATTTCCTGGCAAGGTCGGGCTAAGTGAGCAGTGCTGGTACACTTTCTCCTTGAGAACTGGAGCGGAAAAGCTTTTCGCTAAGATGTAGGCGACTAGAGAGGCAGAATACGCAGCTCCGCAGCTGGCCGAAAGCAAGTGCCGCTTCCCGGCGTCTTTCGGCAAAAGCGGCTCTCCGGAGCGCATCGCTGCCGCTCCAGTGATCTGTGCGCGAAGTAGCGGCTTCTTCGCCTCCGGCAGCCGGAGATCGCGGTAGCTTACAAGAGGCGAAGAACGAAGCCGCGAAGAAGCCGGCTTGTGTGCGAAACTCGCAGACAGCCGCAGGATGGTGGCTGCCGCTCTCCTGCCTCTTGAATTCACTTCTGGCATGCCAATGGGAGGTGTTCCAGGACAACTTTCCTGGGTTTTGACATAGTCGTCATGCATCCCTCCTTGGAAATTCTTGTTGCTCCCCAGAGGCTCCGAGATGCAGAGAACACGGTGGCAGCTGCTGAAAAGAAGGGCAACTGTGAGTTGGTCAAGAAGCAAGAACACAGGCAGCTGCCTGTGCTTGGCGAGGAGCAGCTGCTGGATTCTTGCAATTGCCTTCAGTGCGCACAGAAGCCCGCTGCTCTGCTGCTTGGTTTTTCGCCTTCAGTCAATTACACACTGCTGAAGTTGAGGCAGGCAGTTCAGCTTTGCTGCTTTTCAGCATCTCAGCTGCCCTTCTGCTCTGTGACAGCTCTCCAGGTTTCTTGCCTTCGCCAGGCTGCAACGTGCCCGCTAGTAGCAAGAACTGGGCAGGAGTGGGCAGAGAGCACGGCCATCTGCCAGCAGGTTGCAGCTTGCCCAGGAAAATGCAGTGTCCTTGGAATGTGCAGCAAATCTCATTTCCTGGCAAGGTCGGGCTAAGTGAGCAGTGCTGGTACACTTTCTCCTTGAGAACTGGAGCGGAAAAGCTTTTCGCTAAGATGTAGGCGACTAGAGAGGCAGAATACGCAGCTCCGCAGCTGGCCGAAAGCAAGTGCCGCTTGCCGGCGTCTTTCGGCAAAAGCGGCGCTTCGGAGCGCACCGCTGCCGCTCCAGTGATCTGTGCGCGAAGTAACGGCTTCTTCGCCTCCGGCAGCCGGAGATCGCGGTAGCTTGCAAGAGGCGAAGAACGAAGCCGCGAAGAAGCCGGCTTGTGTGCGAAACTCGCAGACAGCTGCAGGACGGTGGCTGCCGCTCTCCTGCCTCTTGAATTCACTCTTGGCATGCCAATGGGAGGTGTTCCAGGACAACTTTCCTGGGTTTTGACATAGTCGTCATGCATCCCTCCTTGGAAATTCTTGTTGCTCCCCAGAGGCTCCGAGATGCAGAGAACACGGTGGCAGCTGCTGAAAAGAAGGGCAACTGTGAGTTGGTCAAGAAGCAAGAACACAGGCAGCTGCCTGTGCTTGGCGAGGAGCAGCTGCTGGATTCTTGCAATTGCCTTCAGTGCGCACAGAAGCCCGCTGCTCTGCTGCTTGGTTTTTCGCCTTCAGTCAATTACACACTGCTGAAGTTGAGGCAGGCAGTTCAGCTTTGCTGCTTTTCAGCATCTCAGCTGCTTTCTGCTCTTTGACAGCTCTCGAGGTGAAATAGAGATTTTTAGCGTTGGTTTAACAAAATGAATTAAGCATTTCTAGTTTAGCTTGTAGAGTTATGTGTTGAATTTTCAACCTTTTGCTTAAGAAACCTCTGCCTAATAGAAAGGGCAAAGGAAAATGCAAATTTCTGAAGCTTCTTGCATAAAGAACAATACCAGAAGAAGGAAAGAACCCAGATAAAGAAGCTCCTCTGTCTCCAAGCCTATCAAGACTGACAGACGTACTCAGAGAAGCACCAAAGGACCAAAAGCGCACGCGCAGAGAGGAAAAGTTCAAAAGTTCAATCATGAGGAAGACCACAATTTTCAGCCTCAGGACCACCAAGAGACCCCCGTACGACCACCACAGCAAACCACGCATGCCCAGAAGGGCGTGGACTTACTTAGCATGAGAAGCGAGGACAGGCGGGGCCAGGGGTTGAATATGCATGAAAAAGTTGTGCAATGTTTTGCATATGGAACGTCTTTAAGAATAAAAGTGTGGGTCAGACTGAGGCTCGGGGCACAAGTTTTGGAGAGCTATCTCACTTGTGCCGGGCGCTGACATACATACCCACTTCATAACTACCCCAGGTTATGGAGTCTATTGATTTCTTCCGCGTATCGTTTCAGTTGGCGACCACGAAGGGACTGCTCTGCTCACCCGCAGGTCCGGTTGGGAGCAGACACCCTCAGGCGCCACAGGGCTTTTCCCCGGAGGGACTCTGCGCCTCGGCTGTACACTGCGGGGAGCAGACCACGGCCCGTCGACTAGCGGATGAAAGCGGTATGTGTTAATTTATTTTCTTACGGTTGGCACTGATAAGTCGCAAAAAGATGTTTTTGCGCGCAGGTTTGCCTAGGGGCTTGCAAGCAGACCGCCATCGGGGGAGAGGCCGGCGGCGGGAGGACCTCCCCAGCTGATAGCGCGGCTCGGGGAGGGCGAAATCGCGATTTCAGTGTGTGGTGTGTGTCCCGATTGCAGTGTAGTGTGTCTGTTACGTCCGGACGTGCGTGCTTGTGCGTGTGTGTGTATGTGTGAGTGGAACGGTGAAGCGCGGTGCGGCCTTGCTAAGATACAGAGAGGCGGCGCGGTGGTGCTAGAGAGCGCATGCGCAGGGCAGCTCTCAGCCCACACTACCTGATCGTGCGGGTAGTGCGCGCTCTACCCGATAGAGCGGGTGGTGCGCATGCGTGGCACGGGCTGTCTCTGGCGAGCTGGGGGAGTGCGGCGCGGGGCTTAAGTCGGGGCTTGCAAAGGTGCTTTAGGCGCGGCCCAGCTGATAGCGCAGCGGGCGCGCGGGCACAAGCCGCGGTTTGAGGAGCTGCTTTGAACGCCGCTAGCTGATAGCGCAGCTAGTGGGAGCGTGGTACAAGCTAGGAGTTACAAGCACCGCTTACAAGCATCGCTAGTTGGTAAAAAGCTTGCAAAAGTAGCCGGCGAGCCCGGCTGGGCTAAGAGTTAAGTGTTTGTTATACAATAGCACTGCCCTTCAGTGTTAAAAGCTGTCACTGGTGCAGGAGGAGGGGTTGGGGAAGGCAGTCTAGGGTTGCCATGGGAAACAGCAGTTGTATGAGTTCTCCACCCCCTTTTGGAAGAGAATTGTACCCTCCCCCTGTCCTGTCAGTTATTGTTCAAGTCTGCCCCTTAGCCTAGAATCTTCTCTGTTCCACGTTTTCCCTTTGGTTCTTCCACCAAGAACACTCCTTTCCCTTTTCCCCACTGGTTAATGTTATATTTCCCCTCCCTTTAGCCTTCTCCCGATTGTACCCTCGAATGCTAAACCCTCCTACCCCTACGCAGTAAAAGAATCCTCAGCCCGCCCTTCGGGGCTCTCGGAATCTGCCTCCCTTCTGCTTCGTTGTCTCCCTGTTTGCCCCTTCTGCGACCCTTCAATCAACGAGCAGGATTTCAGCAGCCCGAGTGTCCCTCCCGTTCTTCTGGTGGACCCTCAGATGTACCAGCTATCCGAGCTTCGTGCCGAGTGGCTAAAAGCCCCCACGGCTCGGCAACTGGGAGATCCTTTGCATTACAGGGCGAATAAAGGGGGGATGAATGTGTGTGAATGAGAGGCTGTAAGAGCCCGTCTGAAGCCCCTCATTTTCCATTCTGCCTTCCGATTGCCACAAGAAAGAATCCCTTCCCCCACTGTAGTTCCGGCTTAGAACAGGACACAGCACAGGTGGGACCACTGAACCGTCATGCTGGCTGTTCCCAACAAGGCCTGGTAAGAACTTGGCAAGGAGTTGGCAAGGACTTGGCAAAGACCTGACATGGAGCCAGCACGGGACAGCCTGATGCGCAGCCTGCTTCTAATCTCCGTTCTTAAGCCAAATGAACTTTTGGGGTGACTCTCGCGGTCCTTCATTGAAGACCCCTCATCTGCCTCGTTACCACTGTGACAAAGAAAGAATGAGAACCCTCCTCCCAAGGACTGAGACCCCTGCTATAGGGAGGAGGGGAAATTGGTGCTCTGACCACTAATGACATGACCTGTTTCCCTTCAGTGATTCAAATGGACTTATTCTTCATTGGATTCGTCTTGCTTTGGTGGTTTCTGTGGACTCACCCGTTCCCTCGGGGCGATTACAATGGACTTTCATTATTACACTTGTTCCCCCCCTCTCTCCTCTGTGGATTATAACTGGAGCCCCGAGTCGACCAGAACTTCGAAGACTCCCCCGACACGACAGACGGATCCCCATCGTCCGGAGCACTGAGGATCTCGCCTGTGTTGGTAGCTATTCCCATATCCCTCTTCTCTCTCTAACCTTTTATCTCCTTTCAGATCCCCACTATCGCGTTTACTGTTTTGGCCCCTACTAAAGGTGCATTTGTTGTGATTAACTGATAGTCCCTTGTTGTTTGCCTTTGTTGCACTTTTGGGATGGGTGAAAAGAACCATCACGACACCCCGCCATAAGCGGATCGTGACAGAGGCGGGCTGGTTACCCCAGACCTGCTAAGCGAGAGCGACAGTCTCCCATGCTGCGTTTCCGTCTTTTTCGCGAGAAAAGCGGCCAGTAAAGAGACGAAGCGAGTAATAAAAAGAGTGAGAGAACCCCCCCTGGGACTGGGTCTCAGAGAAAGAGTGGGACCCCTTAGTGGGGGGGGGGGGGGGGGGAGTAAAAGGTAATTAATTAGAAAAAAAAAATGAATTAAAAGGTAAAAAGAGGGTTTTCTTGGCATAATCTATTGGGGAAAAATAAAAGGTAAAATGTGTAGGAGGGGCCCCTAAAAATTCTGCTGGATTGAGGGATAAGAATGCCCAAGAACATCCAAGATCAAACCTGCTGGATTGAGGGATTAATATTCCAAGAGCATCCAGGGTTGATTCAAACCTGCTGGATTGAGGGATTAATGTTCCAAGAGCATCCAGGGTTAAGTCAAACCTGCTGGGTTGAGGGATTAACATTGCAAGAGCACCCAGAATTAAGTTTGCTGGGTTGTTGAGAGCAGCCAAGATTGAGTAAAAATTTTGCCAGTTTGAAGAGAAGTCTGACAGGATCTAGAGTTGGGAACCACACAGCTAGATTGAGGGGTATCCAAGAACACTGGGACTAGCCAGGGACACCTAAAAGTGTAATAGGTGTGTTGAAAAAGAAAAGGTACCTTGTTGTTGTGGTTGTTTTGTTATGTGTAAGAGTAAGTAAAATAAAGTTAAGTGAATGTAGACGAAGGAAAGTATATGTATGCATCCTGCCCTGTTAAGCAGCCTCAC
Source organism: Vidua macroura (assembly GCF_024509145.1). Classification (NCBI taxonomy): domain Eukaryota; kingdom Metazoa; phylum Chordata; class Aves; order Passeriformes; family Viduidae; genus Vidua; species Vidua macroura. The sequence goes on along the minus strand of NC_071582.1, from coordinate 4,832,955 downwards.
TGTGCTTCCCTGCTGTCACCAACAAACACAAGTTACGAACCCTCAGAACTAAAAAGTTCAATCAAATATTGCTTCCATTGATGACCATGATATTGTCTATAATACCTTGTTCCAACTTATGTTATGTAAGTGTTAATACCCCTATCCTACCAGTTGGTAAACCTGATGGGTCATACCGGTTAGTACAGGATCTGCGGGCCATAAACAAGGTCACTGAGGATCTGTATCCTGTGGTGGCCAATCCCTACACGTTATTAACTTGCTTAACAGCCGAGCTAACTTGGTTTACCGTTTTAGATTGAAAAGATGCCTTCTTTTGCCTTCCTATCCACGAAGCCAGAAAATTTTTGCATTTGAATGGGAAAATCCTAAGAGCGGGCCAAGAACTCAACTGACATGGACCAGACTCCCACAAGGATTCAAAAACTCACCCACTTTGTTTGGAGAACAACTTGCAAAAGAATTAGAGACCTGAGAAGCCCCTCCAGAGGAAGGGAAGTTGCTAGAGTACGTAGATGACATCCTGATAGCCACACGGACAAGGGAAGCATGCACGGCCTGGACGATAAGCCTCTTGAACTTTTTGGGGCTCCAAGGGTACCGAGTATCAAAGAAAAAAGCCCAAGTAGTAAAACAGAAAGTAACTTATCTGGGCTACGAAGTCAGTGCTAGACAACGTACCTTGGGCCAAAGCCGGAAGGAGGCAATATGCCAGAGCCCAAAACCTCAGACTGTAAAGGAACTACGAACTTTCCTGAGGATGACAGGGTGGTGCAGGTTATGGATCTATAACTATGGACTGTTTGTTAAGCCCTTCTATGAACTGATTGCAACTGAAAGCAGGAACATCCAAGAGACAAAGGAAGCTACGCAAGCTTTCAACCAGCTGAAAAAAGCCCTCATGTCAGCTCCAGCCCTGAGATTGCCGGACGTGAGTAAGCCTTTCCTTTTATTCTCCCATGAGAAGCAAGGAATCGCCTTAGGAATACTAGCACAGGACCTCGGCCCATATCGGAGAGCAGTGGCTTACTTCTCTAAGCAATTGGATACAGCAGCTAAAGGGTGGCCTGGGTGCCTCAGAGCTGTTGCAGCAGTCGTACTGAACATCCAAGAGGCACACAAATTCACCCTAGGCCAGAAAAGAACTGTGCTAGTGTCTCACACAGTGTCTGCAGTGCTAGAGGTAAAAGGTGGGCATTGGCTTTCCCCACAACGGCTCCTGAGATACCAAGCTATCATAGCGGAGCAAGATGATGTAGAGATAGTAGTGGCTAACATTGTCAATCCAGCCTCCTTCCTCAGTAGAAACCAAGGGGAACCAGTGGAACATGACTGCCTGGAGACCATTGAAGCCACCTACTCCAGCTGCCCTGACTTGAAGGACACCCCTCTGGAGAATGCAGAAGTCTCGTTTACTGATGGAAGCAGTTATATCATCAGTGGAAAACGGCACGCCGGGTAGGCAGTTCCAACGTGCAAGGAAGTAATATCATCTGGGCCCCTGCCAACAAATACCTCTGCACAGAAGGCCGAGATAATTGCTCTAACTCGGGCCCTAGAATTGGCAAGAGGGAAAGAAATAAACATATACACGGACTCGAAGTATGCATTTGGAGTAGTGCATGCTCACAGAGCCATTTAGAAAGAGAGAGGACTGCTGAACTCTCAAGGGAAAAATATTAAAGATGCATCAGAAGTACTGCGACTTCTAGAAGCAGTCCAGTTGCCAGAGAAAGTAGCGATCATGCACATTAAGGCACATCAGAAGATCAACTCAGAATTGGAAGAAGGAAACGAGCTGGCAGATAGGGAAGCAAAAGAAGCAGCAAGACGGGCAAATTTCCCCTAAAGGTAAGCCAAGATACAACAAACTAGAAAAAAAATTAATCTATGAGCAAAAAGGAGACTATAACCAAGAGGGATGGGCCACCATAGAAGGAAAATTACTTCTACCCTCCTATTTCTGATGGTCCCTAATAAAGGAAGAACACCAGAAAACCATTGGGGTATTGATGCTCTAGCATAACTAGACATTTACAACTCGACAATGTGACCTTTGCCTCCAGACCAACCCCAAAAATACTCCCAAACCAAAGCTTAGCCAGATTAGGAAGGGTCATGGGCCGGAGCAGCAATGGCAGATAGATTGTACAGAATTGCCAAGAAAAGGGGGGTATAAGTTTTTACTGGTGCTAACAGATACCTTTTCAGGATGGCCAGAAGCATTCCCCACCAGGACTTCTAAAGCTCAAGAAGTAACTAAGGTATTGGTACAAGAAAACATACCACGCTTTAGAGTCCTGGCCACAATCTCCTCAAATAGAGGACCACATTTTATCGTAAAATTAGTGCAACAAGTTAGCCAATACTTGAACATAGACTGAGAACTTCACACCCCATATAACCCACAATCAAGTGGTCAGGTAAAAAAAATGAATCATTTGATCAAACAACAAATTGTACAATTGGGACAAGAAGCTAATTTGTCATGGACTCAATCCCTCCCATTAGCACTACTGCAGATCCGAACCAAACCCAAGACTAAAGAAAAGCTAAACCACTTTGAATTGCTTTATGAAAAACCATATGGGGTGCGAAAGAGAATGTCTACCCAAGACATGTCACTAACCTCCTGTATGTTAAGTCTCTTAACTTGGTGTATCCAGCACCAATCACTAGCTAATAAACACAAGTCATAACTAGTGAAATACGCTGTTTAGAACACTTTATGTCACCCAATTACAATTCTATTAATTTTAGTTACTGTAAGTTTAATGATGTCTACTTTAACACTCATGTAGAATTCGAGGATGTTAAAACACATGGCCAGTCTGACATCACTCTCTAGAACTCCTAGAATCTTACTGAAAGAGGACGGTCATGATAGTAGATCAGAATTTAAATCAAGACCCCTGTAGTAAAAGAATTTACTCTATTTTAAGAAAAGGGGGGACTGAAGCAGAGATTTTTAGAGTTAGGTTAACAAAATGAATGAAGCATTTCTAATTTAGCTTGTAGAGTTATGTGTTGAATTTTCAACCTTTTACTTAAGAAACCTCTGCCTAGTACAAAGGGCATAGGAAAATGCAAATTTCTGAAGCTTCTTGCATAAAGAACAATACCAGAAGAAGGAAAGAACCCAGATAAAGAAGCTCCTCTGTCTCCAAGCCTATCAAGACTGACAGACGTACTCAGAGAAGCACCAAAGGACCAAAAGCGCACGCGCAGAGAGGAAAAGTTCAAAAGTTCAATCATGAGGAAGACCACAATCGTCAGCCTCAGGACCACCAAGAGACCCCCGTACGACCACCACAGCAAACCACGCATGCCCAGAAGGACGTGGACTTACTTAGCATGAGAAGCGAGGACAGGCGGGGCCAGGGGTTGAATATGCATGAAAAAGTTGTGCAATGTTTTGCATATGGAACGACTTTAAGAATAAAAGTGTGGGTCAGACTGAGGCTCGGGGCACAAGTTTTGGAGAGCTATCTCACTTGTGCCGGGCGCTGACATACATACCCACTTCATAACTACCCCAGGTTATGGAGTCTATTGATTTATTCCGCGTATCGTTTCAGAGGTTTCTTCCCTTCGCCAGGCTGCAACGTGCCCGCTACTACCCAGAGCTGGGCAGGAGTGGGCAGAGAGCACGGCCATCTGCCAGCAGGTTGCAGCTTGCCCAGGAAAATGAAGTGTCCTTGGAATGTGCAGCAAATCTTATTTCCTGGCAAGGTCGGGCTAAGTGAGCAGTGCTGGTACACTTTCTCCTTGAGAACTGGAGCGGAAAAGCTTTTCGCTAAGATGTAGGCGACTAGAGAGGCAGAATACGCAGCTCCGCAGCTGGCCGAAAGCAAGTGCCGCTTCCCGGCGTCTTTCGGCAAAAGCGGCGCTTCGGAGCGCACCGCTGCCGCTCCAGTCATCTGTGCGCGAAGTAGCGGCTTCTTCGCCTCCGGCAGCCGGAGATCGCGGTAGCTTACAAGAGGCGAAGAACGAAGCCGCGAAGAAGCCGGCTTGTGTGCGAAGCTCGCACACAGCCGCAGGACGGTGGCTGCCGCTCTCCTGCCTCTTGAATTCACTTCTGGCATGCCAATGGGAGGTGTTCCAGGACAACTTTCCTGGGTTTTCACATAGTCGTCATGCATCCCTCCTTGGAAATTCTTGTTGCTCCCCAGAGGCTCCGAGATGCAGAGAACACGGTGGCAGCTGCTGAAAAGAAGGGCAACTGTGAGTTGGTCAAGAAGCAAGAACATAGGCAGCTGCCTGTGCTTGGCAAGGAGCAGCTGCTGGATTCTTGCAATTGCCTTCAGTGCGCACAGAAGCCCGCTGCTCTGCTGCTTGGTTTTTCGCCTTCAGTCAATTACACACTGCTGAAGTTGAGGCAGGCAGTTCAGCTTTGCTGCTTTTCAGCATCTCAGCTGCCTTTCTGCTCTGTGACAGCTCTCGAGGTTTCTTGCCTTCGCCAGGCTGCAACGTGCCCGCTAGTAGCAAGAACTGGGCAGGAGTGGGCAGAGAGCACGGCCATCTGCCAGCAGGTTGCAGCTTGCCCAGGAAAATGCAGTCTCCTCGGAATGTGCAGCATATCATATTTCCTGGCAAGGTCGGGCTAAGTGAGCAGTGCTGGTACACTTTCTCCTTGAGAACTGGAGCGGAAAAGCTTTTCGCTAAGATGTAGGCGACTAGAGAGGCAGAATACGCAGCTCCGGAGCTGGCCGAAAGCAAGTGCCGCTTGCCGGCGTCTTTCGGCAAAAGCGGCGCTTCGGAGCGCATCGCTGCCGCTCCAGTGATCTGTGCGCGAAGTAGCGGCTTCTTCGCCTCCGGCAGCCGGAGATCGCGGTAGCTTGCAAGAGGCGAAGAACGAAGCCGCGAAGAAGCCGGCTTGTGTGCGAAACTCGCAGACAGCTGCGGGACGGTGGCTGCCGCTCTCCTGCCTCTTGAATTCACTTCTGGTATGCCAATGGGAGGTGTTCCAGGACAACCTTCCTGAGTTTTTATTTTAGTTTTCATGCATCCCTCCTTGGAAATTCTTGTTGCTCCCCAGAGGCTCCGAGATGCAGAGAACACGGTGGCAGCTGCTGAAAAGAAGGGCAACTGTGAGTTGGTCAAGAAGCAAGAACACAGGCAGCTGCCTGTGCTTGGCGAGGAGCAGCTGCTGGATTCTTGCAATTGCCTTCAGTGCGCACAGAAGCCCGCTGCTCTGCTGCTTGGTTTTTCGCCTTCAGTCAATTACACACTGCTGAAGTTGAGGCAGGCAGTTCAGCTTTGCTGCTTTTCAGCATCTCAGCTGCCTTTCTGCTCTGTGACAGCTCTCCAGGTTTCTTGCCTTCGCCAGGCTGCAACGTGCCCGCTAGTAGCAAGAACTGGGCAGGAGTGGGCAGAGAGCACGGCCATCTGCCAGCAGGTTGCAGCTTGCCCAGGAAAATGAAGTGTCCTTGGAATGTGCAGCAAATCTCATTTCCTGGCAAGGTCGGACTAAGTGAGCAGTGCTGGTACACTTTCTCCTTGAGAACTGGAGCGGAAAAGCTTTTCGCTAAGATGTAGGCGACTAGAGAGGCAGAATACGCAGCTCCGCAGCTGGCCGAAAGCAAGTGCCGCTTCCCGGCGTCTTTCGGCAAAAGCGGCTCTCCGGAGCGCACCGCTGCCGCTCCAGTGATCTGTGCGCGAAGTAGCGGCTTCTTCGCCTCCGGCAGCCGGAGATCGCGGTAGCTTACAAGAGGCGAAGAACGAAGCCGCGAAGAAGCCGGCTTGTGTGCGAAACTCGCAGACAGCCGCAGGACGGTGGCTGCCGCTCTCCTGCCTCTTGAATTCACTTCTGGCATGCCAATGGGAGGTGTTCCAGGACAACCTTCCTGAGTTTTTATTTTAGTTTTCATGCATCCCTCCTTGGAAATTCTTGTTGCTCCCCAGAGGCTCCGAGATGCAGAGAACACGGTGGCAGCTGCTGAAAAGAAGGGCAACTGTGAGTTGGTCAAGAAGCAAGAACACAGGCAGCTGCCTGTGCTTGGCGAGGAGCAGCTGCTGGATTCTTGCAATTGCCTTCAGTGCGCACAGAAGCCCGCTGCTCTGCTGCTTGGTTTTTCGCCTTCAGTCAATTACACACTGCTGAAGTTGAGGCAGGCAGTTCAGCTTTGCTGCTTTTCAGCATCTCAGCTGCCTTTCTGCTCTGTGACAGCTCTCCAGGTTTCTTGCCTTCGCCAGGCTGCAACGTGCCCGCTAGTAGCAAGAACTGGGCAGGAGTGGGCAGAGAGCACGGCCATCTGCCAGCAGGTTGCAGCTTGCCCAGGAAAATGAAGTGTCCTTGGAATGTGCAGCAAATCTCATTTCCTGGCAAGGTCGGGCTAAGTGAGCAGTGCTGGTACACTTTGTCCTTGAGAACTGGAGCGGAAAAGCTTTTCGCTAAGATGTAGGCGACTAGAGAGGCAGAATACGCAGCTCCGCAGCTGGCCGAAAGCAAGTGCCGCTTCCCGGCGTCTTTCGGCAAAAGCGGCGCTTCGGAGCGCATCGCTGCCGCTCCAGTGATCTGTGCGCGAAGTAGCGGCTTCTTCGCCTCCGGCAGCCGGAGATCGCGGTAGCTTGCAAGAGGCGAAGAACGAAGCCGCGAAGAAGCCGGCTTGTGTGCGAAACTCGCAGACAGCTGCAGGACAGTGGCTGCCGCTGTCCTGCCTCTTGAATTCACTTCTGGCATGCCAATGGGAGGTGTTCCAGGACAACTTTCCTGGGTTTTGACGTAGTCGTCATGCATCCCCCCTTGGAAATTCTTGTTGCTCCCCAGAGGCTCCGAGATGCAGAGAACACGGTGGCAGCTGCTGAAAAGAAGGGCAACTGTGAGTTGGTCAAGAAGCAAGAACACAGGCAGCTGCCTGTGCTTGGCGAGGAGCAGCTGCTGGATTCTTGCAATTGCCTTCAGTGCGCACAGAAGCCCGCTGCTCTGCTGCTTGGTTTTTCGCCTTCAGTCAATTACACACTGCTGAAGTTGAGGCAGGCTGTTCAGCTTTGCTGCTTTTCAGCATCTCAGCTGCCTTTCTGCTCTGTGACAGCTCTCCAGGTTTCTTGCCTTCGCCAGGCTGCAACGTGCCCGCTAGTAGCAAGAACTGGGCAGGAGTGGATAGAGAGCACGGCCATCTGCCAGCAGGTTGCAGCTTGCCCAGGAAAATGAAGTGTCCTTGGAATGTGCAGCAAATCTCATTTCCTGACAAGGTCGGGCTAAGTGAGCAGTGCTGGTACACTTTCTCCTTGAGAACTGGAGCGGAAAAGCTTTTCGCTAAGATGTAGGCGACTAGAGAGGCAGAATACGCAGCTCCGCAGCTGGCCGAAAGCAAGTGCCGCTTCCCGGCGTCTTTCGGCAAAAGCGGCGCTTCGGAGCGCATCGCTGCCGCTCCAGTGATCTGTGCGCGAAGTAACGGCTTCTTCGCCTCCGGCAGCCGGAGATCGCGGTAGCTTGCAAGAGGCGAAGAACGAAGCCGCGAAGAAGCCGGCTTGTGTGCGAAACTCGCAGACAGCTGCAGGACGGTGGCTGCCGCTCTCCTGCCTCTTGAATTCACTCTTGGCATTCCAATGGGAGGTGTTCCAGGACAACTTTCCTGGGTTTTGACATAGTCGTCATGCATCCCTCCTTGGAAATTCTTGTTGCTCCCCAGAGGCTCCGAGATGCAGAGAACACGGTGGCAGCTGCTGAAAAGAAGGGCAACTGTGAGTTGGTCAAGAAGCAAGAACACAGGCAGCTGCCTGTGCTTGGCGAGGAGCAGCTGCTGGATTCTTGCAATTGCCTTCAGTGCGCACAGAAGCCCGCTGCTCTGCTGCTTGGTTTTTCGCCTTCAGTCAATTACACACTGCTGAAGTTGAGGCAGGCAGTTCAGCTTTGCTGCTTTTCAGCATCTCAGCTGCCTTTCTGCTCTGTGACAGCTCTCCAGGTTTCTTGCCTTCGCCAGGCTGCAACGTGCCCGCTAGTAGCAAGAACTGGGCAGGAGTGGGCAGAGAGCACGGCCATCTGCCAGCAGGTTGCAGCTTGCCCAGGAAAATGCAGTGTCCTTGGAATGTGCAGCAAATCTCATTTCCTGGCAAGGTCGGACTAAGTGAGCAGTGCTGGTACACTTTCTCCTTGAGAACTGGAGCGGAAAAGCTTTTCGCTAAGATGTAGGCGACTAGAGAGGCAGAATACGCAGCTCCGCAGCTGGCCGAAAGCAAGTGCCGCTTCCCGGCGTCTTTCGGCAAAAGCGGCTCTCCGGAGCGCATCGCTGCCGCTCCAGTGATCTGTGCGCGAAGTAGCGGCTTCTTCGCCTCCGGCAGCCGGAGATCATGGTAGCTTACAAGAGGCGAAGAACGAAGCCGCGAAGAAGCCGGCTTGTGTGCGAAACTCGCAGACAGCCGCAGGACGGTGGCTGCCGCTCTCCTGCCTCTTGAATTCACTTCTGGCATGCCAATGGGAGGTGTTCCAGGACAACCTTCCTGAGTTTTTATTTTAGTTTTCATGCATCCCTCCTTGGAAATTCTTGTTGCTCCCCAGAGTCTCCGAGATGCAGAGAACACGGTGGCAGCTGCTGAAAAGAAGGGCAACTGTGAGTTGGTCAAGAAGCAAGAACACAGGCAGCTGCCTGTGCTTGGCGAGGAGCAGCTGCTGGATTCTTGCAATTGCCTTCAGTGCGCACAGAAGCCCGCTGCTCTGCTGCTTGGTTTTTCGCCTTCAGTCAATTACACACTGCTGAAGTTGAGGCAGGCAGTTCAGCTTTGCTGCTTTTCAGCATCTCAGCTGCCCTTCTGCTCTGTGACAGCTCTCCAGGTTTCTTGCCTTCGCCAGGCTGCAACGTGCCCGCTAGTAGCAAGAACTGGGCAGGAGTGGGCAGAGAGCACGGCCATCTGCCAGCAGGTTGCAGCTTGCCCAGGAAAATGCAGTGTCCTTGGAATGTGCAGCAAATCTCATTTCCTGGCAAGGTCGGGCTAAGTGAGCAGTGCTGGTACACTTTCTCCTTGAGAACTGGAGCGGAAAAGCTTTTCGCTAAGATGTAGGCGACTAGAGAGGCAGAATACGCAGCTCCGCAGCTGGCCGAAAGCAAGTGCCGCTTCCCGGCGTCTTTCGGCAAAAGCGGCTCTCCGGAGCGCACCGCTGCCGCTCCAATGATCTGTGCGCGAAGTAACGGCTTCTTCGCCTCCGGCAGCCGGAGATCGCGGTAGCTTGCAAGAGGCGAAGAACGAAGCCGCGAAGAAGCCGGCTTGTGTGCGAAACTCGCAGACAGCTGCAGGACGGTGGCTGCCGCTCTCCTGCCTCTTGAATTCACTCTTGGCATTCCAATGGGAGGTGTTCCAGGACAACTTTCCTGGGTTTTGACATAGTCGTCATGCATCCCTCCTTGGAAACTCTTGTTGCTCCCCAGAGGCTCCGAGATGCAGAGAACACGGTGGCAGCTGCTGAAAAGAAGGGCAACTGTGAGTTGGTCAAGAAGCAAGAACACAGGCAGCTGCCTGTGCTTGGCAAGGAGCAGCTGCTGGATTCTTGCAATTGCCTTCAGTGCGCACAGAAGCCCGCTGCTCTGCTGCTTGGTTTTTCGCCTTCAGTCAATTACACACTGCTGAAGTTGAGGCAGGCAGTTCAGCTTTGCTGCTTTTCAGCATCTCAGCTGCCTTTCTGCTCTGTGACAGCTCTCTAGGTTTCTTGCCTTCGCCAGGCTGCAACGTGCCCGCTAGTAGCAAGAACTGGGCAGGAGTGGGCAGAGAGCACGGCCATCTGCCAGCAGGTTGCAGCTTGCCCAGGAAAATGCAGTGTCCTTGGAATGTGCAGCAAATCTCATTTCCTGGCAAGGTCGGGCTAAGTGAGCAGTGCTGGTACACTTTCTCCTTGAGAACTGGAGCGGAAAAGCTTTTCGCTAAGATGTAGGCGACTAGAGAGGCAGAATACGCAGCTCCGCAGCTGGCCGAAAGCAAGTGCCGCTTCCCGGCGTCTTTCGGCAAAAGCGGCTCTCCGGAGCGCATCGCTGCCGCTCCAGTGATCTGTGCGCGAAGTAGCGGCTTCTTCGCCTCCGGCAGCCGGAGATCGCGGTAGCTTACAAGAGGTGAAGAACGAAGCCGCGAAGAAGCCGGCTTGTGTGCGAAACTCGCAGACAGCCGCAGGACGGTGGCTGCCGCTCTCCTGCCTCTTGAATTCACTTCTGGCATGCCAATGGGAGGTGTTCCAGGACAACCTTCCTGAGTTTTTATTTTAGTTTTCATGCATCCCTCCTTGGAAATTCTTGTTGCTCCCCAGAGGCTCCGAGATGCAGAGAACACGGTGGCAGCTGCTGAAAAGAAGGGCAACTGTGAGTTGGTCAAGAAGCAAGAACACAGGCAGCTGCCTGTGCTTGGCAAGGAGCAGCTGCTGGATTCTTGCAATTGCCTTCAGTGCGCACAGAAGCCCGCTGCTCTGCTGCTTGGTTTTTCGCCTTCAGTCAATTACACACTGCTGAAGTTGAGGCAGGCAGTTCAGCTTTGCTGCTTTTCAGCATCTCAGCTGCCTTTCTGCTCTGTGACAGCTCTCCAGGTTTCTTGCCTTCGCCAGGCTGCAACGTGCCCGCTAGTACCAAGAACTGGGCAGGAGTGGGCAGAGAGCACGGCCATCTGCCAGCAGGTTGCAGCTTGCCCAGGAAAATGCAGTCTCCTCGGAATGTGCAGCATATCATATTTCCTGGCAAGGTCGGGCTAAGTGAGCAGTGCTGGTACACTTTCTCCTTGAGAACTGGAGCGGAAAAGCTTTTCGCTAAGATGTAGGCGACTAGAGAGGCAGAATACGCAGCTCCGCAGCTGGCCGAAAGCAAGTGCCGCTTCCCGGCGTCTTTCGGCAAAAGCGGCGCTTCGGAGCGCATCGCTGCCGCTCCAGTGATCTGTGCGCGAAGTAGCCACTTCTTCGCCTCCGGCAGCCGGAGATCGCGGTAGCTTGCAAGAGGCGAAGAACGAAGCCGCGAAGAAGCCGGCTTGAGTGCGAAACTCGCAGACAGCTGCAGGACGGCGGCTGCCGCTCTCCTGCCTCTTGAATTCACTCTTGGCATTCCAATGGGAGGTGTTCCAGGACAACTTTCCTGGGTTTTGACATAGTCGTCATGCATCCCTCCTTGGAAATTCTTGTTGCTCCCTAGAGGCTCCAAGATGCAGAGAACACGGTGGCAGCTGCTGAAAAGAAGGGCAACTGTGAGTTGGTCAAGAAGCAAGAACACAGGCAGCTGCCTGTGCTTGGCGAGGAGCAGCTGCTGGATTCTTGCAATTGCCTTCAGTGCGCACAGAAGCCCGCTGCTCTGCTGCTTGGTTTTTCGCCTTCAGTCAATTACACACTGCTGAAGTTGAGGCAGGCAGTTCAGCTTTGCTGCTTTTCAGCATCTCAGCTGCCTTTCTGCTCTGTGACAGCTCTCCAGGTTTCTTGCCTTCGCCAGGCTGCAACGTGCCCGCTAGTAGCAAGAACTGGGCAGGAGTGGGCAGAGAGCACGGCCATCTGCCAGCAGGTTGCAGCTTGCCCAGGAAAATGAAGTGTCCTTGGAATGTGCAGCAAATCTCATTTCCTGGCAAGGTCGGGCTAAGTGAGCAGTGCTGGTACACTTTCTCCTTGAGAACTGGAGCGGAAAAGCTTTTCGCTAAGATGTAGGCGACTAGAGAGGCAGAATACGCAGCTCCGCAGCTGGCCGAAAGCAAGTGCCGCTTCCCGGCGTCTTTCGGCAAAAGCGGCTCTCCGGAGCGCATCGCTGCCGCTCCAGTGATCTGTGCGCGAAGTAGCGGCTTCTTCGCCTCCGGCAGCCGGAGATCGCGGTAGCTTACAAGAGGTGAAGAACGAAGCCGCGAAGAAGCCGGCTTGTGTGCGAAACTCGCAGACAGCCGCAGGACGGTGGCTGCCGCTCTCCTGCCTCTTGAATTCACTTCTGGCATGCCAATGGGAGGTGTTCCAGGACAACCTTCCTGAGTTTTTATTTTAGTTTTCATGCATCCCTCCTTGGAAATTCTTGTTGCTCCCCAGAGGCTCCGAGATGCAGAGAACACGGTGGCAGCTGCTGAAAAGAAGGGCAACTGTGAGTTGGTCAAGAAGCAAGAACACAGGCAGCTGCCTGTGCTTGGCAAGGAGCAGCTGCTGGATTCTTGCAATTGCCTTCAGTGCGCACAGAAGCCCGCTGCTCTGCTGCTTGGTTTTTCGCCTTCAGTCAATTACACACTGCTGAAGTTGAGGCAGGCAGTTCAGCTTTGCTGCTTTTCAGCATCTCAGCTGCCTTTCTGCTCTGTGACAGCTCTCCAGGTTTCTTGCCTTCGCCAGGCTGCAACGTGCCCGCTAGTACCAAGAACTGGGCAGGAGTGGGCAGAGAGCACGGCCATCTGCCAGCAGGTTGCAGCTTGCCCAGGAAAATGCAGTCTCCTCGGAATGTGCAGCATATCATATTTCCTGGCAAGGTCGGGCTAAGTGAGCAGTGCTGGTACACTTTCTCCTTGAGAACTGGAGCGGAAAAGCTTTTCGCTAAGATGTAGGCGACTAGAGAGGCAGAATACGCAGCTCCGCAGCTGGCCGAAAGCAAGTGCCGCTTCCCGGCGTCTTTCGGCAAAAGCGGCGCTTCGGAGCGCATCGCTGCCGCTCCAGTGATCTGTGCGCGAAGTAGCCACTTCTTCGCCTCCGGCAGCCGGAGATCGCGGTAGCTTGCAAGAGGCGAAGAACGAAGCCGCGAAGAAGCCGGCTTGAGTGCGAAACTCGCAGACAGCTGCAGGACGGCGGCTGCCGCTCTCCTGCCTCTTGAATTCACTCTTGGCATTCCAATGGGAGGTGTTCCAGGACAACTTTCCTGGGTTTTGACATAGTCGTCATGCATCCCTCCTTGGAAATTCTTGTTGCTCCCTAGAGGCTCCAAGATGCAGAGAACACGGTGGCAGCTGCTGAAAAGAAGGGCAACTGTGAGTTGGTCAAGAAGCAAGAACACAGGCAGCTGCCTGTGCTTGGCGAGGAGCAGCTGCTGGATTCTTGCAATTGCCTTCAGTGCGCACAGAAGCCCGCTGCTCTGCTGCTTGGTTTTTCGCCTTCAGTCAATTACACACTGCTGAAGTTGAGGCAGGCTGTTCAGCTTTGCTGCTTTTCAGCATCTCAGCTGCCTTTCTGCTCTGTGACAGCTCTCCAGGTTTCTTGCCTTCGCCAGGCTGCAACGTGCCCGCTAGTAGCAAGAACTGGGCAGGAGTGGATAGAGAGCACGGCCATCTGCCAGCAGGTTGCAGCTTGCCCAGGAAAATGAAGTGTCCTTGGAATGTGCAGCAAATCTCATTTCCTGGCAAGGTCGGGCTAAGTGAGCAGTGCTGGTACACTTTCTCCTTGAGAACTGGAGCGGAAAAGCTTTTCGCTAAGATGTAGGCGACTAGAGAGGCAGAATACGCAGCTCCGCAGCTGGCCGAAAGCAAGTGCCGCTTGCCGGCGTCTTTCGGCAAAAGCGGCTCTCCGGAGCGCATCGCTGCCGCTCCAGTGATCTGTGCGCGAAGTAGCGGCTTCTTCGCCTCCGGCAGCCGGAGATCGCGGTAGCTTACAAGAGGCGAAGAACGAAGCCGCGAAGAAGCCGGCTTGTGTGCGAAACTCGCAGACAGCCGCAGGATGGTGGCTGCCGCTCTCCTGCCTCTTGAATTCACTTCTGGCATGCCAATGGGAGGTGTTCCAGGACAACTTTCCTGGGTTTTGACATAGTCGTCATGCATCCCTCCTTGGAAATTCTTGTTGCTCCCCAGAGGCTCCGAGATGCAGAGAACACGGTGGCAGCTGCTGAAAAGAAGGGCAACTGTGAGTTGGTCAAGAAGCAAGAACACAGGCAGCTGCCTGTGCTTGGCAAGGAGCAGCTGCTGGATTCTTGCAATTGCCTTCAGTGCGCACAGAAGCCCGCTGCTCTGCTGCTTGGTTTTTCGCCTTCAGTCAATTACACACTGCTGAAGTTGAGGCAGGCAGTTCAGCTTTGCTGCTTTTCAGCATCTCAGCTGCCTTTCTGCTCTGTGACAGCTCTCCAGGTTTCTTGCCTTCGCCAGGCTGCAACGTGCCCGCTAGTAGCAAGAACTGGGCAGGAGTGGGCAGAGAGCACGGCCATCTGCCAGCAGGTTGCAGCTTGCCCAGGAAAATGCAGTCTCCTCGGAATGTGCAGCATATCATATTTCCTGGCAAGGTCGGGCTAAGTGAGCAGTGCTGGTACACTTTCTCCTTGAGAACTGGAGCGGAAAAGCTTTTCGCTAAGATGTAGGCGACTAGAGAGGCAGAATACGCAGCTCCGCAGCTGGCCGAAAGCAAGTGCCGCTTCCCGGCGTCTTTCGGCAAAAGCGGCGCTTCGGAGCGCATCGCTGCCGCTCCAGTGATCTGTGCGCGAAGTAGCCGCTTCTTCGCCTCCGGCAGCCGGAGATCGCGCTAGCTTGCAAGAGGCGAAGAACGAAGCCGCGAAGAAGCCGGCTTGTGTGCGAAACTCGCAGACAGCTGCAGGACGGTGGCTGCTGCTCTCCTGCCTCTTGAATTCACTTCTGGTATGCCAATGGGAGGTGTTCCAGGACAACCTTCCTGAGTTTTTATTTTAGTTTTCATGCATCCCTCCTTGGAAATTCTTGTTGCTCCCCAGAGGCTCCGAGATGCAGAGAACACGGTGGCAGCTGCTGAAAAGAAGGGCAACTGTGAGTTGGTCAAGAAGCAAGAACACAGGCAGCTGCCTGTGCTTGGCGAGGAGCAGCTGCTGGATTCTTGCAATTGCCTTCAGTGCGCACAGAAGCCCGCTGCTCTGCTGCTTGGTTTTTCGCCTTCAGTCAATTACACACTGCTGAAGTTGAGGCAGGCAGTTCAGCTTTGCTGCTTTTCAGCATCTCAGCTGCCTTTCTGCTCTGTGACAGCTCTCCAGGTTTCTTGCCTTCGCCAGGCTGCAACGTGCCCGCTAGTACCAAGAACTGGGCAGGAGTGGGCAGAGAGCACGGCCATCTGCCAGCAGGTTGCAGCTTGCCCAGGAAAATGCAGTCTCCTCGGAATGTGCAGCATATCATATTTCCTGGCAAGGTCGGGCTAAGTGAGCAGTGCTGGTACACTTTCTCCTTGAGAACTGGAGCGGAAAAGCTTTTCGCTAAGATGTAGGCGACTAGAGAGGCAGAATACGCAGCTCCGCAGCTGGCCGAAAGCAAGTGCCGCTTCCCGGCGTCTTTCGGCAAAAGCGGCGCTTCGGAGCGCATCGCTGCCGCTCCAGTGATCTGTGCGCGAAGTAGCCACTTCTTCGCCTCCGGCAGCCGGAGATCGCGGTAGCTTGCAAGAGGCGAAGAACGAAGCCGCGAAGAAGCCGGCTTGAGTGCGAAACTCGCAGACAGCTGCAGGACGGCGGCTGCCGCTCTCCTGCCTCTTGAATTCACTCTTGGCATTCCAATGGGAGGTGTTCCAGGACAACTTTCCTGGGTTTTGACATAGTCGTCATGCATCCCTCCTTGGAAATTCTTGTTGCTCCCTAGAGGCTCCAAGATGCAGAGAACACGGTGGCAGCTGCTGAAAAGAAGGGCAACTGTGAGTTGGTCAAGAAGCAAGAACACAGGCAGCTGCCTGTGCTTGGCGAGGAGCAGCTGCTGGATTCTTGCAATTGCCTTCAGTGCGCACAGAAGCCCGCTGCTCTGCTGCTTGGTTTTTCGCCTTCAGTCAATTACACACTGCTGAAGTTGAGGCAGGCTGTTCAGCTTTGCTGCTTTTCAGCATCTCAGCTGCCTTTCTGCTCTGTGACAGCTCTCCAGGTTTCTTGCCTTCGCCAGGCTGCAACGTGCCCGCTAGTAGCAAGAACTGGGCAGGAGTGGATAGAGAGCACGGCCATCTGCCAGCAGGTTGCAGCTTGCCCAGGAAAATGAAGTGTCCTTGGAATGTGCAGCAAATCTCATTTCCTGGCAAGGTCGGGCTAAGTGAGCAGTGCTGGTACACTTTCTCCTTGAGAACTGGAGCGGAAAAGCTTTTCGCTAAGATGTAGGCGACTAGAGAGGCAGAATACGCAGCTCCGCAGCTGGCCGAAAGCAAGTGCCGCTTCCCGGCGTCTTTCGGCAAAAGCGGCGCTTCGGAGCGCATCGCTGCCGCTCCAGTGATCTGTGCGCGAAGTAGCCGCTTCTTCGCCTCCGGCAGCCGGAGATCGCGCTAGCTTGCAAGAGGCGAAGAACGAAGCCGCGAAGAAGCCGGCTTGTGTGCGAAACTCGCAGACAGCTGCAGGACGGTGGCTGCTGCTCTCCTGCCTCTTGAATTCACTTCTGGTATGCCAATGGGAGGTGTTCCAGGACAACCTTCCTGAGTTTTTATTTTAGTTTTCATGCATCCCTCCTTGGAAATTCTTGTTGCTCCCCAGAGGCTCCGAGATGCAGAGAACACGGTGGCAGCTGCTGAAAAGAAGGGCAACTGTGAGTTGGTCAAGAAGCAAGAACACAGGCAGCTGCCTGTGCTTGGCGAGGAGCAGCTGCTGGATTCTTGCAATTGCCTTCAGTGCGCACAGAAGCCCGCTGCTCTGCTGCTTGGTTTTTCGCCTTCAGTCAATTACACACTGCTGAAGTTGAGGCAGGCAGTTCAGCTTTGCTGCTTTTCAGCATCTCAGCTGCCTTTCTGCTCTGTGACAGCTCTCCAGGTTTCTTGCCTTCGCCAGGCTGCAACGTGCCCGCTAGTAGCAAGAACTGGGCAGGAGTGGGCAGAGAGCACGGCCATCTGCCAGCAGGTTGCAGCTTGCCCAGGAAAATGAAGTGTCCTTGGAATGTGCAGCAAATCTCATTTCCTGGCAAGGTCGGACTAAGTGAGCAGTGCTGGTACACTTTCTCCTTGAGAACTGGAGCGGAAAAGCTTTTCGCTAAGATGTAGGCGACTAGAGAGGCAGAATACGCAGCTCCGCAGCTGGCCGAAAGCAAGTGCCGCTTCCCGGCGTCTTTCGGCAAAAGCGGCTCTCCGGAGCGCACCGCTGCCGCTCCAGTGATCTGTGCGCGAAGTAGCGGCTTCTTCGCCTCCGGCAGCCGGAGATCGCTGTAGCTTACAAGAGGCGAAGAACGAAGCCGCGAAGAAGCCGGCTTGTGTGCGAAACTCGCAGACAGCCGCAGGACGGTGGCTGCCGCTCTCCTGCCTCTTGAATTCACTTCTGGCATGCCAATGGGAGGTGTTCCAGGACAACCTTCCTGAGTTTTTATTTTAGTTTTCATGCATCCCTCCTTGGAAACTCTTGTTGCTCCCCAGAGGCTCCGAGATGCAGAGAACACAATGGCAGCTGCTGAAAAGAAGAGCAACTGTGAGTTGGTCAAGAAGCAAGAACACAGGCAGCTGCCTGTGCTTGGCGAGGAGCAGCTGCTGGATTCTTGCAATTGCCTTCAGTGCGCACAGAAGCCCGCTGCTCTGCTGCTTGGTTTTTCGCCTTCAGTCAATTACACACTGCTGAAGTTGAGGCAGGCTGTTCAGCTTTGCTGCTTTTCATCATCTCAGCTGCCTTTCTGCTCTGTGACAGCTCTCCAGGTTTCTTGCCTTCGCCAGGCTGCAACGTGCCCGCTAGTAGCAAGAACTGGGCAGGAGTGGATAGAGAGCACGGCCATCTGCCAGCAGGTTGCAGCTTGCCCAGGAAAATGAAGTGTCCTTGGAATGTGCAGCAAATCTCATTTCCTGGCAAGGTCGGGCTAAGTGAGCAGTGCTGGTACACTTTCTCCTTGAGAACTGGAGCGGAAAAGCTTTTCGCTAAGATGTAGGCGACTAGAGAGGCAGAATACGCAGCTCCGCAGCTGGCCGAAAGCAAGTGCCGCTTCCCGGCGTCTTTCGGCAAAAGCGGCTCTCCGGAGCGCATCGCTGCCGCTCCAGTGATCTGTGCGCGAAGTAGCGGCTTCTTCGCCTCCGGCAGCCGGAGATCGCGGTAGCTTACAAGAGGCGAAGAACGAAGCCGCGAAGAAGCCGGCTTGTGTGCGAAACTCGCAGACAGCCGCAGGATGGTGGCTGCCGCTCTCCTGCCTCTTGAATTCACTTCTGGCATGCCAATGGGAGGTGTTCCAGGACAACTTTCCTGGGTTTTGACATAGTCGTCATGCATCCCTCCTTGGAAATTCTTGTTGCTCCCCAGAGGCTCCGAGATGCAGAGAACACGGTGGCAGCTGCTGAAAAGAAGGGCAACTGTGAGTTGGTCAAGAAGCAAGAACACAGGCAGCTGCCTGTGCTTGGCGAGGAGCAGCTGCTGGATTCTTGCAATTGCCTTCAGTGCGCACAGAAGCCCGCTGCTCTGCTGCTTGGTTTTTCGCCTTCAGTCAATTACACACTGCTGAAGTTGAGGCAGGCAGTTCAGCTTTGCTGCTTTTCAGCATCTCAGCTGCCCTTCTGCTCTGTGACAGCTCTCCAGGTTTCTTGCCTTCGCCAGGCTGCAACGTGCCCGCTAGTAGCAAGAACTGGGCAGGAGTGGGCAGAGAGCACGGCCATCTGCCAGCAGGTTGCAGCTTGCCCAGGAAAATGCAGTGTCCTTGGAATGTGCAGCAAATCTCATTTCCTGGCAAGGTCGGGCTAAGTGAGCAGTGCTGGTACACTTTCTCCTTGAGAACTGGAGCGGAAAAGCTTTTCGCTAAGATGTAGGCGACTAGAGAGGCAGAATACGCAGCTCCGCAGCTGGCCGAAAGCAAGTGCCGCTTGCCGGCGTCTTTCGGCAAAAGCGGCGCTTCGGAGCGCACCGCTGCCGCTCCAGTGATCTGTGCGCGAAGTAACGGCTTCTTCGCCTCCGGCAGCCGGAGATCGCGGTAGCTTGCAAGAGGCGAAGAACGAAGCCGCGAAGAAGCCGGCTTGTGTGCGAAACTCGCAGACAGCTGCAGGACGGTGGCTGCCGCTCTCCTGCCTCTTGAATTCACTCTTGGCATGCCAATGGGAGGTGTTCCAGGACAACTTTCCTGGGTTTTGACATAGTCGTCATGCATCCCTCCTTGGAAATTCTTGTTGCTCCCCAGAGGCTCCGAGATGCAGAGAACACGGTGGCAGCTGCTGAAAAGAAGGGCAACTGTGAGTTGGTCAAGAAGCAAGAACACAGGCAGCTGCCTGTGCTTGGCGAGGAGCAGCTGCTGGATTCTTGCAATTGCCTTCAGTGCGCACAGAAGCCCGCTGCTCTGCTGCTTGGTTTTTCGCCTTCAGTCAATTACACACTGCTGAAGTTGAGGCAGGCAGTTCAGCTTTGCTGCTTTTCAGCATCTCAGCTGCTTTCTGCTCTTTGACAGCTCTCGAGGTGAAATAGAGATTTTTAGCGTTGGTTTAACAAAATGAATTAAGCATTTCTAGTTTAGCTTGTAGAGTTATGTGTTGAATTTTCAACCTTTTGCTTAAGAAACCTCTGCCTAATAGAAAGGGCAAAGGAAAATGCAAATTTCTGAAGCTTCTTGCATAAAGAACAATACCAGAAGAAGGAAAGAACCCAGATAAAGAAGCTCCTCTGTCTCCAAGCCTATCAAGACTGACAGACGTACTCAGAGAAGCACCAAAGGACCAAAAGCGCACGCGCAGAGAGGAAAAGTTCAAAAGTTCAATCATGAGGAAGACCACAATTTTCAGCCTCAGGACCACCAAGAGACCCCCGTACGACCACCACAGCAAACCACGCATGCCCAGAAGGGCGTGGACTTACTTAGCATGAGAAGCGAGGACAGGCGGGGCCAGGGGTTGAATATGCATGAAAAAGTTGTGCAATGTTTTGCATATGGAACGTCTTTAAGAATAAAAGTGTGGGTCAGACTGAGGCTCGGGGCACAAGTTTTGGAGAGCTATCTCACTTGTGCCGGGCGCTGACATACATACCCACTTCATAACTACCCCAGGTTATGGAGTCTATTGATTTCTTCCGCGTATCGTTTCAGTTGGCGACCACGAAGGGACTGCTCTGCTCACCCGCAGGTCCGGTTGGGAGCAGACACCCTCAGGCGCCACAGGGCTTTTCCCCGGAGGGACTCTGCGCCTCGGCTGTACACTGCGGGGAGCAGACCACGGCCCGTCGACTAGCGGATGAAAGCGGTATGTGTTAATTTATTTTCTTACGGTTGGCACTGATAAGTCGCAAAAAGATGTTTTTGCGCGCAGGTTTGCCTAGGGGCTTGCAAGCAGACCGCCATCGGGGGAGAGGCCGGCGGCGGGAGGACCTCCCCAGCTGATAGCGCGGCTCGGGGAGGGCGAAATCGCGATTTCAGTGTGTGGTGTGTGTCCCGATTGCAGTGTAGTGTGTCTGTTACGTCCGGACGTGCGTGCTTGTGCGTGTGTGTGTATGTGTGAGTGGAACGGTGAAGCGCGGTGCGGCCTTGCTAAGATACAGAGAGGCGGCGCGGTGGTGCTAGAGAGCGCATGCGCAGGGCAGCTCTCAGCCCACACTACCTGATCGTGCGGGTAGTGCGCGCTCTACCCGATAGAGCGGGTGGTGCGCATGCGTGGCACGGGCTGTCTCTGGCGAGCTGGGGGAGTGCGGCGCGGGGCTTAAGTCGGGGCTTGCAAAGGTGCTTTAGGCGCGGCCCAGCTGATAGCGCAGCGGGCGCGCGGGCACAAGCCGCGGTTTGAGGAGCTGCTTTGAACGCCGCTAGCTGATAGCGCAGCTAGTGGGAGCGTGGTACAAGCTAGGAGTTACAAGCACCGCTTACAAGCATCGCTAGTTGGTAAAAAGCTTGCAAAAGTAGCCGGCGAGCCCGGCTGGGCTAAGAGTTAAGTGTTTGTTATACAATAGCACTGCCCTTCAGTGTTAAAAGCTGTCACTGGTGCAGGAGGAGGGGTTGGGGAAGGCAGTCTAGGGTTGCCATGGGAAACAGCAGTTGTATGAGTTCTCCACCCCCTTTTGGAAGAGAATTGTACCCTCCCCCTGTCCTGTCAGTTATTGTTCAAGTCTGCCCCTTAGCCTAGAATCTTCTCTGTTCCACGTTTTCCCTTTGGTTCTTCCACCAAGAACACTCCTTTCCCTTTTCCCCACTGGTTAATGTTATATTTCCCCTCCCTTTAGCCTTCTCCCGATTGTACCCTCGAATGCTAAACCCTCCTACCCCTACGCAGTAAAAGAATCCTCAGCCCGCCCTTCGGGGCTCTCGGAATCTGCCTCCCTTCTGCTTCGTTGTCTCCCTGTTTGCCCCTTCTGCGACCCTTCAATCAACGAGCAGGATTTCAGCAGCCCGAGTGTCCCTCCCGTTCTTCTGGTGGACCCTCAGATGTACCAGCTATCCGAGCTTCGTGCCGAGTGGCTAAAAGCCCCCACGGCTCGGCAACTGGGAGATCCTTTGCATTACAGGGCGAATAAAGGGGGGATGAATGTGTGTGAATGAGAGGCTGTAAGAGCCCGTCTGAAGCCCCTCATTTTCCATTCTGCCTTCCGATTGCCACAAGAAAGAATCCCTTCCCCCACTGTAGTTCCGGCTTAGAACAGGACACAGCACAGGTGGGACCACTGAACCGTCATGCTGGCTGTTCCCAACAAGGCCTGGTAAGAACTTGGCAAGGAGTTGGCAAGGACTTGGCAAAGACCTGACATGGAGCCAGCACGGGACAGCCTGATGCGCAGCCTGCTTCTAATCTCCGTTCTTAAGCCAAATGAACTTTTGGGGTGACTCTCGCGGTCCTTCATTGAAGACCCCTCATCTGCCTCGTTACCACTGTGACAAAGAAAGAATGAGAACCCTCCTCCCAAGGACTGAGACCCCTGCTATAGGGAGGAGGGGAAATTGGTGCTCTGACCACTAATGACATGACCTGTTTCCCTTCAGTGATTCAAATGGACTTATTCTTCATTGGATTCGTCTTGCTTTGGTGGTTTCTGTGGACTCACCCGTTCCCTCGGGGCGATTACAATGGACTTTCATTATTACACTTGTTCCCCCCCTCTCTCCTCTGTGGATTATAACTGGAGCCCCGAGTCGACCAGAACTTCGAAGACTCCCCCGACACGACAGACGGATCCCCATCGTCCGGAGCACTGAGGATCTCGCCTGTGTTGGTAGCTATTCCCATATCCCTCTTCTCTCTCTAACCTTTTATCTCCTTTCAGATCCCCACTATCGCGTTTACTGTTTTGGCCCCTACTAAAGGTGCATTTGTTGTGATTAACTGATAGTCCCTTGTTGTTTGCCTTTGTTGCACTTTTGGGATGGGTGAAAAGAACCATCACGACACCCCGCCATAAGCGGATCGTGACAGAGGCGGGCTGGTTACCCCAGACCTGCTAAGCGAGAGCGACAGTCTCCCATGCTGCGTTTCCGTCTTTTTCGCGAGAAAAGCGGCCAGTAAAGAGACGAAGCGAGTAATAAAAAGAGTGAGAGAACCCCCCCTGGGACTGGGTCTCAGAGAAAGAGTGGGACCCCTTAGTGGGGGGGGGGGGGGGGGGAGTAAAAGGTAATTAATTAGAAAAAAAAAATGAATTAAAAGGTAAAAAGAGGGTTTTCTTGGCATAATCTATTGGGGAAAAATAAAAGGTAAAATGTGTAGGAGGGGCCCCTAAAAATTCTGCTGGATTGAGGGATAAGAATGCCCAAGAACATCCAAGATCAAACCTGCTGGATTGAGGGATTAATATTCCAAGAGCATCCAGGGTTGATTCAAACCTGCTGGATTGAGGGATTAATGTTCCAAGAGCATCCAGGGTTAAGTCAAACCTGCTGGGTTGAGGGATTAACATTGCAAGAGCACCCAGAATTAAGTTTGCTGGGTTGTTGAGAGCAGCCAAGATTGAGTAAAAATTTTGCCAGTTTGAAGAGAAGTCTGACAGGATCTAGAGTTGGGAACCACACAGCTAGATTGAGGGGTATCCAAGAACACTGGGACTAGCCAGGGACACCTAAAAGTGTAATAGGTGTGTTGAAAAAGAAAAGGTACCTTGTTGTTGTGGTTGTTTTGTTATGTGTAAGAGTAAGTAAAATAAAGTTAAGTGAATGTAGACGAAGGAAAGTATATGTATGCATCCTGCCCTGTTAAGCAGCCTCACTGTGCTTCCCTGCTGTCACCAACAAACACAAGTTACGAACCCTCAGAACTAAAAAGTTCAATCAAATATTGCTTCCATTGATGACCATGATATTGTCTATAATACCTTGTTCCAACTTATGTTATGTAAGTGTTAATACCCCTATCCTACCAGTTGGTAAACCTGATGGGTCATACCGGTTAGTACAGGATCTGCGGGCCATAAACAAGGTCACTGAGGATCTGTATCCTGTGGTGGCCAATCCCTACACGTTATTAACTTGCTTAACAGCCGAGCTAACTTGGTTTACCGTTTTAGATTGAAAAGATGCCTTCTTTTGCCTTCCTATCCACGAAGCCAGAAAATTTTTGCATTTGAATGGGAAAATCCTAAGAGCGGGCCAAGAACTCAACTGACATGGACCAGACTCCCACAAGGATTCAAAAACTCACCCACTTTGTTTGGAGAACAACTTGCAAAAGAATTAGAGACCTGAGAAGCCCCTCCAGAGGAAGGGAAGTTGCTAGAGTACGTAGATGACATCCTGATAGCCACACGGACAAGGGAAGCATGCACGGCCTGGACGATAAGCCTCTTGAACTTTTTGGGGCTCCAAGGGTACCGAGTATCAAAGAAAAAAGCCCAAGTAGTAAAACAGAAAGTAACTTATCTGGGCTACGAAGTCAGTGCTAGACAACGTACCTTGGGCCAAAGCCGGAAGGAGGCAATATGCCAGAGCCCAAAACCTCAGACTGTAAAGGAACTACGAACTTTCCTGAGGATGACAGGGTGGTGCAGGTTATGGATCTATAACTATGGACTGTTTGTTAAGCCCTTCTATGAACTGATTGCAACTGAAAGCAGGAACATCCAAGAGACAAAGGAAGCTACGCAAGCTTTCAACCAGCTGAAAAAAGCCCTCATGTCAGCTCCAGCCCTGAGATTGCCGGACGTGAGTAAGCCTTTCCTTTTATTCTCCCATGAGAAGCAAGGAATCGCCTTAGGAATACTAGCACAGGACCTCGGCCCATATCGGAGAGCAGTGGCTTACTTCTCTAAGCAATTGGATACAGCAGCTAAAGGGTGGCCTGGGTGCCTCAGAGCTGTTGCAGCAGTCGTACTGAACATCCAAGAGGCACACAAATTCACCCTAGGCCAGAAAAGAACTGTGCTAGTGTCTCACACAGTGTCTGCAGTGCTAGAGGTAAAAGGTGGGCATTGGCTTTCCCCACAACGGCTCCTGAGATACCAAGCTATCATAGCGGAGCAAGATGATGTAGAGATAGTAGTGGCTAACATTGTCAATCCAGCCTCCTTCCTCAGTAGAAACCAAGGGGAACCAGTGGAACATGACTGCCTGGAGACCATTGAAGCCACCTACTCCAGCTGCCCTGACTTGAAGGACACCCCTCTGGAGAATGCAGAAGTCTCGTTTACTGATGGAAGCAGTTATATCATCAGTGGAAAACGGCACGCCGGGTAGGCAGTTCCAACGTGCAAGGAAGTAATATCATCTGGGCCCCTGCCAACAAATACCTCTGCACAGAAGGCCGAGATAATTGCTCTAACTCGGGCCCTAGAATTGGCAAGAGGGAAAGAAATAAACATATACACGGACTCGAAGTATGCATTTGGAGTAGTGCATGCTCACAGAGCCATTTAGAAAGAGAGAGGACTGCTGAACTCTCAAGGGAAAAATATTAAAGATGCATCAGAAGTACTGCGACTTCTAGAAGCAGTCCAGTTGCCAGAGAAAGTAGCGATCATGCACATTAAGGCACATCAGAAGATCAACTCAGAATTGGAAGAAGGAAACGAGCTGGCAGATAGGGAAGCAAAAGAAGCAGCAAGACGGGCAAATTTCCCCTAAAGGTAAGCCAAGATACAACAAACTAGAAAAAAAATTAATCTATGAGCAAAAAGGAGACTATAACCAAGAGGGATGGGCCACCATAGAAGGAAAATTACTTCTACCCTCCTATTTCTGATGGTCCCTAATAAAGGAAGAACACCAGAAAACCATTGGGGTATTGATGCTCTAGCATAACTAGACATTTACAACTCGACAATGTGACCTTTGCCTCCAGACCAACCCCAAAAATACTCCCAAACCAAAGCTTAGCCAGATTAGGAAGGGTCATGGGCCGGAGCAGCAATGGCAGATAGATTGTACAGAATTGCCAAGAAAAGGGGGGTATAAGTTTTTACTGGTGCTAACAGATACCTTTTCAGGATGGCCAGAAGCATTCCCCACCAGGACTTCTAAAGCTCAAGAAGTAACTAAGGTATTGGTACAAGAAAACATACCACGCTTTAGAGTCCTGGCCACAATCTCCTCAAATAGAGGACCACATTTTATCGTAAAATTAGTGCAACAAGTTAGCCAATACTTGAACATAGACTGAGAACTTCACACCCCATATAACCCACAATCAAGTGGTCAGGTAAAAAAAATGAACCATTTGATCAAACAACAAATTGTACAATTGGGACAAGAAGCTAATTTGTCATGGACTCAATCCCTCCCATTAGCACTACTGCAGATCCGAACCAAACCCAAGACTAAAGAAAAGCTAAACCACTTTGAATTGCTTTATGAAAAACCATATGGGGTGCGAAAGAGAATGTCTACCCAAGACATGTCACTAACCTCCTGTATGTTAAGTCTCTTAACTTGGTGTATCCAGCACCAATCACTAGCTAATAAACACAAGTCATAACTAGTGAAATACGCTGTTTAGAACACTTTATGTCACCCAATTACAATTCTATTAATTTTAGTTACTGTAAGTTTAATGATGTCTACTTTAACACTCATGTAGAATTCGAGGATGTTAAAACACATGGCCAGTCTGACATCACTCTCTAGAACTCCTAGAATCTTACTGAAAGAGGACGGTCATGATAGTAGATCAGAATTTAAATCAAGACCCCTGTAGTAAAAGAATTTACTCTATTTTAAGAAAAGGGGGGACTGAAGCAGAGATTTTTAGAGTTAGGTTAACAAAATGAATGAAGCATTTCTAATTTAGCTTGTAGAGTTATGTGTTGAATTTTCAACCTTTTACTTAAGAAACCTCTGCCTAGTACAAAGGGCATAGGAAAATGCAAATTTCTGAAGCTTCTTGCATAAAGAACAATACCAGAAGAAGGAAAGAACCCAGATAAAGAAGCTCCTCTGTCTCCAAGCCTATCAAGACTGACAGACGTACTCAGAGAAGCACCAAAGGACCAAAAGCGCACGCGCAGAGAGGAAAAGTTCAAAAGTTCAATCATGAGGAAGACCACAATCGTCAGCCTCAGGACCACCAAGAGACCCCCGTACGACCACCACAGCAAACCACGCATGCCCAGAAGGACGTGGACTTACTTAGCATGAGAAGCGAGGACAGGCGGGGCCAGGGGTTGAATATGCATGAAAAAGTTGTGCAATGTTTTGCATATGGAACGACTTTAAGAATAAAAGTGTGGGTCAGACTGAGGCTCGGGGCACAAGTTTTGGAGAGCTATCTCACTTGTGCCGGGCGCTGACATACATACCCACTTCATAACTACCCCAGGTTATGGAGTCTATTGATTTATTCCGCGTATCGTTTCAGAGGTTTCTTCCCTTCGCCAGGCTGCAACGTGCCCGCTACTACCCAGAGCTGGGCAGGAGTGGGCAGAGAGCACGGCCATCTGCCAGCAGGTTGCAGCTTGCCCAGGAAAATGAAGTGTCCTTGGAATGTGCAGCAAATCTTATTTCCTGGCAAGGTCGGGCTAAGTGAGCAGTGCTGGTACACTTTCTCCTTGAGAACTGGAGCGGAAAAGCTTTTCGCTAAGATGTAGGCGACTAGAGAGGCAGAATACGCAGCTCCGCAGCTGGCCGAAAGCAAGTGCCGCTTCCCGGCGTCTTTCGGCAAAAGCGGCGCTTCGGAGCGCACCGCTGCCGCTCCAGTCATCTGTGCGCGAAGTAGCGGCTTCTTCGCCTCCGGCAGCCGGAGATCGCGGTAGCTTACAAGAGGCGAAGAACGAAGCCGCGAAGAAGCCGGCTTGTGTGCGAAGCTCGCACACAGCCGCAGGACGGTGGCTGCCGCTCTCCTGCCTCTTGAATTCACTTCTGGCATGCCAATGGGAGGTGTTCCAGGACAACTTTCCTGGGTTTTCACATAGTCGTCATGCATCCCTCCTTGGAAATTCTTGTTGCTCCCCAGAGGCTCCGAGATGCAGAGAACACGGTGGCAGCTGCTGAAAAGAAGGGCAACTGTGAGTTGGTCAAGAAGCAAGAACATAGGCAGCTGCCTGTGCTTGGCAAGGAGCAGCTGCTGGATTCTTGCAATTGCCTTCAGTGCGCACAGAAGCCCGCTGCTCTGCTGCTTGGTTTTTCGCCTTCAGTCAATTACACACTGCTGAAGTTGAGGCAGGCAGTTCAGCTTTGCTGCTTTTCAGCATCTCAGCTGCCTTTCTGCTCTGTGACAGCTCTCGAGGTTTCTTGCCTTCGCCAGGCTGCAACGTGCCCGCTAGTAGCAAGAACTGGGCAGGAGTGGGCAGAGAGCACGGCCATCTGCCAGCAGGTTGCAGCTTGCCCAGGAAAATGCAGTCTCCTCGGAATGTGCAGCATATCATATTTCCTGGCAAGGTCGGGCTAAGTGAGCAGTGCTGGTACACTTTCTCCTTGAGAACTGGAGCGGAAAAGCTTTTCGCTAAGATGTAGGCGACTAGAGAGGCAGAATACGCAGCTCCGGAGCTGGCCGAAAGCAAGTGCCGCTTGCCGGCGTCTTTCGGCAAAAGCGGCGCTTCGGAGCGCATCGCTGCCGCTCCAGTGATCTGTGCGCGAAGTAGCGGCTTCTTCGCCTCCGGCAGCCGGAGATCGCGGTAGCTTGCAAGAGGCGAAGAACGAAGCCGCGAAGAAGCCGGCTTGTGTGCGAAACTCGCAGACAGCTGCGGGACGGTGGCTGCCGCTCTCCTGCCTCTTGAATTCACTTCTGGTATGCCAATGGGAGGTGTTCCAGGACAACCTTCCTGAGTTTTTATTTTAGTTTTCATGCATCCCTCCTTGGAAATTCTTGTTGCTCCCCAGAGGCTCCGAGATGCAGAGAACACGGTGGCAGCTGCTGAAAAGAAGGGCAACTGTGAGTTGGTCAAGAAGCAAGAACACAGGCAGCTGCCTGTGCTTGGCGAGGAGCAGCTGCTGGATTCTTGCAATTGCCTTCAGTGCGCACAGAAGCCCGCTGCTCTGCTGCTTGGTTTTTCGCCTTCAGTCAATTACACACTGCTGAAGTTGAGGCAGGCAGTTCAGCTTTGCTGCTTTTCAGCATCTCAGCTGCCTTTCTGCTCTGTGACAGCTCTCCAGGTTTCTTGCCTTCGCCAGGCTGCAACGTGCCCGCTAGTAGCAAGAACTGGGCAGGAGTGGGCAGAGAGCACGGCCATCTGCCAGCAGGTTGCAGCTTGCCCAGGAAAATGAAGTGTCCTTGGAATGTGCAGCAAATCTCATTTCCTGGCAAGGTCGGACTAAGTGAGCAGTGCTGGTACACTTTCTCCTTGAGAACTGGAGCGGAAAAGCTTTTCGCTAAGATGTAGGCGACTAGAGAGGCAGAATACGCAGCTCCGCAGCTGGCCGAAAGCAAGTGCCGCTTCCCGGCGTCTTTCGGCAAAAGCGGCTCTCCGGAGCGCACCGCTGCCGCTCCAGTGATCTGTGCGCGAAGTAGCGGCTTCTTCGCCTCCGGCAGCCGGAGATCGCGGTAGCTTACAAGAGGCGAAGAACGAAGCCGCGAAGAAGCCGGCTTGTGTGCGAAACTCGCAGACAGCCGCAGGACGGTGGCTGCCGCTCTCCTGCCTCTTGAATTCACTTCTGGCATGCCAATGGGAGGTGTTCCAGGACAACCTTCCTGAGTTTTTATTTTAGTTTTCATGCATCCCTCCTTGGAAATTCTTGTTGCTCCCCAGAGGCTCCGAGATGCAGAGAACACGGTGGCAGCTGCTGAAAAGAAGGGCAACTGTGAGTTGGTCAAGAAGCAAGAACACAGGCAGCTGCCTGTGCTTGGCGAGGAGCAGCTGCTGGATTCTTGCAATTGCCTTCAGTGCGCACAGAAGCCCGCTGCTCTGCTGCTTGGTTTTTCGCCTTCAGTCAATTACACACTGCTGAAGTTGAGGCAGGCAGTTCAGCTTTGCTGCTTTTCAGCATCTCAGCTGCCTTTCTGCTCTGTGACAGCTCTCCAGGTTTCTTGCCTTCGCCAGGCTGCAACGTGCCCGCTAGTACCAAGAACTGGGCAGGAGTGGGCAGAGAGCACGGCCATCTGCCAGCAGGTTGCAGCTTGCCCAGGAAAATGAAGTGTCCTTGGAATGTGCAGCAAATCTCATTTCCTGGCAAGGTCGGGCTAAGTGAGCAGTGCTGGTACACTTTGTCCTTGAGAACTGGAGCGGAAAAGCTTTTCGCTAAGATGTAGGCGACTAGAGAGGCAGAATACGCAGCTCCGCAGCTGGCCGAAAGCAAGTGCCGCTTCCCGGCGTCTTTCGGCAAAAGCGGCGCTTCGGAGCGCATCGCTGCCGCTCCAGTGATCTGTGCGCGAAGTAGCGGCTTCTTCGCCTCCGGCAGCCGGAGATCGCGGTAGCTTGCAAGAGGCGAAGAACGAAGCCGCGAAGAAGCCGGCTTGTGTGCGAAACTCGCAGACAGCTGCAGGACAGTGGCTGCCGCTGTCCTGCCTCTTGAATTCACTTCTGGCATGCCAATGGGAGGTGTTCCAGGACAACTTTCCTGGGTTTTGACGTAGTCGTCATGCATCCCCCCTTGGAAATTCTTGTTGCTCCCCAGAGGCTCCGAGATGCAGAGAACACGGTGGCAGCTGCTGAAAAGAAGGGCAACTGTGAGTTGGTCAAGAAGCAAGAACACAGGCAGCTGCCTGTGCTTGGCGAGGAGCAGCTGCTGGATTCTTGCAATTGCCTTCAGTGCGCACAGAAGCCCGCTGCTCTGCTGCTTGGTTTTTCGCCTTCAGTCAATTACACACTGCTGAAGTTGAGGCAGGCTGTTCAGCTTTGCTGCTTTTCAGCATCTCAGCTGCCTTTCTGCTCTGTGACAGCTCTCCAGGTTTCTTGCCTTCGCCAGGCTGCAACGTGCCCGCTAGTAGCAAGAACTGGGCAGGAGTGGATAGAGAGCACGGCCATCTGCCAGCAGGTTGCAGCTTGCCCAGGAAAATGAAGTGTCCTTGGAATGTGCAGCAAATCTCATTTCCTGACAAGGTCGGGCTAAGTGAGCAGTGCTGGTACACTTTCTCCTTGAGAACTGGAGCGGAAAAGCTTTTCGCTAAGATGTAGGCGACTAGAGAGGCAGAATACGCAGCTCCGCAGCTGGCCGAAAGCAAGTGCCGCTTCCCGGCGTCTTTCGGCAAAAGCGGCGCTTCGGAGCGCATCGCTGCCGCTCCAGTGATCTGTGCGCGAAGTAACGGCTTCTTCGCCTCCGGCAGCCGGAGATCGCGGTAGCTTGCAAGAGGCGAAGAACGAAGCCGCGAAGAAGCCGGCTTGTGTGCGAAACTCGCAGACAGCTGCAGGACGGTGGCTGCCGCTCTCCTGCCTCTTGAATTCACTCTTGGCATTCCAATGGGAGGTGTTCCAGGACAACTTTCCTGGGTTTTGACATAGTCGTCATGCATCCCTCCTTGGAAATTCTTGTTGCTCCCCAGAGGCTCCGAGATGCAGAGAACACGGTGGCAGCTGCTGAAAAGAAGGGCAACTGTGAGTTGGTCAAGAAGCAAGAACACAGGCAGCTGCCTGTGCTTGGCGAGGAGCAGCTGCTGGATTCTTGCAATTGCCTTCAGTGCGCACAGAAGCCCGCTGCTCTGCTGCTTGGTTTTTCGCCTTCAGTCAATTACACACTGCTGAAGTTGAGGCAGGCAGTTCAGCTTTGCTGCTTTTCAGCATCTCAGCTGCCTTTCTGCTCTGTGACAGCTCTCCAGGTTTCTTGCCTTCGCCAGGCTGCAACGTGCCCGCTAGTAGCAAGAACTGGGCAGGAGTGGGCAGAGAGCACGGCCATCTGCCAGCAGGTTGCAGCTTGCCCAGGAAAATGCAGTGTCCTTGGAATGTGCAGCAAATCTCATTTCCTGGCAAGGTCGGACTAAGTGAGCAGTGCTGGTACACTTTCTCCTTGAGAACTGGAGCGGAAAAGCTTTTCGCTAAGATGTAGGCGACTAGAGAGGCAGAATACGCAGCTCCGCAGCTGGCCGAAAGCAAGTGCCGCTTCCCGGCGTCTTTCGGCAAAAGCGGCTCTCCGGAGCGCATCGCTGCCGCTCCAGTGATCTGTGCGCGAAGTAGCGGCTTCTTCGCCTCCGGCAGCCGGAGATCATGGTAGCTTACAAGAGGCGAAGAACGAAGCCGCGAAGAAGCCGGCTTGTGTGCGAAACTCGCAGACAGCCGCAGGACGGTGGCTGCCGCTCTCCTGCCTCTTGAATTCACTTCTGGCATGCCAATGGGAGGTGTTCCAGGACAACCTTCCTGAGTTTTTATTTTAGTTTTCATGCATCCCTCCTTGGAAATTCTTGTTGCTCCCCAGAGTCTCCGAGATGCAGAGAACACGGTGGCAGCTGCTGAAAAGAAGGGCAACTGTGAGTTGGTCAAGAAGCAAGAACACAGGCAGCTGCCTGTGCTTGGCGAGGAGCAGCTGCTGGATTCTTGCAATTGCCTTCAGTGCGCACAGAAGCCCGCTGCTCTGCTGCTTGGTTTTTCGCCTTCAGTCAATTACACACTGCTGAAGTTGAGGCAGGCAGTTCAGCTTTGCTGCTTTTCAGCATCTCAGCTGCCCTTCTGCTCTGTGACAGCTCTCCAGGTTTCTTGCCTTCGCCAGGCTGCAACGTGCCCGCTAGTAGCAAGAACTGGGCAGGAGTGGGCAGAGAGCACGGCCATCTGCCAGCAGGTTGCAGCTTGCCCAGGAAAATGCAGTGTCCTTGGAATGTGCAGCAAATCTCATTTCCTGGCAAGGTCGGGCTAAGTGAGCAGTGCTGGTACACTTTCTCCTTGAGAACTGGAGCGGAAAAGCTTTTCGCTAAGATGTAGGCGACTAGAGAGGCAGAATACGCAGCTCCGCAGCTGGCCGAAAGCAAGTGCCGCTTCCCGGCGTCTTTCGGCAAAAGCGGCTCTCCGGAGCGCACCGCTGCCGCTCCAATGATCTGTGCGCGAAGTAACGGCTTCTTCGCCTCCGGCAGCCGGAGATCGCGGTAGCTTGCAAGAGGCGAAGAACGAAGCCGCGAAGAAGCCGGCTTGTGTGCGAAACTCGCAGACAGCTGCAGGACGGTGGCTGCCGCTCTCCTGCCTCTTGAATTCACTCTTGGCATTCCAATGGGAGGTGTTCCAGGACAACTTTCCTGGGTTTTGACATAGTCGTCATGCATCCCTCCTTGGAAACTCTTGTTGCTCCCCAGAGGCTCCGAGATGCAGAGAACACGGTGGCAGCTGCTGAAAAGAAGGGCAACTGTGAGTTGGTCAAGAAGCAAGAACACAGGCAGCTGCCTGTGCTTGGCAAGGAGCAGCTGCTGGATTCTTGCAATTGCCTTCAGTGCGCACAGAAGCCCGCTGCTCTGCTGCTTGGTTTTTCGCCTTCAGTCAATTACACACTGCTGAAGTTGAGGCAGGCAGTTCAGCTTTGCTGCTTTTCAGCATCTCAGCTGCCTTTCTGCTCTGTGACAGCTCTCTAGGTTTCTTGCCTTCGCCAGGCTGCAACGTGCCCGCTAGTAGCAAGAACTGGGCAGGAGTGGGCAGAGAGCACGGCCATCTGCCAGCAGGTTGCAGCTTGCCCAGGAAAATGCAGTGTCCTTGGAATGTGCAGCAAATCTCATTTCCTGGCAAGGTCGGGCTAAGTGAGCAGTGCTGGTACACTTTCTCCTTGAGAACTGGAGCGGAAAAGCTTTTCGCTAAGATGTAGGCGACTAGAGAGGCAGAATACGCAGCTCCGCAGCTGGCCGAAAGCAAGTGCCGCTTCCCGGCGTCTTTCGGCAAAAGCGGCTCTCCGGAGCGCATCGCTGCCGCTCCAGTGATCTGTGCGCGAAGTAGCGGCTTCTTCGCCTCCGGCAGCCGGAGATCGCGGTAGCTTACAAGAGGTGAAGAACGAAGCCGCGAAGAAGCCGGCTTGTGTGCGAAACTCGCAGACAGCCGCAGGACGGTGGCTGCCGCTCTCCTGCCTCTTGAATTCACTTCTGGCATGCCAATGGGAGGTGTTCCAGGACAACCTTCCTGAGTTTTTATTTTAGTTTTCATGCATCCCTCCTTGGAAATTCTTGTTGCTCCCCAGAGGCTCCGAGATGCAGAGAACACGGTGGCAGCTGCTGAAAAGAAGGGCAACTGTGAGTTGGTCAAGAAGCAAGAACACAGGCAGCTGCCTGTGCTTGGCAAGGAGCAGCTGCTGGATTCTTGCAATTGCCTTCAGTGCGCACAGAAGCCCGCTGCTCTGCTGCTTGGTTTTTCGCCTTCAGTCAATTACACACTGCTGAAGTTGAGGCAGGCAGTTCAGCTTTGCTGCTTTTCAGCATCTCAGCTGCCTTTCTGCTCTGTGACAGCTCTCCAGGTTTCTTGCCTTCGCCAGGCTGCAACGTGCCCGCTAGTAGCAAGAACTGGGCAGGAGTGGGCAGAGAGCACGGCCATCTGCCAGCAGGTTGCAGCTTGCCCAGGAAAATGCAGTCTCCTCGGAATGTGCAGCATATCATATTTCCTGGCAAGGTCGGGCTAAGTGAGCAGTGCTGGTACACTTTCTCCTTGAGAACTGGAGCGGAAAAGCTTTTCGCTAAGATGTAGGCGACTAGAGAGGCAGAATACGCAGCTCCGCAGCTGGCCGAAAGCAAGTGCCGCTTCCCGGCGTCTTTCGGCAAAAGCGGCGCTTCGGAGCGCATCGCTGCCGCTCCAGTGATCTGTGCGCGAAGTAGCCACTTCTTCGCCTCCGGCAACCGGAGATCGCGGTAGCTTGCAAGAGGCGAAGAACGAAGCCGCGAAGAAGCCGGCTTGAGTGCGAAACTCGCAGACAGCTGCAGGACGGCGGCTGCCGCTCTCCTGCCTCTTGAATTCACTCTTGGCATTCCAATGGGAGGTGTTCCAGGACAACTTTCCTGGGTTTTGACATAGTCGTCATGCATCCCTCCTTGGAAATTCTTGTTGCTCCCTAGAGGCTCCAAGATGCAGAGAACACGGTGGCAGCTGCTGAAAAGAAGGGCAACTGTGAGTTGGTCAAGAAGCAAGAACACAGGCAGCTGCCTGTGCTTGGCGAGGAGCAGCTGCTGGATTCTTGCAATTGCCTTCAGTGCGCACAGAAGCCCGCTGCTCTGCTGCTTGGTTTTTCGCCTTCAGTCAATTACACACTGCTGAAGTTGAGGCAGGCAGTTCAGCTTTGCTGCTTTTCAGCATCTCAGCTGCCTTTCTGCTCTGTGACAGCTCTCCAGGTTTCTTGCCTTCGCCAGGCTGCAACGTGCCCGCTAGTAGCAAGAACTGGGCAGGAGTGGGCAGAGAGCACGGCCATCTGCCAGCAGGTTGCAGCTTGCCCAGGAAAATGAAGTGTCCTTGGAATGTGCAGCAAATCTCATTTCCTGGCAAGGTCGGGCTAAGTGAGCAGTGCTGGTACACTTTCTCCTTGAGAACTGGAGCGGAAAAGCTTTTCGCTAAGATGTAGGCGACTAGAGAGGCAGAATACGCAGCTCCGCAGCTGGCCGAAAGCAAGTGCCGCTTCCCGGCGTCTTTCGGCAAAAGCGGCTCTCCGGAGCGCATCGCTGCCGCTCCAGTGATCTGTGCGCGAAGTAGCGGCTTCTTCGCCTCCGGCAGCCGGAGATCGCGGTAGCTTACAAGAGGCGAAGAACGAAGCCGCGAAGAAGCCGGCTTGTGTGCGAAACTCGCAGACAGCCGCAGGACGGTGGCTGCCGCTCTCCTGCCTCTTGAATTCACTTCTGGCATGCCAATGGGAGGTGTTCCAGGACAACCTTCCTGAGTTTTTATTTTAGTTTTCATGCATCCCTCCTTGGAAATTCTTGTTGCTCCCCAGAGGCTCCGAGATGCAGAGAACACGGTGGCAGCTGCTGAAAAGAAGGGCAACTGTGAGTTGGTCAAGAAGCAAGAACACAGGCAGCTGCCTGTGCTTGGCAAGGAGCAGCTGCTGGATTCTTGCAATTGCCTTCAGTGCGCACAGAAGCCCGCTGCTCTGCTGCTTGGTTTTTCGCCTTCAGTCAATTACACACTGCTGAAGTTGAGGCAGGCAGTTCAGCTTTGCTGCTTTTCAGCATCTCAGCTGCCTTTCTGCTCTGTGACAGCTCTCCAGGTTTCTTGCCTTCGCCAGGCTGCAACGTGCCCGCTAGTACCAAGAACTGGGCAGGAGTGGGCAGAGAGCACGGCCATCTGCCAGCAGGTTGCAGCTTGCCCAGGAAAATGCAGTCTCCTCGGAATGTGCAGCATATCATATTTCCTGGCAAGGTCGGGCTAAGTGAGCAGTGCTGGTACACTTTCTCCTTGAGAACTGGAGCGGAAAAGCTTTTCGCTAAGATGTAGGCGACTAGAGAGGCAGAATACGCAGCTCCGCAGCTGGCCGAAAGCAAGTGCCGCTTCCCGGCGTCTTTCGGCAAAAGCGGCGCTTCGGAGCGCATCGCTGCCGCTCCAGTGATCTGTGCGCGAAGTAGCCACTTCTTCGCCTCCGGCAGCCGGAGATCGCGGTAGCTTGCAAGAGGCGAAGAACGAAGCCGCGAAGAAGCCGGCTTGAGTGCGAAACTCGCAGACAGCTGCAGGACGGCGGCTGCCGCTCTCCTGCCTCTTGAATTCACTCTTGGCATTCCAATGGGAGGTGTTCCAGGACAACTTTCCTGGGTTTTGACATAGTCGTCATGCATCCCTCCTTGGAAATTCTTGTTGCTCCCTAGAGGCTCCAAGATGCAGAGAACACGGTGGCAGCTGCTGAAAAGAAGGGCAACTGTGAGTTGGTCAAGAAGCAAGAACACAGGCAGCTGCCTGTGCTTGGCGAGGAGCAGCTGCTGGATTCTTGCAATTGCCTTCAGTGCGCACAGAAGCCCGCTGCTCTGCTGCTTGGTTTTTCGCCTTCAGTCAATTACACACTGCTGAAGTTGAGGCAGGCTGTTCAGCTTTGCTGCTTTTCAGCATCTCAGCTGCCTTTCTGCTCTGTGACAGCTCTCCAGGTTTCTTGCCTTCGCCAGGCTGCAACGTGCCCGCTAGTAGCAAGAACTGGGCAGGAGTGGATAGAGAGCACGGCCATCTGCCAGCAGGTTGCAGCTTGCCCAGGAAAATGAAGTGTCCTTGGAATGTGCAGCAAATCTCATTTCCTGGCAAGGTCGGGCTAAGTGAGCAGTGCTGGTACACTTTCTCCTTGAGAACTGGAGCGGAAAAGCTTTTCGCTAAGATGTAGGCGACTAGAGAGGCAGAATACGCAGCTCCGCAGCTGGCCGAAAGCAAGTGCCGCTTGCCGGCGTCTTTCGGCAAAAGCGGCTCTCCGGAGCGCATCGCTGCCGCTCCAGTGATCTGTGCGCGAAGTAGCGGCTTCTTCGCCTCCGGCAGCCGGAGATCGCGGTAGCTTACAAGAGGCGAAGAACGAAGCCGCGAAGAAGCCGGCTTGTGTGCGAAACTCGCAGACAGCCGCAGGATGGTGGCTGCCGCTCTCCTGCCTCTTGAATTCACTTCTGGCATGCCAATGGGAGGTGTTCCAGGACAACTTTCCTGGGTTTTGACATAGTCGTCATGCATCCCTCCTTGGAAATTCTTGTTGCTCCCCAGAGGCTCCGAGATGCAGAGAACACGGTGGCAGCTGCTGAAAAGAAGGGCAACTGTGAGTTGGTCAAGAAGCAAGAACACAGGCAGCTGCCTGTGCTTGGCAAGGAGCAGCTGCTGGATTCTTGCAATTGCCTTCAGTGCGCACAGAAGCCCGCTGCTCTGCTGCTTGGTTTTTCGCCTTCAGTCAATTACACACTGCTGAAGTTGAGGCAGGCAGTTCAGCTTTGCTGCTTTTCAGCATCTCAGCTGCCTTTCTGCTCTGTGACAGCTCTCCAGGTTTCTTGCCTTCGCCAGGCTGCAACGTGCCCGCTAGTAGCAAGAACTGGGCAGGAGTGGGCAGAGAGCACGGCCATCTGCCAGCAGGTTGCAGCTTGCCCAGGAAAATGCAGTCTCCTCGGAATGTGCAGCATATCATATTTCCTGGCAAGGTCGGGCTAAGTGAGCAGTGCTGGTACACTTTCTCCTTGAGAACTGGAGCGGAAAAGCTTTTCGCTAAGATGTAGGCGACTAGAGAGGCAGAATACGCAGCTCCGCAGCTGGCCGAAAGCAAGTGCCGCTTCCCGGCGTCTTTCGGCAAAAGCGGCGCTTCGGAGCGCATCGCTGCCGCTCCAGTGATCTGTGCGCGA
Source organism: Vidua macroura (assembly GCF_024509145.1). NCBI lineage: Eukaryota > Metazoa > Chordata > Aves > Passeriformes > Viduidae > Vidua > Vidua macroura. The sequence continues at coordinate 4,795,769 of NC_071582.1, read as the reverse complement.
AGTAGCCGCTTCTTCGCCTCCGGCAGCCGGAGATCGCGCTAGCTTGCAAGAGGCGAAGAACGAAGCCGCGAAGAAGCCGGCTTGTGTGCGAAACTCGCAGACAGCTGCAGGACGGTGGCTGCTGCTCTCCTGCCTCTTGAATTCACTTCTGGTATGCCAATGGGAGGTGTTCCAGGACAACCTTCCTGAGTTTTTATTTTAGTTTTCATGCATCCCTCCTTGGAAATTCTTGTTGCTCCCCAGAGGCTCCGAGATGCAGAGAACACGGTGGCAGCTGCTGAAAAGAAGGGCAACTGTGAGTTGGTCAAGAAGCAAGAACACAGGCAGCTGCCTGTGCTTGGCGAGGAGCAGCTGCTGGATTCTTGCAATTGCCTTCAGTGCGCACAGAAGCCCGCTGCTCTGCTGCTTGGTTTTTCGCCTTCAGTCAATTACACACTGCTGAAGTTGAGGCAGGCAGTTCAGCTTTGCTGCTTTTCAGCATCTCAGCTGCCTTTCTGCTCTGTGACAGCTCTCCAGGTTTCTTGCCTTCGCCAGGCTGCAACGTGCCCGCTAGTAGCAAGAACTGGGCAGGAGTGGGCAGAGAGCACGGCCATCTGCCAGCAGGTTGCAGCTTGCCCAGGAAAATGAAGTGTCCTTGGAATGTGCAGCAAATCTCATTTCCTGGCAAGGTCGGACTAAGTGAGCAGTGCTGGTACACTTTCTCCTTGAGAACTGGAGCGGAAAAGCTTTTCGCTAAGATGTAGGCGACTAGAGAGGCAGAATACGCAGCTCCGCAGCTGGCCGAAAGCAAGTGCCGCTTCCCGGCGTCTTTCGGCAAAAGCGGCTCTCCGGAGCGCACCGCTGCCGCTCCAGTGATCTGTGCGCGAAGTAGCGGCTTCTTCGCCTCCGGCAGCCGGAGATCGCTGTAGCTTACAAGAGGCGAAGAACGAAGCCGCGAAGAAGCCGGCTTGTGTGCGAAACTCGCAGACAGCCGCAGGACGGTGGCTGCCGCTCTCCTGCCTCTTGAATTCACTTCTGGCATGCCAATGGGAGGTGTTCCAGGACAACCTTCCTGAGTTTTTATTTTAGTTTTCATGCATCCCTCCTTGGAAACTCTTGTTGCTCCCCAGAGGCTCCGAGATGCAGAGAACACAATGGCAGCTGCTGAAAAGAAGAGCAACTGTGAGTTGGTCAAGAAGCAAGAACACAGGCAGCTGCCTGTGCTTGGCGAGGAGCAGCTGCTGGATTCTTGCAATTGCCTTCAGTGCGCACAGAAGCCCGCTGCTCTGCTGCTTGGTTTTTCGCCTTCAGTCAATTACACACTGCTGAAGTTGAGGCAGGCTGTTCAGCTTTGCTGCTTTTCATCATCTCAGCTGCCTTTCTGCTCTGTGACAGCTCTCCAGGTTTCTTGCCTTCGCCAGGCTGCAACGTGCCCGCTAGTAGCAAGAACTGGGCAGGAGTGGATAGAGAGCACGGCCATCTGCCAGCAGGTTGCAGCTTGCCCAGGAAAATGAAGTGTCCTTGGAATGTGCAGCAAATCTCATTTCCTGGCAAGGTCGGGCTAAGTGAGCAGTGCTGGTACACTTTCTCCTTGAGAACTGGAGCGGAAAAGCTTTTCGCTAAGATGTAGGCGACTAGAGAGGCAGAATACGCAGCTCCGCAGCTGGCCGAAAGCAAGTGCCGCTTCCCGGCGTCTTTCGGCAAAAGCGGCTCTCCGGAGCGCATCGCTGCCGCTCCAGTGATCTGTGCGCGAAGTAGCGGCTTCTTCGCCTCCGGCAGCCGGAGATCGCGGTAGCTTACAAGAGGCGAAGAACGAAGCCGCGAAGAAGCCGGCTTGTGTGCGAAACTCGCAGACAGGCGCAGGATGGTGGCTGCCGCTCTCCTGCCTCTTGAATTCACTTCTGGCATGCCAATGGGAGGTGTTCCAGGACAACTTTCCTGGGTTTTGACATAGTCGTCATGCATCCCTCCTTGGAAATTCTTGTTGCTCCCCAGAGGCTCCGAGATGCAGAGAACACGGTGGCAGCTGCTGAAAAGAAGGGCAACTGTGAGTTGGTCAAGAAGCAAGAACACAGGCAGCTGCCTGTGCTTGGCGAGGAGCAGCTGCTGGATTCTTGCAATTGCCTTCAGTGCGCACAGAAGCCCGCTGCTCTGCTGCTTGGTTTTTCGCCTTCAGTCAATTACACACTGCTGAAGTTGAGGCAGGCAGTTCAGCTTTGCTGCTTTTCAGCATCTCAGCTGCCCTTCTGCTCTGTGACAGCTCTCCAGGTTTCTTGCCTTCGCCAGGCTGCAACGTGCCCGCTAGTAGCAAGAACTGGGCAGGAGTGGGCAGAGAGCACGGCCATCTGCCAGCAGGTTGCAGCTTGCCCAGGAAAATGAAGTGTCCTTGGAATGTGCAGCAAATCTCATTTCCTGGCAAGGTCGGGCTAAGTGAGCAGTGCTGGTACACTTTCTCCTTGAGAACTGGAGCGGAAAAGCTTTTCGCTAAGATGTAGGCGACTAGAGAGGCAGAATACGCAGCTCCGCAGCTGGCCGAAAGCAAGTGCCGCTTCCCGGCGTCTTTCGGCAAAAGCGGCTCTCCGGAGCGCACCGCTGCCGCTCCAGTGATCTGTGCGCGAAGTAGCGGCTTCTTCGCCTCCGGCAGCCGGAGATCGCGGTAGCTTGCAAGAGGCGAAGAACGAAGCCGCGAAGAAGCCGGCTTGTGTGCGAAACTCGCAGACAGCTGCAGGACGGTGGCTGCCGCTCTCCTGCCTCTTGAATTCACTCTTGGCATTCCAATGGGAGGTGTTCCAGGACAACTTTCCTGGGTTTTGACATAGTCGTCATGCATCCCTCCTTGGAAACTCTTGTTGCTCCCCAGAGGCTCCGAGATGCAGAGAACACGGTGGCAGCTGCTGAAAAGAAGGGCAACTGTGAGTTGGTCAAGAAGCAAGAACACAGGCAGCTGCCTGTGCTTGGCGAGGAGCAGCTGCTGGATTCTTGCAATTGCCTTCAGTGCGCACAGAAGCCCGCTGCTCTGCTGCTTGGTTTTTCGCCTTCAGTCAATTACACACTGCTGAAGTTGAGGCAGGCAGTTCAGCTTTGCTGCTTTTCAGCATCTCAGCTGCCTTTCTGCTCTGTGACAGCTCTCCAGGTTTCTTGCCTTCGCCAGGCTGCAACGTGCCCGCTAGTAGCAAGAACTGGGCAGGAGTGGGCAGAGAGCACGGCCATCTGCCAGCAGGTTGCAGCTTGCCCAGGAAAATGCAGTGTCCTTGGAATGTGCAGCAAATCTCATTTCCTGGCAAGGTCGGGCTAAGTGAGCAGTGCTGGTACACTTTCTCCTTGAGAATTGGAGCGGAAAAGCTTTTCGCTAAGATGTAGGCGACTAGAGAGGCAGAATACGCAGCTCCGCAGCTGGCCGAAAGCAAGTGCCGCTTCCCGGCGTCTTTCGGCAAAAGCGGCTCTCCGGAGCGCATCGCTGCCGCTCCAGTGATCTGTGCGCGAAGTAGCGGCTTCTTCGCCTCCGGCAGCCGGAGATCGCGGTAGCTTACAAGAGGCGAAGAACGAAGCCGCGAAGAAGCCGGCTTGTGTGCGAAACTCGCAGACAGCCGCAGGACGGTGGCTGCCGCTCTCCTGCCTCTTGAATTCACTTCTGGCATGCCAATGGGAGGTGTTCCAGGACAACCTTCCTGAGTTTTTATTTTAGTTTTCATGCATCCCTCCTTGGAAATTCTTGTTGCTCCCCAGAGGCTCCGAGATGCAGAGAACACGGTGGCAGCTGCTGAAAAGAAGGGCAACTGTGAGTTGGTCAAGAAGCAAGAACACAGGCAGCTGCCTGTGCTTGGCAAGGAGCAGCTGCTGGATTCTTGCAATTGCCTTCAGTGCGCACAGAAGCCCGCTGCTCTGCTGCTTGGTTTTTCGCCTTCAGTCAATTACACACTGCTGAAGTTGAGGCAGGCAGTTCAGCTTTGCTGCTTTTCAGCATCTCAGCTGCCTTTCTGCTCTGTGACAGCTCTCCAGGTTTCTTGCCTTCGCCAGGCTGCAACGTGCCCGCTAGTAGCAAGAACTGGGCAGGAGTGGGCAGAGAGCACGGCCATCTGCCAGCAGGTTGCAGCTTGCCCAGGAAAATGCAGTCTCCTCGGAATGTGCAGCATATCATATTTCCTGGCAAGGTCGGGCTAAGTGAGCAGTGCTGGTACACTTTCTCCTTGAGAACTGGAGCGGAAAAGCTTTTCGCTAAGATGTAGGCGACTAGAGAGGCAGAATACGCAGCTCCGCAGCTGGCCGAAAGCAAGTGCCGCTTCCCGGCGTCTTTCGGCAAAAGCGGCGCTTCGGAGCGCATCGCTGCCGCTCCAGTGATCTGTGCGCGAAGTAGCCGCTTCTTCGCCTCCGGCAGCCGGAGATCGCGCTAGCTTGCAAGAGGCGAAGAACGAAGCCGCGAAGAAGCCGGCTTGTGTGCGAAACTCGCAGACAGCTGCAGGACGGTGGCTGCTGCTCTCCTGCCTCTTGAATTCACTTCTGGTATGCCAATGGGAGGTGTTCCAGGACAACCTTCCTGAGTTTTTATTTTAGTTTTCATGCATCCCTCCTTGGAAATTCTTGTTGCTCCCCAGAGTCTCCGAGATGCAGAGAACACGGTGGCAGCTGCTGAAAAGAAGGGCAACTGTGAGTTGGTCAAGAAGCAAGAACACAGGCAGCTGCCTGTGCTTGGCGAGGAGCAGCTGCTGGATTCTTGCAATTGCCTTCAGTGCGCACAGAAGCCCGCTGCTCTGCTGCTTGGTTTTTCGCCTTCAGTCAATTACACACTGCTGAAGCTGAGGCAGGCAGTTCAGCTTTGCTGCTTTTCAGCATCTCAGCTGCCCTTCTGCTCTGTGACAGCTCTCCAGGTTTCTTGCCTTCGCCAGGCTGCAACGTGCCCGCTAGTAGCAAGAACTGGGCAGGAGTGGGCAGAGAGCACGGCCATCTGCCAGCAGGTTGCAGCTTGCCCAGGAAAATGAAGTGTCCTTGGAATGTGCAGCAAATCTCATTTCCTGGCAAGGTCGGGCTAAGTGAGCAGTGCTGGTACACTTTCTCCTTGAGAACTGGAGCGGAAAAGCTTTTCGCTAAGATGTAGGCGACTAGAGAGGCAGAATACGCAGCTCCGCAGCTGGCCGAAAGCAAGTGCCGCTTCCCGGCGTCTTTCGGCAAAAGCGGCTCTCCGGAGCGCACCGCTGCCGCTCCAGTGATCTGTGCGCGAAGTAGCGGCTTCTTCGCCTCCGGCAGCCGGAGATCGCGGTAGCTTGCAAGAGGCGAAGAACGAAGCCGCGAAGAAGCCGGCTTGTGTGCGAAACTCGCAGACAGCTGCAGGACGGTGGCTGCCGCTCTCCTGCCTCTTGAATTCACTTCTGGCATGCCAATGGGAGGTGTTCCAGGACAACATTCCTGAGTTTTTATTTTAGTTTTCATGCATCCCTCCTTGGAAATTCTTGTTGCTCCCCAGAGGCTCCGAGATGCAGAGAACACGGTGGCAGCTGCTGAAAAGAAGGGCAACTGTGAGTTGGTCAAGAAGCAAGAACACAGGCAGCTGCCTGTGCTTGGCGAGGAGCAGCTGCTGGATTCTTGCAATTGCCTTCAGTGCGCACAGAAGCCCGCTGCTCTGCTGCTTGGTTTTTCGCCTTCAGTCAATTACACACTGCTGAAGTTGAGGCAGGCAGTTCAGCTTTGCTGCTTTTCAGCATCTCAGCTGCCTTTCTGCTCTGTGACAGCTCTCCAGGTTTCTTGCCTTCGCCAGGCTGCAACGTGCCCGCTAGTAGCAAGAACTGGGCAGGAGTGGGCAGAGAGCACGGCCATCTGCCAGCAGGTTGCAGCTTGCCCAGGAAAATGCAGTGTCCTTGGAATGTGCAGCAAATCTCATTTCCTGGCAAGGTCGGGCTAAGTGAGCAGTGCTGGTACACTTTCTCCTTGAGAACTGGAGCGGAAAAGCTTTTCGCTAAGATGTAGGCGACTAGAGAGGCAGAATACGCAGCTCCGCAGCTGGCCGAAAGCAAGTGCCGCTTCCCGGCGTCTTTCGGCAAAAGCGGCTCTCCGGAGCGCATCGCTGCCGCTCCAGTGATCTGTGCGCGAAGTAGCGGCTTCTTCGCCTCCGGCAGCCGGAGATCGCGGTAGCTTACAAGAGGCGAAGAACGAAGCCGCGAAGAAGCCGGCTTGTGTGCGAAACTCGCAGACAGCCGCAGGACGGTGGCTGCCGCTCTCCTGCCTCTTGAATTCACTTCTGGCATGCCAATGGGAGGTGTTCCAGGACAACCTTCCTGAGTTTTTATTTTAGTTTTCATGCATCCCTCCTTGGAAATTCTTGTTGCTCCCCAGAGGCTCCGAGATGCAGAGAACACGGTGGCAGCTGCTGAAAAGAAGGGCAACTGTGAGTTGGTCAAGAAGCAAGAACACAGGCAGCTGCCTGTGCTTGGCAAGGAGCAGCTGCTGGATTCTTGCAATTGCCTTCAGTGCGCACAGAAGCCCGCTGCTCTGCTGCTTGGTTTTTCGCCTTCAGTCAATTACACACTGCTGAAGTTGAGGCAGGCAGTTCAGCTTTGCTGCTTTTCAGCATCTCAGCTGCCTTTCTGCTCTGTGACAGCTCTCCAGGTTTCTTGCCTTCGCCAGGCTGCAACGTGCCCGCTAGTACCAAGAACTGGGCAGGAGTGGGCAGAGAGCACGGCCATCTGCCAGCAGGTTGCAGCTTGCCCAGGAAAATGCAGTCTCCTCGGAATGTGCAGCATATCATATTTCCTGGCAAGGTCGGGCTAAGTGAGCAGTGCTGGTACACTTTCTCCTTGAGAACTGGAGCGGAAAAGCTTTTCGCTAAGATGTAGGCGACTAGAGAGGCAGAATACGCAGCTCCGCAGCTGGCCGAAAGCAAGTGCCGCTTCCCGGCGTCTTTCGGCAAAAGCGGCGCTTCGGAGCGCATCGCTGCCGCTCCAGTGATCTGTGCGCGAAGTAGCCGCTTCTTCGCCTCCGGCAGCCGGAGATCGCGCTAGCTTGCAAGAGGCGAAGAACGAAGCCGCGAAGAAGCCGGCTTGTGTGCGAAACTCGCAGACAGCTGCAGGACGGTGGCTGCTGCTCTCCTGCCTCTTGAATTCACTTCTGGTATGCCAATGGGAGGTGTTCCAGGACAACCTTCCTGAGTTTTTATTTTAGTTTTCATGCATCCCTCCTTGGAAATTCTTGTTGCTCCCCAGAGTCTCCGAGATGCAGAGAACACGGTGGCAGCTGCTGAAAAGAAGGGCAACTGTGAGTTGGTCAAGAAGCAAGAACACAGGCAGCTGCCTGTGCTTGGCGAGGAGCAGCTGCTGGATTCTTGCAATTGCCTTCAGTGCGCACAGAAGCCCGCTGCTCTGCTGCTTGGTTTTTCGCCTTCAGTCAATTACACACTGCTGAAGTTGAGGCAGGCAGTTCAGCTTTGCTGCTTTTCAGCATCTCAGCTGCCCTTCTGCTCTGTGACAGCTCTCCAGGTTTCTTGCCTTCGCCAGGCTGCAACGTGCCCGCTAGTAGCAAGAACTGGGCAGGAGTGGGCAGAGAGCACGGCCATCTGCCAGCAGGTTGCAGCTTGCCCAGGAAAATGCAGTGTCCTTGGAATGTGCAGCAAATCTCATTTCCTGGCAAGGTCGGGCTAAGTGAGCAGTGCTGGTACACTTTCTCCTTGAGAACTGGAGCGGAAAAGCTTTTCGCTAAGATGTAGGCGACTAGAGAGGCAGAATACGCAGCTCCGCAGCTGGCCGAAAGCAAGTGCCGCTTCCCGGCGTCTTTCGGCAAAAGCGGCTCTCCGGAGCGCACCGCTGCCGCTCCAATGATCTGTGCGCGAAGTAACGGCTTCTTCGCCTCCGGCAGCCGGAGATCGCGGTAGCTTGCAAGAGGCGAAGAACGAAGCCGCGAAGAAGCCGGCTTGTGTGCGAAACTCGCAGACAGCTGCAGGACGGTGGCTGCCGCTCTCCTGCCTCTTGAATTCACTCTTGGCATTCCAATGGGAGGTGTTCCAGGACAACTTTCCTGGGTTTTGACATAGTCGTCATGCATCCCTCCTTGGAAACTCTTGTTGCTCCCCAGAGGCTCCGAGATGCAGAGAACACGGTGGCAGCTGCTGAAAAGAAGGGCAACTGTGAGTTGGTCAAGAAGCAAGAACACAGGCAGCTGCCTGTGCTTGGCAAGGAGCAGCTGCTGGATTCTTGCAATTGCCTTCAGTGCGCACAGAAGCCCGCTGCTCTGCTGCTTGGTTTTTCGCCTTCAGTCAATTACACACTGCTGAAGTTGAGGCAGGCAGTTCAGCTTTGCTGCTTTTCAGCATCTCAGCTGCCTTTCTGCTCTGTGACAGCTCTCTAGGTTTCTTGCCTTCGCCAGGCTGCAACGTGCCCGCTAGTAGCAAGAACTGGGCAGGAGTGGGCAGAGAGCACGGCCATCTGCCAGCAGGTTGCAGCTTGCCCAGGAAAATGCAGTGTCCTTGGAATGTGCAGCAAATCTCATTTCCTGGCAAGGTCGGGCTAAGTGAGCAGTGCTGGTACACTTTCTCCTTGAGAACTGGAGCGGAAAAGCTTTTCGCTAAGATGTAGGCGACTAGAGAGGCAGAATACGCAGCTCCGCAGCTGGCCGAAAGCAAGTGCCGCTTCCCGGCGTCTTTCGGCAAAAGCGGCGCTTCGGAGCGCATCGCTGCCGCTCCAGTGATCTGTGCGCGAAGTAGCCACTTCTTCGCCTCCGGCAGCCGGAGATCGCGGTAGCTTGCAAGAGGCGAAGAACGAAGCCGCGAAGAAGCCGGCTTGAGTGCGAAACTCGCAGACAGCTGCAGGACGGCGGCTGCCGCTCTCCTGCCTCTTGAATTCACTCTTGGCATTCCAATGGGAGGTGTTCCAGGACAACTTTCCTGGGTTTTGACATAGTCGTCATGCATCCCTCCTTGGAAATTCTTGTTGCTCCCTAGAGGCTCCAAGATGCAGAGAACACGGTGGCAGCTGCTGAAAAGAAGGGCAACTGTGAGTTGGTCAAGAAGCAAGAACACAGGCAGCTGCCTGTGCTTGGCGAGGAGCAGCTGCTGGATTCTTGCAATTGCCTTCAGTGCGCACAGAAGCCCGCTGCTCTGCTGCTTGGTTTTTCGCCTTCAGTCAATTACACACTGCTGAAGTTGAGGCAGGCTGTTCAGCTTTGCTGCTTTTCAGCATCTCAGCTGCCTTTCTGCTCTGTGACAGCTCTCCAGGTTTCTTGCCTTCGCCAGGCTGCAACGTGCCCGCTAGTAGCAAGAACTGGGCAGGAGTGGATAGAGAGCACGGCCATCTGCCAGCAGGTTGCAGCTTGCCCAGGAAAATGAAGTGTCCTTGGAATGTGCAGCAAATCTCATTTCCTGGCAAGGTCGGGCTAAGTGAGCAGTGCTGGTACACTTTCTCCTTGAGAACTGGAGCGGAAAAGCTTTTCGCTAAGATGTAGGCGACTAGAGAGGCAGAATACGCAGCTCCGCAGCTGGCCGAAAGCAAGTGCCGCTTGCCGGCGTCTTTCGGCAAAAGCGGCTCTCCGGAGCGCATCGCTGCCGCTCCAGTGATCTGTGCGCGAAGTAGCGGCTTCTTCGCCTCCGGCAGCCGGAGATCGCGGTAGCTTACAAGAGGCGAAGAACGAAGCCGCGAAGAAGCCGGCTTGTGTGCGAAACTCGCAGACAGCCGCAGGATGGTGGCTGCCGCTCTCCTGCCTCTTGAATTCACTTCTGGCATGCCAATGGGAGGTGTTCCAGGACAACTTTCCTGGGTTTTGACATAGTCGTCATGCATCCCTCCTTGGAAATTCTTGTTGCTCCCCAGAGGCTCCGAGATGCAGAGAACACGGTGGCAGCTGCTGAAAAGAAGGGCAACTGTGAGTTGGTCAAGAAGCAAGAACACAGGCAGCTGCCTGTGCTTGGCAAGGAGCAGCTGCTGGATTCTTGCAATTGCCTTCAGTGCGCACAGAAGCCCGCTGCTCTGCTGCTTGGTTTTTCGCCTTCAGTCAATTACACACTGCTGAAGTTGAGGCAGGCAGTTCAGCTTTGCTGCTTTTCAGCATCTCAGCTGCCTTTCTGCTCTGTGACAGCTCTCCAGGTTTCTTGCCTTCGCCAGGCTGCAACGTGCCCGCTAGTAGCAAGAACTGGGCAGGAGTGGGCAGAGAGCACGGCCATCTGCCAGCAGGTTGCAGCTTGCCCAGGAAAATGCAGTCTCCTCGGAATGTGCAGCATATCATATTTCCTGGCAAGGTCGGGCTAAGTGAGCAGTGCTGGTACACTTTCTCCTTGAGAACTGGAGCGGAAAAGCTTTTCGCTAAGATGTAGGCGACTAGAGAGGCAGAATACGCAGCTCCGCAGCTGGCCGAAAGCAAGTGCCGCTTCCCGGCGTCTTTCGGCAAAAGCGGCGCTTCGGAGCGCATCGCTGCCGCTCCAGTGATCTGTGCGCGAAGTAGCCGCTTCTTCGCCTCCGGCAGCCGGAGATCGCGCTAGCTTGCAAGAGGCGAAGAACGAAGCCGCGAAGAAGCCGGCTTGTGTGCGAAACTCGCAGACAGCTGCAGGACGGTGGCTGCCGCTCTCCTGCCTCTTGAATTCACTTCTGGTATGCCAATGGGAGGTGTTCCAGGACAACCTTCCTGAGTTTTTATTTTAGTTTTCATGCATCCCTCCTTGGAAATTCTTGTTGCTCCCCAGAGGCTCCGAGATGCAGAGAACACGGTGGCAGCTGCTGAAAAGAAGGGCAACTGTGAGTTGGTCAAGAAGCAAGAACACAGGCAGCTGCCTGTGCTTGGCGAGGAGCAGCTGCTGGATTCTTGCAATTGCCTTCAGTGCGCACAGAAGCCCGCTGCTCTGCTGCTTGGTTTTTCGCCTTCAGTCAATTACACACTGCTGAAGTTGAGGCAGGCAGTTCAGCTTTGCTGCTTTTCAGCATCTCAGCTGCCTTTCTGCTCTGTGACAGCTCTCCAGGTTTCTTGCCTTCGCCAGGCTGCAACGTGCCCGCTAGTAGCAAGAACTGGGCAGGAGTGGGCAGAGAGCACGGCCATCTGCCAGCAGGTTGCAGCTTGCCCAGGAAAATGAAGTGTCCTTGGAATGTGCAGCGAATCTCATTTCCTGGCAAGGTCGGACTAAGTGAGCAGTGCTGGTACACTTTCTCCTTGAGAACTGGAGCGGAAAAGCTTTTCGCTAAGATGTAGGCGACTAGAGAGGCAGAATACGCAGCTCCGCAGCTGGCCGAAAGCAAGTGCCGCTTCCCGGCGTCTTTCGGCAAAAGCGGCTCTCCGGAGCGCACCGCTGCCGCTCCAGTGATCTGTGCGCGAAGTAGCGGCTTCTTCGCCTCCGGCAGCCGGAGATCGCTGTAGCTTACAAGAGGCGAAGAACGAAGCCGCGAAGAAGCCGGCTTGTGTGCGAAACTCGCAGACAGCCGCAGGACGGTGGCTGCCGCTCTCCTGCCTCTTGAATTCACTTCTGGCATGCCAATGGGAGGTGTTCCAGGACAACCTTCCTGAGTTTTTATTTTAGTTTTCATGCATCCCTCCTTGGAAATTCTTGTTGCTCCCCAGAGGCTCCGAGATGCAGAGAACACGGTGGCAGCTGCTGAAAAGAAGGGCAACTGTGAGTTGGTCAAGAAGCAAGAACACAGGCAGCTGCCTGTGCTTGGCAAGGAGCAGCTGCTGGATTCTTGCAATTGCCTTCAGTGCGCACAGAAGCCCGCTGCTCTGCTGCTTGGTTTTTCGCCTTCAGTCAATTACACACTGCTGAAGTTGAGGCAGGCAGTTCAGCTTTGCTGCTTTTCAGCATCTCAGCTGCCTTTCTGCTCTGTGACAGCTCTCCAGGTTTCTTGCCTTCGCCAGGCTGCAACGTGCCCGCTAGTACCAAGAACTGGGCAGGAGTGGGCAGAGAGCACGGCCATCTGCCAGCAGGTTGCAGCTTGCCCAGGAAAATGCAGTCTCCTCGGAATGTGCAGCATATCATATTTCCTGGCAAGGTCGGGCTAAGTGAGCAGTGCTGGTACACTTTCTCCTTGAGAACTGGAGCGGAAAAGCTTTTCGCTAAGATGTAGGCGACTAGAGAGGCAGAATACGCAGCTCCGCAGCTGGCCGAAAGCAAGTGCCGCTTCCCGGCGTCTTTCGGCAAAAGCGGCGCTTCGGAGCGCATCGCTGCCGCTCCAGTGATCTGTGCGCGAAGTAGCCGCTTCTTCGCCTCCGGCAGCCGGAGATCGCGCTAGCTTGCAAGAGGCGAAGAACGAAGCCGCGAAGAAGCCGGCTTGTGTGCGAAACTCGCAGACAGCTGCAGGACGGTGGCTGCTGCTCTCCTGCCTCTTGAATTCACTTCTGGTATGCCAATGGGAGGTGTTCCAGGACAACCTTCCTGAGTTTTTATTTTAGTTTTCATGCATCCCTCCTTGGAAATTCTTGTTGCTCCCCAGAGTCTCCGAGATGCAGAGAACACGGTGGCAGCTGCTGAAAAGAAGGGCAACTGTGAGTTGGTCAAGAAGCAAGAACACAGGCAGCTGCCTGTGCTTGGCGAGGAGCAGCTGCTGGATTCTTGCAATTGCCTTCAGTGCGCACAGAAGCCCGCTGCTCTGCTGCTTGGTTTTTCGCCTTCAGTCAATTACACACTGCTGAAGTTGAGGCAGGCAGTTCAGCTTTGCTGCTTTTCAGCATCTCAGCTGCCCTTCTGCTCTGTGACAGCTCTCCAGGTTTCTTGCCTTCGCCAGGCTGCAACGTGCCCGCTAGTAGCAAGAACTGGGCAGGAGTGGGCAGAGAGCACGGCCATCTGCCAGCAGGTTGCAGCTTGCCCAGGAAAATGCAGTGTCCTTGGAATGTGCAGCAAATCTCATTTCCTGGCAAGGTCGGGCTAAGTGAGCAGTGCTGGTACACTTTCTCCTTGAGAACTGGAGCGGAAAAGCTTTTCGCTAAGATGTAGGCGACTAGAGAGGCAGAATACGCAGCTCCGCAGCTGGCCGAAAGCAAGTGCCGCTTCCCGGCGTCTTTCGGCAAAAGCGGCTCTCCGGAGCGCACCGCTGCCGCTCCAATGATCTGTGCGCGAAGTAACGGCTTCTTCGCCTCCGGCAGCCGGAGATCGCGGTAGCTTGCAAGAGGCGAAGAACGAAGCCGCGAAGAAGCCGGCTTGTGTGCGAAACTCGCAGACAGCTGCAGGACGGTGGCTGCCGCTCTCCTGCCTCTTGAATTCACTCTTGGCATTCCAATGGGAGGTGTTCCAGGACAACTTTCCTGGGTTTTGACATAGTCGTCATGCATCCCTCCTTGGAAACTCTTGTTGCTCCCCAGAGGCTCCGAGATGCAGAGAACACGGTGGCAGCTGCTGAAAAGAAGGGCAACTGTGAGTTGGTCAAGAAGCAAGAACACAGGCAGCTGCCTGTGCTTGGCAAGGAGCAGCTGCTGGATTCTTGCAATTGCCTTCAGTGCGCACAGAAGCCCGCTGCTCTGCTGCTTGGTTTTTCGCCTTCAGTCAATTACACACTGCTGAAGTTGAGGCAGGCAGTTCAGCTTTGCTGCTTTTCAGCATCTCAGCTGCCTTTCTGCTCTGTGACAGCTCTCTAGGTTTCTTGCCTTCGCCAGGCTGCAACGTGCCCGCTAGTAGCAAGAACTGGGCAGGAGTGGGCAGAGAGCACGGCCATCTGCCAGCAGGTTGCAGCTTGCCCAGGAAAATGCAGTGTCCTTGGAATGTGCAGCAAATCTCATTTCCTGGCAAGGTCGGGCTAAGTGAGCAGTGCTGGTACACTTTCTCCTTGAGAACTGGAGCGGAAAAGCTTTTCGCTAAGATGTAGGCGACTAGAGAGGCAGAATACGCAGCTCCGCAGCTGGCCGAAAGCAAGTGCCGCTTCCCGGCGTCTTTCGGCAAAAGCGGCGCTTCGGAGCGCATCGCTGCCGCTCCAGTGATCTGTGCGCGAAGTAGCCACTTCTTCGCCTCCGGCAGCCGGAGATCGCGGTAGCTTGCAAGAGGCGAAGAACGAAGCCGCGAAGAAGCCGGCTTGAGTGCGAAACTCGCAGACAGCTGCAGGACGGCGGCTGCCGCTCTCCTGCCTCTTGAATTCACTCTTGGCATTCCAATGGGAGGTGTTCCAGGACAACTTTCCTGGGTTTTGACATAGTCGTCATGCATCCCTCCTTGGAAATTCTTGTTGCTCCCTAGAGGCTCCAAGATGCAGAGAACACGGTGGCAGCTGCTGAAAAGAAGGGCAACTGTGAGTTGGTCAAGAAGCAAGAACACAGGCAGCTGCCTGTGCTTGGCGAGGAGCAGCTGCTGGATTCTTGCAATTGCCTTCAGTGCGCACAGAAGCCCGCTGCTCTGCTGCTTGGTTTTTCGCCTTCAGTCAATTACACACTGCTGAAGTTGAGGCAGGCTGTTCAGCTTTGCTGCTTTTCAGCATCTCAGCTGCCTTTCTGCTCTGTGACAGCTCTCCAGGTTTCTTGCCTTCGCCAGGCTGCAACGTGCCCGCTAGTAGCAAGAACTGGGCAGGAGTGGATAGAGAGCACGGCCATCTGCCAGCAGGTTGCAGCTTGCCCAGGAAAATGAAGTGTCCTTGGAATGTGCAGCAAATCTCATTTCCTGGCAAGGTCGGGCTAAGTGAGCAGTGCTGGTACACTTTCTCCTTGAGAACTGGAGCGGAAAAGCTTTTCGCTAAGATGTAGGCGACTAGAGAGGCAGAATACGCAGCTCCGCAGCTGGCCGAAAGCAAGTGCCGCTTGCCGGCGTCTTTCGGCAAAAGCGGCTCTCCGGAGCGCATCGCTGCCGCTCCAGTGATCTGTGCGCGAAGTAGCGGCTTCTTCGCCTCCGGCAGCCGGAGATCGCGGTAGCTTACAAGAGGCGAAGAACGAAGCCGCGAAGAAGCCGGCTTGTGTGCGAAACTCGCAGACAGCCGCAGGATGGTGGCTGCCGCTCTCCTGCCTCTTGAATTCACTTCTGGCATGCCAATGGGAGGTGTTCCAGGACAACTTTCCTGGGTTTTGACATAGTCGTCATGCATCCCTCCTTGGAAATTCTTGTTGCTCCCCAGAGGCTCCGAGATGCAGAGAACACGGTGGCAGCTGCTGAAAAGAAGGGCAACTGTGAGTTGGTCAAGAAGCAAGAACACAGGCAGCTGCCTGTGCTTGGCAAGGAGCAGCTGCTGGATTCTTGCAATTGCCTTCAGTGCGCACAGAAGCCCGCTGCTCTGCTGCTTGGTTTTTCGCCTTCAGTCAATTACACACTGCTGAAGTTGAGGCAGGCAGTTCAGCTTTGCTGCTTTTCAGCATCTCAGCTGCCTTTCTGCTCTGTGACAGCTCTCCAGGTTTCTTGCCTTCGCCAGGCTGCAACGTGCCCGCTAGTAGCAAGAACTGGGCAGGAGTGGGCAGAGAGCACGGCCATCTGCCAGCAGGTTGCAGCTTGCCCAGGAAAATGCAGTCTCCTCGGAATGTGCAGCATATCATATTTCCTGGCAAGGTCGGGCTAAGTGAGCAGTGCTGGTACACTTTCTCCTTGAGAACTGGAGCGGAAAAGCTTTTCGCTAAGATGTAGGCGACTAGAGAGGCAGAATACGCAGCTCCGCAGCTGGCCGAAAGCAAGTGCCGCTTCCCGGCGTCTTTCGGCAAAAGCGGCGCTTCGGAGCGCATCGCTGCCGCTCCAGTGATCTGTGCGCGAAGTAGCCGCTTCTTCGCCTCCGGCAGCCGGAGATCGCGCTAGCTTGCAAGAGGCGAAGAACGAAGCCGCGAAGAAGCCGGCTTGTGTGCGAAACTCGCAGACAGCTGCAGGACGGTGGCTGCCGCTCTCCTGCCTCTTGAATTCACTTCTGGTATGCCAATGGGAGGTGTTCCAGGACAACCTTCCTGAGTTTTTATTTTAGTTTTCATGCATCCCTCCTTGGAAATTCTTGTTGCTCCCCAGAGGCTCCGAGATGCAGAGAACACGGTGGCAGCTGCTGAAAAGAAGGGCAACTGTGAGTTGGTCAAGAAGCAAGAACACAGGCAGCTGCCTGTGCTTGGCGAGGAGCAGCTGCTGGATTCTTGCAATTGCCTTCAGTGCGCACAGAAGCCCGCTGCTCTGCTGCTTGGTTTTTCGCCTTCAGTCAATTACACACTGCTGAAGTTGAGGCAGGCAGTTCAGCTTTGCTGCTTTTCAGCATCTCAGCTGCCTTTCTGCTCTGTGACAGCTCTCCAGGTTTCTTGCCTTCGCCAGGCTGCAACGTGCCCGCTAGTAGCAAGAACTGGGCAGGAGTGGGCAGAGAGCACGGCCATCTGCCAGCAGGTTGCAGCTTGCCCAGGAAAATGAAGTGTCCTTGGAATGTGCAGCGAATCTCATTTCCTGGCAAGGTCGGACTAAGTGAGCAGTGCTGGTACACTTTCTCCTTGAGAACTGGAGCGGAAAAGCTTTTCGCTAAGATGTAGGCGACTAGAGAGGCAGAATACGCAGCTCCGCAGCTGGCCGAAAGCAAGTGCCGCTTCCCGGCGTCTTTCGGCAAAAGCGGCTCTCCGGAGCGCACCGCTGCCGCTCCAGTGATCTGTGCGCGAAGTAGCGGCTTCTTCGCCTCCGGCAGCCGGAGATCGCTGTAGCTTACAAGAGGCGAAGAACGAAGCCGCGAAGAAGCCGGCTTGTGTGCGAAACTCGCAGACAGCCGCAGGACGGTGGCTGCCGCTCTCCTGCCTCTTGAATTCACTTCTGGCATGCCAATGGGAGGTGTTCCAGGACAACCTTCCTGAGTTTTTATTTTAGTTTTCATGCATCCCTCCTTGGAAACTCTTGTTGCTCCCCAGAGGCTCCGAGATGCAGAGAACACAATGGCAGCTGCTGAAAAGAAGAGCAACTGTGAGTTGGTCAAGAAGCAAGAACACAGGCAGCTGCCTGTGCTTGGCGAGGAGCAGCTGCTGGATTCTTGCAATTGCCTTCAGTGCGCACAGAAGCCCGCTGCTCTGCTGCTTGGTTTTTCGCCTTCAGTCAATTACACACTGCTGAAGTTGAGGCAGGCAGTTCAGCTTTGCTGCTTTTCATCATCTCAGCTGCCTTTCTGCTCTGTGACAGCTCTCCAGGTTTCTTGCCTTCGCCAGGCTGCAACGTGCCCGCTAGTAGCAAGAACTGGGCAGGAGTGGATAGAGAGCACGGCCATCTGCCAGCAGGTTGCAGCTTGCCCAGGAAAATGAAGTGTCCTTGGAATGTGCAGCAAATCTCATTTCCTGGCAAGGTCGGGCTAAGTGAGCAGTGCTGGTACACTTTCTCCTTGAGAACTGGAGCGGAAAAGCTTTTCGCTAAGATGTAGGCGACTAGAGAGGCAGAATACGCAGCTCCGCAGCTGGCCGAAAGCAAGTGCCGCTTCCCGGCGTCTTTCGGCAAAAGCGGCTCTCCGGAGCGCATCGCTGCCGCTCCAGTGATCTGTGCGCGAAGTAGCGGCTTCTTCGCCTCCGGCAGCCGGAGATCGCGGTAGCTTACAAGAGGCGAAGAACGAAGCCGCGAAGAAGCCGGCTTGTGTGCGAAACTCGCAGACAGGCGCAGGATGGTGGCTGCCGCTCTCCTGCCTCTTGAATTCACTTCTGGCATGCCAATGGGAGGTGTTCCAGGACAACTTTCCTGGGTTTTGACATAGTCGTCATGCATCCCTCCTTGGAAATTCTTGTTGCTCCCCAGAGGCTCCGAGATGCAGAGAACACGGTGGCAGCTGCTGAAAAGAAGGGCAACTGTGAGTTGGTCAAGAAGCAAGAACACAGGCAGCTGCCTGTGCTTGGCGAGGAGCAGCTGCTGGATTCTTGCAATTGCCTTCAGTGCGCACAGAAGCCCGCTGCTCTGCTGCTTGGTTTTTCGCCTTCAGTCAATTACACACTGCTGAAGTTGAGGCAGGCAGTTCAGCTTTGCTGCTTTTCAGCATCTCAGCTGCCCTTCTGCTCTGTGACAGCTCTCCAGGTTTCTTGCCTTCGCCAGGCTGCAACGTGCCCGCTAGTAGCAAGAACTGGGCAGGAGTGGGCAGAGAGCACGGCCATCTGCCAGCAGGTTGCAGCTTGCCCAGGAAAATGAAGTGTCCTTGGAATGTGCAGCAAATCTCATTTCCTGGCAAGGTCGGGCTAAGTGAGCAGTGCTGGTACACTTTCTCCTTGAGAACTGGAGCGGAAAAGCTTTTCGCTAAGATGTAGGCGACTAGAGAGGCAGAATACGCAGCTCCGCAGCTGGCCGAAAGCAAGTGCCGCTTCCCGGCGTCTTTCGGCAAAAGCGGCTCTCCGGAGCGCACCGCTGCCGCTCCAGTGATCTGTGCGCGAAGTAGCGGCTTCTTCGCCTCCGGCAGCCGGAGATCGCGGTAGCTTGCAAGAGGCGAAGAACGAAGCCGCGAAGAAGCCGGCTTGTGTGCGAAACTCGCAGACAGCTGCAGGACGGTGGCTGCCGCTCTCCTGCCTCTTGAATTCACTCTTGGCATTCCAATGGGAGGTGTTCCAGGACAACTTTCCTGGGTTTTGACATAGTCGTCATGCATCCCTCCTTGGAAACTCTTGTTGCTCCCCAGAGGCTCCGAGATGCAGAGAACACGGTGGCAGCTGCTGAAAAGAAGGGCAACTGTGAGTTGGTCAAGAAGCAAGAACACAGGCAGCTGCCTGTGCTTGGCGAGGAGCAGCTGCTGGATTCTTGCAATTGCCTTCAGTGCGCACAGAAGCCCGCTGCTCTGCTGCTTGGTTTTTCGCCTTCAGTCAATTACACACTGCTGAAGTTGAGGCAGGCAGTTCAGCTTTGCTGCTTTTCAGCATCTCAGCTGCCTTTCTGCTCTGTGACAGCTCTCCAGGTTTCTTGCCTTCGCCAGGCTGCAACGTGCCCGCTAGTAGCAAGAACTGGGCAGGAGTGGGCAGAGAGCACGGCCATCTGCCAGCAGGTTGCAGCTTGCCCAGGAAAATGCAGTGTCCTTGGAATGTGCAGCAAATCTCATTTCCTGGCAAGGTCGGGCTAAGTGAGCAGTGCTGGTACACTTTCTCCTTGAGAATTGGAGCGGAAAAGCTTTTCGCTAAGATGTAGGCGACTAGAGAGGCAGAATACGCAGCTCCGCAGCTGGCCGAAAGCAAGTGCCGCTTCCCGGCGTCTTTCGGCAAAAGCGGCTCTCCGGAGCGCATCGCTGCCGCTCCAGTGATCTGTGCGCGAAGTAGCGGCTTCTTCGCCTCCGGCAGCCGGAGATCGCGGTAGCTTACAAGAGGCGAAGAACGAAGCCGCGAAGAAGCCGGCTTGTGTGCGAAACTCGCAGACAGCCGCAGGACGGTGGCTGCCGCTCTCCTGCCTCTTGAATTCACTTCTGGCATGCCAATGGGAGGTGTTCCAGGACAACCTTCCTGAGTTTTTATTTTAGTTTTCATGCATCCCTCCTTGGAAATTCTTGTTGCTCCCCAGAGGCTCCGAGATGCAGAGAACACGGTGGCAGCTGCTGAAAAGAAGGGCAACTGTGAGTTGGTCAAGAAGCAAGAACACAGGCAGCTGCCTGTGCTTGGCAAGGAGCAGCTGCTGGATTCTTGCAATTGCCTTCAGTGCGCACAGAAGCCCGCTGCTCTGCTGCTTGGTTTTTCGCCTTCAGTCAATTACACACTGCTGAAGTTGAGGCAGGCAGTTCAGCTTTGCTGCTTTTCAGCATCTCAGCTGCCTTTCTGCTCTGTGACAGCTCTCCAGGTTTCTTGCCTTCGCCAGGCTGCAACGTGCCCGCTAGTAGCAAGAACTGGGCAGGAGTGGGCAGAGAGCACGGCCATCTGCCAGCAGGTTGCAGCTTGCCCAGGAAAATGCAGTCTCCTCGGAATGTGCAGCATATCATATTTCCTGGCAAGGTCGGGCTAAGTGAGCAGTGCTGGTACACTTTCTCCTTGAGAACTGGAGCGGAAAAGCTTTTCGCTAAGATGTAGGCGACTAGAGAGGCAGAATACGCAGCTCCGCAGCTGGCCGAAAGCAAGTGCCGCTTCCCGGCGTCTTTCGGCAAAAGCGGCGCTTCGGAGCGCATCGCTGCCGCTCCAGTGATCTGTGCGCGAAGTAGCCGCTTCTTCGCCTCCGGCAGCCGGAGATCGCGCTAGCTTGCAAGAGGCGAAGAACGAAGCCGCGAAGAAGCCGGCTTGTGTGCGAAACTCGCAGACAGCTGCAGGACGGTGGCTGCTGCTCTCCTGCCTCTTGAATTCACTTCTGGTATGCCAATGGGAGGTGTTCCAGGACAACCTTCCTGAGTTTTTATTTTAGTTTTCATGCATCCCTCCTTGGAAATTCTTGTTGCTCCCCAGAGTCTCCGAGATGCAGAGAACACGGTGGCAGCTGCTGAAAAGAAGGGCAACTGTGAGTTGGTCAAGAAGCAAGAACACAGGCAGCTGCCTGTGCTTGGCGAGGAGCAGCTGCTGGATTCTTGCAATTGCCTTCAGTGCGCACAGAAGCCCGCTGCTCTGCTGCTTGGTTTTTCGCCTTCAGTCAATTACACACTGCTGAAGTTGAGGCAGGCAGTTCAGCTTTGCTGCTTTTCAGCATCTCAGCTGCCCTTCTGCTCTGTGACAGCTCTCCAGGTTTCTTGCCTTCGCCAGGCTGCAACGTGCCCGCTAGTAGCAAGAACTGGGCAGGAGTGGGCAGAGAGCACGGCCATCTGCCAGCAGGTTGCAGCTTGCCCAGGAAAATGAAGTGTCCTTGGAATGTGCAGCAAATCTCATTTCCTGGCAAGGTCGGGCTAAGTGAGCAGTGCTGGTACACTTTCTCCTTGAGAACTGGAGCGGAAAAGCTTTTCGCTAAGATGTAGGCGACTAGAGAGGCAGAATACGCAGCTCCGCAGCTGGCCGAAAGCAAGTGCCGCTTCCCGGCGTCTTTCGGCAAAAGCGGCTCTCCGGAGCGCACCGCTGCCGCTCCAGTGATCTGTGCGCGAAGTAGCGGCTTCTTCGCCTCCGGCAGCCGGAGATCGCGGTAGCTTGCAAGAGGCGAAGAACGAAGCCGCGAAGAAGCCGGCTTGTGTGCGAAACTCGCAGACAGCTGCAGGACGGTGGCTGCCGCTCTCCTGCCTCTTGAATTCACTTCTGGCATGCCAATGGGAGGTGTTCCAGGACAACATTCCTGAGTTTTTATTTTAGTTTTCATGCATCCCTCCTTGGAAATTCTTGTTGCTCCCCAGAGGCTCCGAGATGCAGAGAACACGGTGGCAGCTGCTGAAAAGAAGGGCAACTGTGAGTTGGTCAAGAAGCAAGAACACAGGCAGCTGCCTGTGCTTGGCGAGGAGCAGCTGCTGGATTCTTGCAATTGCCTTCAGTGCGCACAGAAGCCCGCTGCTCTGCTGCTTGGTTTTTCGCCTTCAGTCAATTACACACTGCTGAAGTTGAGGCAGGCAGTTCAGCTTTGCTGCTTTTCAGCATCTCAGCTGCCTTTCTGCTCTGTGACAGCTCTCCAGGTTTCTTGCCTTCGCCAGGCTGCAACGTGCCCGCTAGTAGCAAGAACTGGGCAGGAGTGGGCAGAGAGCACGGCCATCTGCCAGCAGGTTGCAGCTTGCCCAGGAAAATGCAGTGTCCTTGGAATGTGCAGCAAATCTCATTTCCTGGCAAGGTCGGGCTAAGTGAGCAGTGCTGGTACACTTTCTCCTTGAGAACTGGAGCGGAAAAGCTTTTCGCTAAGATGTAGGCGACTAGAGAGGCAGAATACGCAGCTCCGCAGCTGGCCGAAAGCAAGTGCCGCTTCCCGGCGTCTTTCGGCAAAAGCGGCTCTCCGGAGCGCATCGCTGCCGCTCCAGTGATCTGTGCGCGAAGTAGCGGCTTCTTCGCCTCCGGCAGCCGGAGATCGCGGTAGCTTACAAGAGGCGAAGAACGAAGCCGCGAAGAAGCCGGCTTGTGTGCGAAACTCGCAGACAGCCGCAGGACGGTGGCTGCCGCTCTCCTGCCTCTTGAATTCACTTCTGGCATGCCAATGGGAGGTGTTCCAGGACAACCTTCCTGAGTTTTTATTTTAGTTTTCATGCATCCCTCCTTGGAAATTCTTGTTGCTCCCCAGAGGCTCCGAGATGCAGAGAACACGGTGGCAGCTGCTGAAAAGAAGGGCAACTGTGAGTTGGTCAAGAAGCAAGAACACAGGCAGCTGCCTGTGCTTGGCAAGGAGCAGCTGCTGGATTCTTGCAATTGCCTTCAGTGCGCACAGAAGCCCGCTGCTCTGCTGCTTGGTTTTTCGCCTTCAGTCAATTACACACTGCTGAAGTTGAGGCAGGCAGTTCAGCTTTGCTGCTTTTCAGCATCTCAGCTGCCTTTCTGCTCTGTGACAGCTCTCCAGGTTTCTTGCCTTCGCCAGGCTGCAACGTGCCCGCTAGTACCAAGAACTGGGCAGGAGTGGGCAGAGAGCACGGCCATCTGCCAGCAGGTTGCAGCTTGCCCAGGAAAATGCAGTCTCCTCGGAATGTGCAGCATATCATATTTCCTGGCAAGGTCGGGCTAAGTGAGCAGTGCTGGTACACTTTCTCCTTGAGAACTGGAGCGGAAAAGCTTTTCGCTAAGATGTAGGCGACTAGAGAGGCAGAATACGCAGCTCCGCAGCTGGCCGAAAGCAAGTGCCGCTTCCCGGCGTCTTTCGGCAAAAGCGGCGCTTCGGAGCGCATCGCTGCCGCTCCAGTGATCTGTGCGCGAAGTAGCCGCTTCTTCGCCTCCGGCAGCCGGAGATCGCGCTAGCTTGCAAGAGGCGAAGAACGAAGCCGCGAAGAAGCCGGCTTGTGTGCGAAACTCGCAGACAGCTGCAGGACGGTGGCTGCTGCTCTCCTGCCTCTTGAATTCACTTCTGGTATGCCAATGGGAGGTGTTCCAGGACAACCTTCCTGAGTTTTTATTTTAGTTTTCATGCATCCCTCCTTGGAAATTCTTGTTGCTCCCCAGAGTCTCCGAGATGCAGAGAACACGGTGGCAGCTGCTGAAAAGAAGGGCAACTGTGAGTTGGTCAAGAAGCAAGAACACAGGCAGCTGCCTGTGCTTGGCGAGGAGCAGCTGCTGGATTCTTGCAATTGCCTTCAGTGCGCACAGAAGCCCGCTGCTCTGCTGCTTGGTTTTTCGCCTTCAGTCAATTACACACTGCTGAAGTTGAGGCAGGCAGTTCAGCTTTGCTGCTTTTCAGCATCTCAGCTGCCCTTCTGCTCTGTGACAGCTCTCCAGGTTTCTTGCCTTCGCCAGGCTGCAACGTGCCCGCTAGTAGCAAGAACTGGGCAGGAGTGGGCAGAGAGCACGGCCATCTGCCAGCAGGTTGCAGCTTGCCCAGGAAAATGCAGTGTCCTTGGAATGTGCAGCAAATCTCATTTCCTGGCAAGGTCGGGCTAAGTGAGCAGTGCTGGTACACTTTCTCCTTGAGAACTGGAGCGGAAAAGCTTTTCGCTAAGATGTAGGCGACTAGAGAGGCAGAATACGCAGCTCCGCAGCTGGCCGAAAGCAAGTGCCGCTTCCCGGCGTCTTTCGGCAAAAGCGGCTCTCCGGAGCGCACCGCTGCCGCTCCAATGATCTGTGCGCGAAGTAACGGCTTCTTCGCCTCCGGCAGCCGGAGATCGCGGTAGCTTGCAAGAGGCGAAGAACGAAGCCGCGAAGAAGCCGGCTTGTGTGCGAAACTCGCAGACAGCTGCAGGACGGTGGCTGCCGCTCTCCTGCCTCTTGAATTCACTCTTGGCATTCCAATGGGAGGTGTTCCAGGACAACTTTCCTGGGTTTTGACATAGTCGTCATGCATCCCTCCTTGGAAACTCTTGTTGCTCCCCAGAGGCTCCGAGATGCAGAGAACACGGTGGCAGCTGCTGAAAAGAAGGGCAACTGTGAGTTGGTCAAGAAGCAAGAACACAGGCAGCTGCCTGTGCTTGGCAAGGAGCAGCTGCTGGATTCTTGCAATTGCCTTCAGTGCGCACAGAAGCCCGCTGCTCTGCTGCTTGGTTTTTCGCCTTCAGTCAATTACACACTGCTGAAGTTGAGGCAGGCAGTTCAGCTTTGCTGCTTTTCAGCATCTCAGCTGCCTTTCTGCTCTGTGACAGCTCTCTAGGTTTCTTGCCTTCGCCAGGCTGCAACGTGCCCGCTAGTAGCAAGAACTGGGCAGGAGTGGGCAGAGAGCACGGCCATCTGCCAGCAGGTTGCAGCTTGCCCAGGAAAATGCAGTGTCCTTGGAATGTGCAGCAAATCTCATTTCCTGGCAAGGTCGGGCTAAGTGAGCAGTGCTGGTACACTTTCTCCTTGAGAACTGGAGCGGAAAAGCTTTTCGCTAAGATGTAGGCGACTAGAGAGGCAGAATACGCAGCTCCGCAGCTGGCCGAAAGCAAGTGCCGCTTCCCGGCGTCTTTCGGCAAAAGCGGCGCTTCGGAGCGCATCGCTGCCGCTCCAGTGATCTGTGCGCGAAGTAGCGGCTTCTTCGCCTCCGGCAGCCGGAGATCGCGGTAGCTTACAAGAGGTGAAGAACGAAGCCGCGAAGAAGCCGGCTTGTGTGCGAAACTCGCAGACAGCCGCAGGACGGTGGCTGCCGCTCTCCTGCCTCTTGAATTCACTTCTGGCATGCCAATGGGAGGTGTTCCAGGACAACCTTCCTGAGTTTTTATTTTAGTTTTCATGCATCCCTCCTTGGAAATTCTTGTTGCTCCCCAGAGGCTCCGAGATGCAGAGAACACGGTGGCAGCTGCTGAAAAGAAGGGCAACTGTGAGTTGGTCAAGAAGCAAGAACACAGGCAGCTGCCTGTGCTTGGCAAGGAGCAGCTGCTGGATTCTTGCAATTGCCTTCAGTGCGCACAGAAGCCCGCTGCTCTGCTGCTTGGTTTTTCGCCTTCAGTCAATTACACACTGCTGAAGTTGAGGCAGGCAGTTCAGCTTTGCTGCTTTTCAGCATCTCAGCTGCCTTTCTGCTCTGTGACAGCTCTCCAGGTTTCTTGCCTTCGCCAGGCTGCAACGTGCCCGCTAGTACCAAGAACTGGGCAGGAGTGGGCAGAGAGCACGGCCATCTGCCAGCAGGTTGCAGCTTGCCCAGGAAAATGCAGTCTCCTCGGAATGTGCAGCATATCATATTTCCTGGCAAGGTCGGGCTAAGTGAGCAGTGCTGGTACACTTTCTCCTTGAGAACTGGAGCGGAAAAGCTTTTCGCTAAGATGTAGGCGACTAGAGAGGCAGAATACGCAGCTCCGCAGCTGGCCGAAAGCAAGTGCCGCTTCCCGGCGTCTTTCGGCAAAAGCGGCTCTCCGGAGCGCATCGCTGCCGCTCCAGTGATCTGTGCGCGAAGTAGCCACTTCTTCGCCTCCGGCAGCCGGAGATCGCGCTAGCTTGCAAGAGGCGAAGAACGAAGCCGCGAAGAAGCCGGCTTGTGTGCGAAACTCGCAGACAGCTGCAGGACGGTGGCTGCTGCTCTCCTGCCTCTTGAATTCACTTCTGGTATGCCAATGGGAGGTGTTCCAGGACAACCTTCCTGAGTTTTTATTTTAGTTTTCATGCATCCCTCCTTGGAAATTCTTGTTGCTCCCCAGAGTCTCCGAGATGCAGAGAACACGGTGGCAGCTGCTGAAAAGAAGGGCAACTGTGAGTTGGTCAAGAAGCAAGAACACAGGCAGCTGCCTGTGCTTGGCGAGGAGCAGCTGCTGGATTCTTGCAATTGCCTTCAGTGCGCACAGAAGCCCGCTGCTCTGCTGCTTGGTTTTTCGCCTTCAGTCAATTACACACTGCTGAAGTTGAGGCAGGCAGTTCAGCTTTGCTGCTTTTCAGCATCTCAGCTGCTTTCTGCTCTTTGACAGCTCTCGAGGTGAAATAGAGATTTTTAGCGTTGGTTTAACAAAATGAATTAAGCATTTCTAGTTTAGCTTGTAGAGTTATGTGTTGAATTTTCAACCTTTTGCTTAAGAAACCTCTGCCTAATAGAAAGGGCAAAGGAAAATGCAAATTTCTGAAGCTTCTTGCATAAAGAACAATACCAGAAGAAGGAAAGAACCCAGTATAAAGAAGCTCCTCTGTCTCCAAGCCTATCAAGACTGACAGACGTACTCAGAGAAGCACCAAAGGACCAAAAGCGCACGCGCAGAGAGGAAAAGTTCAAAAGTTCAATCATGAGGAAGACCACAATTTTCAGCCTCAGGACCACCAAGAGACCCCCGTACGACCACCACAGCAAACCACGCATGCCCAGAAGGGCGTGGACTTACTTAGCATGAGAAGCGAGGACAGGCGGGGCCAGGGGTTGAATATGCATGAAAAAGTTGTGCAATGTTTTGCATATGGAACGTCTTTAAGAATAAAAGTGTGGGTCAGACTGAGGCTCGGGGCACAAGTTTTGGAGAGCTATCTCACTTGTGCCGGGCGCTGACATACATACCCACTTCATAACTACCCCAGGTTATGGAGTCTATTGATTTCTTCCGCGTATCGTTTCAGTTGGCGACCACGAAGGGACTGCTCTGCTCACCCGCAGGTCCGGTTGGGAGCAGACACCCTCAGGCGCCACAGGGCTTTTCCCCGGAGGGACTCTGCGCCTCGGCTGTACACTGCGGGGAGCAGACCACGGCCCGTCGACTAGCGGATGAAAGCGGTATGTGTTAATTTATTTTCTTACGGTTGGCACTGATAAGTCGCAAAAAGATGTTTTTGCGCGCAGGTTTGCCTAGGGGCTTGCAAGCAGACCGCCATCGGGGGAGAGGCCGGCGGCGGGAGGACCTCCCCAGCTGATAGCGCGGCTCGGGGAGGGCGAAATCGCGATTTCAGTGTGTGGTGTGTGTCCCGATTGCAGTGTAGTGTGTCTGTTACGTCCGGACGTGCGTGCTTGTGCGTGTGTGTGTATGTGTGAGTGGAACGGTGAAGCGCGGTGCGGCCTTGCTAAGATACAGAGAGGCGGCGCGGTGGTGCTAGAGAGCGCATGCGCAGGGCAGCTCTCAGCCCACACTACCTGATCGTGCGGGTAGTGCGCGCTCTACCCGATAGAGCGGGTGGTGCGCATGCGTGGCACGGGCTGTCTCTGGCGAGCTGGGGGAGTGCGGCGCGGGGCTTAAGTCGGGGCTTGCAAAGGTGCTTTAGGCGCGGCCCAGCTGATAGCGCAGCGGGCGCGCGGGCACAAGCCGCGGTTTGAGGAGCTGCTTTGAACGCCGCTAGCTGATAGCGCAGCTAGTGGGAGCGTGGTACAAGCTAGGAGTTACAAGCACCGCTTACAAGCATCGCTAGTTGGTAAAAAGCTTGCAAAAGTAGCCGGCGAGCCCGGCTGGGCTAAGAGTTAAGTGTTTGTTATACAATAGCACTGCCCTTCAGTGTTAAAAGCTGTCACTGGTGCAGGAGGAGGGGTTGGGGAAGGCAGTCTAGGGTTGCCATGGGAAACAGCAGTTGTATGAGTTCTCCACCCCCTTTTGGAAGAGAATTGTACCCTCCCCCTGTCCTGTCAGTTATTGTTCAAGTCTGCCCCTTAGCCTAGAATCTTCTCTGTTCCACGTTTTCCCTTTGGTTCTTCCACCAAGAACACTCCTTTCCCTTTTCCCCACTGGTTAATGTTATATTTCCCCTCCCTTTAGCCTTCTCCCGATTGTACCCTCGAATGCTAAACCCTCCTACCCCTACGCAGTAAAAGAATCCTCAGCCCGCCCTTCGGGGCTCTCGGAATCTGCCTCCCTTCTGCTTCGTTGTCTCCCTGTTTGCCCCTTCTGCGACCCTTCAATCAACGAGCAGGATTTCAGCAGCCCGAGTGTCCCTCCCGTTCTTCTGGTGGACCCTCAGATGTACCAGCTATCCGAGCTTCGTGCCGAGTGGCTAAAAGCCCCCACGGCTCGGCAACTGGGAGATCCTTTGCATTACAGGGCGAATAAAGGGGGGATGAATGTGTGTGAATGAGAGGCTGTAAGAGCCCGTCTGAAGCCCCTCATTTTCCATTCTGCCTTCCGATTGCCACAAGAAAGAATCCCTTCCCCCACTGTAGTTCCGGCTTAGAACAGGACACAGCACAGGTGGGACCACTGAACCGTCATGCTGGCTGTTCCCAACAAGGCCTGGTAAGAACTTGGCAAGGAGTTGGCAAGGACTTGGCAAAGACCTGACATGGAGCCAGCACGGGACAGCCTGATGCGCAGCCTGCTTCTAATCTCCGTTCTTAAGCCAAATGAACTTTTGGGGTGACTCTCGCGGTCCTTCATTGAAGACCCCTCATCTGCCTCGTTACCACTGTGACAAAGAAAGAATGAGAACCCTCCTCCCAAGGACTGAGACTGAGACCCCTGCTATAGGGAGGAGGGGAAATTGGTGCTCTGACCACTAATGACATGACCTGTTTCCCTTCAGTGATTCAAATGGACTTATTCTTCATTGGATTCGTCTTGCTTTGGTGGTTTCTGTGGACTCACCCGTTCCCTCGGGGCGATTACAATGGACTTTCATTATTACACTTGTTCCCCCCCTCTCTCCTCTGTGGATTATAACTGGAGCCCCGAGTCGACCAGAACTTCGAAGACTCCCCCGACACGACAGACGGATCCCCATCGTCCGGAGCACTGAGGATCTCGCCTGTGTTGGTAGCTATTCCCATATCCCTCTTCTCTCTCTAACCTTTTATCTCCTTTCAGATCCCCACTATCGCGTTTACTGTTTTGGCCCCTACTAAAGGTGCATTTGTTGTGATTAACTGATAGTCCCTTGTTGTTTGCCTTTGTTGCACTTTTGGGATCGGTGAAAAGAACCATCACGACACCCCGCCATAAGCGGATCGTGACAGAGGCGGGCTGGTTACCCCAGACCTGCTAAGCGAGAGCGACAGTCTCCCATGCTGCGTTTCCGTCTTTTTCGCGAGAAAAGCGGCCAGTAAAGAGACGAAGCGAGTAATAAAAAGAGTGAGAGAACCCCCCCTGGGACTGGGTCTCAGAGAAAGAGTGGGACCCCTTAGTGGGGGGGGGGGGGGGGGGGGGAGTAAAAGGTAATTAATTAGAAAAAAAAAATGAATTAAAAGGTAAAAAGAGGGTTTTCTTGGCATAATCTATTGGGGAAAAATAAAAGGTAAAATGTGTAGGAGGGGCCCCTAAAAATTCTGCTGGATTGAGGGATAAGAATGCCCAAGAACATCCAAGATCAAACCTGCTGGATTGAGGGATTAATATTCCAAGAGCATCCAGGGTTGATTCAAACCTGCTGGATTGAGGGATTAATGTTCCAAGAGCATCCAGGGTTAAGTCAAACCTGCTGGGTTGAGGGATTAACATTGCAAGAGCACCCAGAATTAAGTTTGCTGGGTTGTTGAGAGCAGCCAAGATTGAGTAAAAATTTTGCCAGTTTGAAGAGAAGTCTGACAGGATCTAGAGTTGGGAACCACACAGCTAGATTGAGGGGTATCCAAGAACACTGGGACTAGCCAGGGACACCTAAAAGTGTAATAGGTGTGTTGAAAAAGAAAAGGTACCTTGTTGTTGTGGTTGTTTTGTTATGTGTAAGAGTAAGTAAAATAAAGTTAAGTGAATGTAGACGAAGGAAAGTATATGTATGCATCCTGCCCTGTTAAGCAGCCTCACTGTGCTTCCCTGCTGTCACCAACAAACACAAGTTACGAACCCTCAGAACTAAAAAGTTCAATCAAATATTGCTTCCATTGATGACCATGATATTGTCTATAATACCTTGTTCCAACTTATGTTATGTAAGTGTTAATACCCCTATCCTACCAGTTGGTAAACCTGATGGGTCATACCGGTTAGTACAGGATCTGCGGGCCATAAACAAGGTCACTGAGGATCTGTATCCTGTGGTGGCCAATCCCTACACGTTATTAACTTGCTTAACAGCCGAGCTAACTTGGTTTACCGTTTTAGATTGAAAAGATGCCTTCTTTTGCCTTCCTATCCACGAAGCCAGAAAATTTTTGCATTTGAATGGGAAAATCCTATGAGCGGGCCAAGAACTCAACTGACATGGACCAGACTCCCACAAGGATTCAAAAACTCACCCACTTTGTTTGGAGAACAACTTGCAAAAGAATTAGAGACCTGAGAAGCCCCTCCAGAGGAAGGGAAGTTGCTAGAGTACGTAGATGACATCCTGATAGCCACACGGACAAGGGAAGCATGCACGGCCTGGACGATAAGCCTCTTGAACTTTTTGGGGCTCCAAGGGTACCGAGTATCAAAGAAAAAAGCCCAAGTAGTAAAACAGAAAGTAACTTATCTGGGCTACGAAGTCAGTGCTAGACAACGTACCTTGGGCCAAAGCCGGAAGGAGGCAATATGCCAGAGCCCAAAACCTCAGACTGTAAAGGAACTACGAACTTTCCTGAGGATGACAGGGTGGTGCAGGTTATGGATCTATAACTATGGATTGTTTGTTAAGCCCTTCTATGAACTGATTGCAACTGAAAGCAGGAACATCCAAGAGACAAAGGAAGCTACGCAAGCTTTCAACCAGCTGAAAAAAGCCCTCATGTCAGCTCCAGCCCTGAGATTGCCGGACGTGAGTAAGCCTTTCCTTTTATTCTCCCATGAGAAGCAAGGAATCGCCTTAGGAATACTAGCACAGGACCTCGGCCCATATCGGAGAGCAGTGGCTTACTTCTCTAAGCAATTGGATACAGCAGCTAAAGGGTGGCCTGGGTGCCTCAGAGCTGTTGCAGCAGTCGTACTGAACATCCAAGAGGCACACAAATTCACCCTAGGCCAGAAAAGAACTGTGCTAGTGTCTCACACAGTGTCTGCAGTGCTAGAGGTAAAAGGTGGGCATTGGCTTTCCCCACAACGGCTCCTGAGATACCAAGCTATCATAGCGGAGCAAGATGATGTAGAGATAGTAGTGGCTAACATTGTCAATCCAGCCTCCTTCCTCAGTAGAAACCAAGGGGAACCAGTGGAACATGACTGCCTGGAGACCATTGAAGCCACCTACTCCAGCTGCCCTGACTTGAAGGACACCCCTCTGGAGAATGCAGAAGTCTCGTTTACTGATGGAAGCAGTTATATCATCAGTGGAAAACGGCACGCCGGGTAGGCAGTTCCAACGTGCAAGGAAGTAATATCATCTGGGCCCCTGCCAACAAATACCTCTGCACAGAAGGCCGAGATAATTGCTCTAACTCGGGCCCTAGAATTGGCAAGAGGGAAAGAAATAAACATATACACGGACTCGAAGTATGCATTTGGAGTAGTGCATGCTCACAGAGCCATTTAGAAAGAGAGAGGACTGCTGAACTCTCAAGGGAAAAATATTAAAGATGCATCAGAAGTACTGCGACTTCTAGAAGCAGTCCAGTTGCCAGAGAAAGTAGCGATCATGCACATTAAGGCACATCAGAAGATCAACTCCGAATTGGAAGAAGGAAACGAGCTGGCAGATAGGGAAGCAAAAGAAGCAGCAAGACGGGCAAATTTCCCCTAAAGGTAAGCCAAGATACAACAAACTAGAAAAAAAATTAATCTATGAGCAAAAAGGAGACTATAACCAAGAGGGATGGGCCACCATAGAAGGAAAATTACTTCTACCCTCCTATTTCTGATGGTCCCTAATAAAGGAAGAACACCAGAAAACCATTGGGGTATTGATGCTCTAGCATAACTAGACATTTACAACTCGACAATGTGACCTTTGCCTCCAGACCAACCCCAAAAATACTCCCAAACCAAAGCTTAGCCAGATTAGGAAGGGTCATGGGCCAGAGCAGCAATGGCAGATAGATTGTACAGAATTGCCAAGAAAAGGGGGGTATAAGTTTTTACTGGTGCTAACAGATACCTTTTCAGGATGGCCAGAAGCATTCCCCACCAGGACTTCTAAAGCTCAAGAAGTAACTAAGGTATTGGTACAAGAAAACATACCACGCTTTAGAGTCCTGGCCACAATCTCCTCAAATAGAGGACCACATTTTATCGTAAAATTAGTGCAACAAGTTAGCCAATACTTGAACATAGACTGAGAACTTCACACCCCATATAACCCACAATCAAGTGGTCAGGTAAAAAAAATGAACCATTTGATCAAACAACAAATTGTACAATTGGGACAAGAAGCTAATTTGTCATGGACTCAATCCCTCCCATTAGCACTACTGCAGATCCGAACCAAACCCAAGACTAAAGAAAAGCTAAACCACTTTGAATTGCTTTATGAAAAACCATATGGGGTGCGAAAGAGAATGTCTACCCAAGACATGTCACTAACCTCCTGTATGTTAAGTCTCTTAACTTGGTGTATCCAGCACCAATCACTAGCTAATAAACACAAGTCATAACTAGTGAAATACGCTGTTTAGAACACTTTATGTCACCCAATTACAATTCTATTAATTTTAGTTACTGTAAGTTTAATGATGTCTACTTTAACACTCATGTAGAATTCGAGGATGTTAAAACACATGGCCAGTCTGACATCACTCTCTAGAACTCCTAGAATCTTACTGAAAGAGGACGGTCATGATAGTAGATCAGAATTTAAATCAAGACCCCTGTAGTAAAAGAATTTACTCTATTTTAAGAAAAGGGGGGACTGAAGCAGAGATTTTTAGAGTTAGGTTAACAAAATGAATGAAGCATTTCTAATTTAGCTTGTAGAGTTATGTGTTGAATTTTCAACCTTTTACTTAAGAAACCTCTGCCTAGTACAAAGGGCATAGGAAAATGCAAATTTCTGAAGCTTCTTGCATAAAGAACAATACCAGAAGAAGGAAAGAACCCAGATAAAGAAGCTCCTCTGTCTCCAAGCCTATCAAGACTGACAGACGTACTCAGATAAGCACCAAAGGACCAAAAGCGCACGCGCAGAGAGGAAAAGTTCAAAAGTTCAATCATGAGGAAGACCACAATCGTCAGCCTCAGGACCACCAAGAGACCCCCGTACGACCACCACAGCAAACCACGCATGCCCAGAAGGACGTGGACTTACTTAGCATGAGAAGCGAGGACAGGCGGGGCCAGGGGTTGAATATGCATGAAAAAGTTGTGCAATGTTTTGCATATGGAACGACTTTAAGAATAAAAGTGTGGGTCAGACTGAGGCTCGGGGCACAAGTTTTGGAGAGCTATCTCGCTTGTGCCGGGCGCTGACATACATACCCACTTCATAACTACCCCAGGTTATGGAGTCTATTGATTTATTCCGCGTATCGTTTCAGAGGTTTCTTCCCTTCGCCAGGCTGCAACGTGCCCGCTACTACCCAGAGCTGGGCAGGAGTGGGCAGAGAGCACGGCCATCTGCCAGCAGGTTGCAGCTTGCCCAGGAAAATGAAGTGTCCTTGGAATGTGCAGCAAATCTTATTTCCTGGCAAGGTCGGACTAAGTGAGCAGTGCTGGTACACTTTCTCCTTGAGAACTGGAGCGGAAAAGCTTTTCGCTAAGATGTAGGCGACTAGAGAGGCAGAATACGCAGCTCCGCAGCTGGCCGAAAGCAAGTGCCGCTTCCCGGCGTCTTTCGGCAAAAGCGGCGCTTCGGAGCGCACCGCTGCCGCTCCAGTGATCTGTGCGCGAAGTAGCGGCTTCTTCGCCTCCGGCAGCCGGAGATCGCGGTAGCTTACAAGAGGCGAAGAACGAAGCCGCGAAGAAGCCGGCTTGTGTGCGAAGCTCGCACACAGCCGCAGGACGGTGGCTGCCGCTCTCCTGCCTCTTGAATTCACTTCTGGCATGCCAATGGGAGGTGTTCCAGGACAACTTTCCTGGGTTTTCACATAGTCGTCATGCATCCCTCCTTGGAAATTCTTTTTGCTCCCCAGAGGCTCCGAGATGCAGAGAACACGGTGGCAGCTGCTGAAAAGAAGGGCAACTGTGAGTTGGTCAAGAAGCAAGAACATAGGCAGCTGCCTGTGCTTGGCAAGGAGCAGCTGCTGGATTCTTGCAATTGCCTTCAGTGCGCACAGAAGCCCGTTGCTCTGCTGCTTGGTTTTTCGCCTTCAGTCAATTACACACTGCTGAAGTTGAGGCAGGCAGTTCAGCTTTGCTGCTTTTCAGCATCTCAGCTGCCTTTCTGCTCTGTGACAGCTCTCCAGGTTTCTTGCCTTCGCCAGGCTGCAACGTGCCCGCTAGTAGCAAGAACTGGGCAGGAGTGGGCAGAGAGCACGGCCATCTGCCAGCAGGTTGCAGCTTGCCCAGGAAAATGCAGTCTCCTCGGAATGTGCAGCATATCATATTTCCTGGCAAGGTCGGGCTAAGTGAGCAGTGCTGGTACACTTTCTCCTTGAGAACTGGAGCGGAAAAGCTTTTCGCTAAGATGTAGGCGACTAGAGAGGCAGAATACGCAGCTCCGCAGCTGGCCGAAAGCAAGTGCCGCTTCCCGGCGTCTTTCGGCAAAAGCGGCGCTTCGGAGCGCATCGCTGCCGCTCCAGTGATCTGTGCGCGAAGTAGCGGCTTCTTCGCCTCCGGCAGCCGGAGATCGCGGTAGCTTGCAAGAGGCGAAGAACGAAGCCGCGAAGAAGCCGGCTTGTGTGCGAAACTCGCAGACAGCTGCAGGACGGTGGCTGCCGCTCTCCTGCCTCTTGAATTCACTTCTGGTATGCCAATGGGAGGTGTTCCAGGACAACCTTCCTGAGTTTTTATTTTAGTTTTCATGCATCCCTCCTTGGAAATTCTTGTTGCTCCCCAGAGGCTCCGAGATGCAGAGAACACGGTGGCAGCTGCTGAAAAGAAGGGCAACTGTGAGTTGGTCAAGAAGCAAGAACACAGGCAGCTGCCTGTGCTTGGCGAGGAGCAGCTGCTGGATTCTTGCAATTGCCTTCAGTGCGCACAGAAGCCCGCTGCTCTGCTGCTTGGTTTTTCGCCTTCAGTCAATTACACACTGCTGAAGTTGAGGCAGGCAGTTCAGCTTTGCTGCTTTTCAGCATCTCAGCTGCCTTTCTGCTCTGTGACAGCTCTCCAGGTTTCTTGCCTTCGCCAGGCTGCAACGTGCCCGCTAGTAGCAAGAACTGGGCAGGAGTGGGCAGAGAGCACGGCCATCTGCCAGCAGGTTGCAGCTTGCCCAGGAAAATGAAGTGTCCTTGGAATGTGCAGCAAATCTCATTTCCTGGCAAGGTCGGGCTAAGTGAGCAGTGCTGGTACACTTTCTCCTTGAGAACTGGAGCGGAAAAGCTTTTCGCTAAGATGTAGGCGACTAGAGAGGCAGAATACGCAGCTCCGCAGCTGGCCGAAAGCAAGTGCCGCTTCCCGGCGTCTTTCGGCAAAAGCGGCGCTTCGGAGCGCATCGCTGCCGCTCCAGTGATCTGTGCGCGAAGTAGCGGCTTCTTCGCCTCCGGCAGCCGGAGATCGCGGTAGCTTGCAAGAGGCGAAGAACGAAGCCGCGAAGAAGCCGGCTTGAGTGCGAAACTCGCAGACAGCTGCAGGACAGTGGCTGCCGCTGTCCTGCCTCTTGAATTCACTTCTGGCATGCCAATGGGAGGTGTTCCAGGACAACTTTCCTGGGTTTTGACGTAGTCGTCATGCATCCCCCCTTGGAAATTCTTGTTGCTCCCCAGAGGCTCCGAGATGCAGAGAACACGGTGGCAGCTGCTGAAAAGAAGGGCAACTGTGAGTTGGTCAAGAAGCAAGAACACAGGCAGCTGCCTGTGCTTGGCAAGGAGCAGCTGCTGGATTCTTGCAATTGCCTTCAGTGCGCACAGAAGCCCGCTGCTCTGCTGCTTGGTTTTTCGCCTTCAGTCAATTACACACTGCTGAAGTTGAGGCAGGCTGTTCAGCTTTGCTGCTTTTCATCATCTCAGCTGCCTTTCTGCTCTGTGACAGCTCTCCAGGTTTCTTGCCTTCGCCAGGCTGCAACGTGCCCGCTAGTAGCAAGAACTGGGCAGGAGTGGATAGAGAGCACGGCCATCTGCCAGCAGGTTGCAGCTTGCCCAGGAAAATGAAGTGTCCTTGGAATGTGCAGCAAATCTCATTTCCTGGCAAGGTCGGGCTAAGTGAGCAGTGCTGGTACACTTTCTCCTTGAGAACTGGAGCGGAAAAGCTTTTCGCTAAGATGTAGGCGACTAGAGAGGCAGAATACGCAGCTCCGCAGCTGGCCGAAAGCAAGTGCCGCTTCCCGGCGTCTTTCGGCAAAAGCGGCTCTCCGGAGCGCATCGCTGCCGCTCCAGTGATCTGTGCGCTAAGTAGCGGCTTCTTCGCCTCCGGCAGCCGGAGATCGCGGTAGCTTACAAGAGGCGAAGAACGAAGCCGCGAAGAAGCCGGCTTGTGTGCGAAACTCGCAGACAGCCGCAGGACGGTGGCTGCCGCTCTCCTGCCTCTTGAATTCACTTCTGGCATGCCAATGGGAGGTGTTCCAGGACAACCTTCCTGAGTTTTTATTTTAGTTTTCATGCATCCCTCCTTGGAAATTCTTGTTGCTCCCCAGAGGCTCCGAGATGCAGAGAACACGGTGGCAGCTGCTGAAAAGAAGGGCAACTGTGAGTTGGTCAAGAAGCAAGAACACAGGCAGCTGCCTGTGCTTGGCGAGGAGCAGCTGCTGGATTCTTGCAATTGCCTTCAGTGCGCACAGAAGCCCGCTGCTCTGCTGCTTGGTTTTTCGCCTTCAGTCAATTACACACTGCTGAAGTTGAGGCAGGCAGTTCAGCTTTGCTGCTTTTCAGCATCTCAGCTGCCTTTCTGCTCTGTGACAGCTCTCCAGGTTTCTTGCCTTCGCCAGGCTGCAACGTGCCCGCTAGTAGCAAGAACTGGGCAGGAGTGGGCAGAGAGCACGGCCATCTGCCAGCAGGTTGCAGCTTGCCCAGGAAAATGAAGTGTCCTTGGAATGTGCAGCAAATCTCATTTCCTGGCAAGGTCGGGCTAAGTGAGCAGTGCTGGTACACTTTGTCCTTGAGAACTGGAGCGGAAAAGCTTTTCGCTAAGATGTAGGCGACTAGAGAGGCAGAATACGCAGCTCCGCAGCTGGCCGAAAGCAAGTGCCGCTTCCCGGCGTCTTTCGGCAAAAGCGGCGCTTCGGAGCGCATCGCTGCCGCTCCAGTGATCTGTGCGCGAAGTAGCGGCTTCTTCGCCTCCGGCAGCCGGAGATCGCGGTAGCTTGCAAGAGGCGAAGAACGAAGCCGCGAAGAAGCCGGCTTGAGTGCGAAACTCGCAGACAGCTGCAGGACAGTGGCTGCCGCTGTCCTGCCTCTTGAATTCACTTCTGGCATGCCAATGGGAGGTGTTCCAGGACAACTTTCCTGGGTTTTGACGTAGTCGTCATGCATCCCCCCTTGGAAATTCTTGTTGCTCCCCAGAGGCTCCGAGATGCAGAGAACACGGTGGCAGCTGCTGAAAAGAAGGGCAACTGTGAGTTGGTCAAGAAGCAAGAACACAGGCAGCTGCCTGTGCTTGGCGAGGAGCAGCTGCTGGATTCTTGCAATTGCCTTCAGTGCGCACAGAAGCCCGCTGCTCTGCTGCTTGGTTTTTCGCCTTCAGTCAATTACACACTGCTGAAGTTGAGGCAGGCTGTTCAGCTTTGCTGCTTTTCAGCATCTCAGCTGCCTTTCTGCTCTGTGACAGCTCTCCAGGTTTCTTGCCTTCGCCAGGCTGCAACGTGCCCGCTAGTAGCAAGAACTGGGCAGGAGTGGATAGAGAGCACGGCCATCTGCCAGCAGGTTGCAGCTTGCCCAGGAAAATGAAGTGTCCTTGGAATGTGCAGCAAATCTCATTTCCTGGCAAGGTCGGGCTAAGTGAGCAGTGCTGGTACACTTTCTCCTTGAGAACTGGAGCGGAAAAGCTTTTCGCTAAGATGTAGGCGACTAGAGAGGCAGAATACGCAGCTCCGCAGCTGGCCGAAAGCAAGTGCCGCTTGCCGGCGTCTTTCGGCAAAAGCGGCTCTCCGGAGCGCATCGCTGCCGCTCCAGTGATCTGTGCGCGAAGTAGCCGCTTCTTCGCCTCCGGCAGCCGGAGATCGCGGTAGCTTACAAGAGGCGAAGAACGAAGCCGCGAAGAAGCCGGCTTGTGTGCGAAACTCGCAGACAGCCGCAGGATGGTGGCTGCCGCTCTCCTGCCTCTTGAATTCACTTCTGGCATGCCAATGGGAGGTGTTCCAGGACAACCTTCCTGAGTTTTTATTTTAGTTTTCATGCATCCCTCCTTGGAAATTCTTGTTGCTCCCCAGAGGCTCCGAGATGCAGAGAACACGGTGGCAGCTGCTGAAAAGAAGGGCAACTGTGAGTTGGTCAAGAAGCAAGAACACAGGCAGCTGCCTGTGCTTGGCAAGGAGCAGCTGCTGGATTCTTGCAATTGCCTTCAGTGCGCACAGAAGCCCGCTGCTCTGCTGCTTGGTTTTTCGCCTTCAGTCAATTACACACTGCTGAAGTTGAGGCAGGCAGTTCAGCTTTGCTGCTTTTCAGCATCTCAGCTGCCTTTCTGCTCTGTGACAGCTCTCCAGGTTTCTTGCCTTCGCCAGGCTGCAACGTGCCCGCTAGTAGCAAGAACTGGGCAGGAGTGGGCAGAGAGCACGGCCATCTGCCAGCAGGTTGCAGCTTGCCCAGGAAAATGCAGTCTCCTCGGAATGTGCAGCATATCATATTTCCTGGCAAGGTCGGGCTAAGTGAGCAGTGCTGGTACACTTTGTCCTTGAGAACTGGAGCGGAAAAGCTTTTCGCTAAGATGTAGGCGACTAGAGAGGCAGAATACGCAGCTCCGCAGCTGGCCGAAAGCAAGTGCCGCTTCCCGGCGTCTTTCGGCAAAAGCGGCGCTTCGGAGCGCATCGCTGCCGCTCCAGTGATCTGTGCGCGAAGTAGCCGCTTCTTCGCCTCCGGCAGCCGGAGATCGCGCTAGCTTGCAAGAGGCGAAGAACGAAGCCGCGAAGAAGCCGGCTTGTGTGCGAAACTCGCAGACAGCTGCAGGACGGTGGCTGCTGCTCTCCTGCCTCTTGAATTCACTTCTGGTATGCCAATGGGAGGTGTTCCAGGACAACCTTCCTGAGTTTTTATTTTAGTTTTCATGCATCCCTCCTTGGAAATTCTTGTTGCTCCCCAGAGGCTCCGAGATGCAGAGAACACGGTGGCAGCTGCTGAAAAGAAGGGCAACTGTGAGTTGGTCAAGAAGCAAGAACACAGGCAGCTGCCTGTGCTTGGCGAGGAGCAGCTGCTGGATTCTTGCAATTGCCTTCAGTGCGCACAGAAGCCCGCTGCTCTGCTGCTTGGTTTTTCGCCTTCAGTCAATTACACACTGCTGAAGTTGAGGCAGGCAGTTCAGCTTTGCTGCTTTTCAGCATCTCAGCTGCCTTTCTGCTCTGTGACAGCTCTCCAGGTTTCTTGCCTTCGCCAGGCTGCAACGTGCCCGCTAGTAGCAAGAACTGGGCAGGAGTGGGCAGAGAGCACGGCCATCTGCCAGCAGGTTGCAGCTTGCCCAGGAAAATGAAGTGTCCTTGGAATGTGCAGCAAATCTCATTTCCTGGCAAGGTCGGACTAAGTGAGCAGTGCTGGTACACTTTCTCCTTGAGAACTGGAGCGGAAAAGCTTTTCGCTAAGATGTAGGCGACTAGAGAGGCAGAATACGCAGCTCCGCAGCTGGCCGAAAGCAAGTGCCGCTTCCCGGCGTCTTTCGGCAAACGCGGCTCTCCGGAGCGCACCGCTGCCGCTCCAGTGATCTGTGCGCGAAGTAGCGGCTTCTTCGCCTCCGGCAGCCGGAGATCGCTGTAGCTTACAAGAGGCGAAGAACGAAGCCGCGAAGAAGCCGGCTTGTGTGCGAAACTCGCAGACAGCCGCAGGACGGTGGCTGCCGCTCTCCTGCCTCTTGAATTCACTTCTGGCATGCCAATGGGAGGTGTTCCAGGACAACCTTCCTGAGTTTTTATTTTAGTTTTCATGCATCCCTCCTTGGAAACTCTTGTTGCTCCCCAGAGGCTCCGAGATGCAGAGAACACAATGGCAGCTGCTGAAAAGAAGAGCAACTGTGAGTTGGTCAAGAAGCAAGAACACAGGCAGCTGCCTGTGCTTGGCGAGGAGCAGCTGCTGGATTCTTGCAATTGCCTTCAGTGCGCACAGAAGCCCGCTGCTCTGCTGCTTGGTTTTTCGCCTTCAGTCAATTACACACTGCTGAAGTTGAGGCAGGCTGTTCAGCTTTGCTGCTTTTCATCATCTCAGCTGCCTTTCTGCTCTGTGACAGCTCTCGAGGTTTCTTGCCTTCGCCAGGCTGCAACGTGCCCGCTAGTAGCAAGAACTGGGCAGGAGTGGATAGAGAGCACGGCCATCTGCCAGCAGGTTGCAGCTTGCCCAGGAAAATGAAGTGTCCTTGGAATGTGCAGCAAATCTCATTTCCTGGCAAGGTCGGGCTAAGTGAGCAGTGCTGGTACACTTTCTCCTTGAGAACTGGAGCGGAAAAGCTTTTCGCTAAGATGTAGGCGACTAGAGAGGCAGAATACGCAGCTCCGCAGCTGGCCGAAAGCAAGTGCCGCTTGCCGGCGTCTTTCGGCAAAAGCGGCTCTCCGGAGCGCATCGCTGCCGCTCCAGTGATCTGTGCGCGAAGTAGCGGCTTCTTCGCCTCCGGCAGCCGGAGATCGCGGTAGCTTACAAGAGGCGAAGAACGAAGCCGCGAAGAAGCCGGCTTGTGTGCGAAACTCGCAGACAGCCGCAGGATGGTGGCTGCCGCTCTCCTGCCTCTTGAATTCACTTCTGGCATGCCAATGGGAGGTGTTCCAGGACAACTTTCCTGGGTTTTGACATAGTCGTCATGCATCCCTCCTTGGAAATTCTTGTTGCTCCCCAGAGGCTCCGAGATGCAGAGAACACGGTGGCAGCTGCTGAAAAGAAGGGCAACTGTGAGTTGGTCAAGAAGCAAGAACACAGGCAGCTGCCTGTGCTTGGCGAGGAGCAGCTGCTGGATTCTTGCAATTGCCTTCAGTGCGCACAGAAGCCCGCTGCTCTGCTGCTTGGTTTTTCGCCTTCAGTCAATTACACACTGCTGAAGCTGAGGCAGGCAGTTCAGCTTTGCTGCTTTTCAGCATCTCAGCTGCCCTTCTGCTCTGTGACAGCTCTCCAGGTTTCTTGCCTTCGCCAGGCTGCAACGTGCCCGCTAGTAGCAAGAACTGGGCAGGAGTGGGCAGAGAGCACGGCCATCTGCCAGCAGGTTGCAGCTTGCCCAGGAAAATGCAGTGTCCTTGGAATGTGCAGCAAATCTCATTTCCTGGCAAGGTCGGGCTAAGTGAGCAGTGCTGGTACACTTTCTCCTTGAGAACTGGAGCGGAAAAGCTTTTCGCTAAGATGTAGGCGACTAGAGAGGCAGAATACGCAGCTCCGCAGCTGGCCGAAAGCAAGTGCCGCTTGCCGGCGTCTTTCGGCAAAAGCGGCGCTTCGGAGCGCACCGCTGCCGCTCCAGTGATCTGTGCGCGAAGTAACGGCTTCTTCGCCTCCGGCAGCCGGAGATCGCGGTAGCTTGCAAGAGGCGAAGAACGAAGCCGCGAAGAAGCCGGCTTGTGTGCGAAACTCGCAGACAGCTGCAGGACGGTGGCTGCCGCTCTCCTGCCTCTTGAATTCACTCTTGGCATGCCAATGGGAGGTGTTCCAGGACAACTTTCCTGGGTTTTGACATAGTCGTCATGCATCCCTCCTTGGAAATTCTTGTTGCTCCCCAGAGGCTCCGAGATGCAGAGAACACGGTGGCAGCTGCTGAAAAGAAGGGCAACTGTGAGTTGGTCAAGAAGCAAGAACACAGGCAGCTGCCTGTGCTTGGCGAGGAGCAGCTGCTGGATTCTTGCAATTGCCTTCAGTGCGCACAGAAGCCCGCTGCTCTGCTGCTTGGTTTTTCGCCTTCAGTCAATTACACACTGCTGAAGTTGAGGCAGGCAGTTCAGCTTTGCTGCTTTTCAGCATCTCAGCTGCTTTCTGCTCTTTGACAGCTCTCGAGGTGAAATAGAGATTTTTAGCGTTGGTTTAACAAAATGAATTAAGCATTTCTAGTTTAGCTTGTAGAGTTATGTGTTGAATTTTCAACCTTTTGCTTAAGAAACCTCTGCCTAATAGAAAGGGCAAAGGAAAATGCAAATTTCTGAAGCTTCTTGCATAAAGAACAATACCAGAAGAAGGAAAGAACCCAGATAAAGAAGCTCCTCTGTCTCCAAGCCTATCAAGA